>NC_133619.1:613965245-614265245 GCF_048593235.1 Sminthopsis crassicaudata | reverse complement strand
GAAAGAATGCTGAATTTGAGGTCAGAAAATATGGGTTTGACTCTTGACTCACTCCGGAATTTTCTATAATTTTTTGGGGGGAATTTTGAATCTTTTTTGAATTTTTCTGGATTTTTTGGTGACCAAAGAGTCACACCCTTTGAATTTCAGTTTCATTATCTCTGAAATAACTGGTTGGAAAGGATATCATTAAGTTCCTTTCCAGGAACTTTCAGAAGCTTATGATCCTATGACCAGATTTTCTGGTTTTCAAGAAGATAGGCCTTTGTGGGCAACTCACTTCCCTTCATGGTAAAATCACTACTAGATGGTCTCTAGCTTCCTTCTTCTGCTCCGAAGCTCTTACTCCATGATCCAACCCACGTGTGTTTGGAGTTAGAAGACCCAGATTTGAACGTTCTGCTACTTACTGATGCTGTGACTCTGGGAAAATCCCTACATCTGCTTCGAGCTTGTTTCCTGGTTACAAAAATCGGGGTTAGGACTCAGTGGCTTCTGACGCCTCTTTCCCTTCTGGATGCTTCAATCCTATCATGATAAGATTCTGGGAAAATCATCTGGAGACCAACAGAAGAGATGCGTCATTGAAGTGAATCTGGGTAAGTAGTGATCGGGTGACCTGATTTGTATAAATCCTTTCATTCAGAGTCTATCAGTCATCTCTGGCCAGCAAAGGAGCCGAGAACTAACACTCAGCCAGATGAGAGGAAGAAGTCATTGGACAAAACCAGTAGGCAAGGAAAGATTTGAAGATGGTAGAGAGTGTTTTGCTTTGAGCCTTTCTAAGGTGGATTTCCCTTGATATCCCAGCTTCAATCAAATCAATAGGATATTTGGGGATTATCACCATTATTTGGGGAATCATGGCTTGAACCTATATCTCGACCTTAGACCACAGCCACAGACTATACAGAAGTCATAAACCAAATAGCAAAGTGTTTAATAAGAGAACTCGGGAATAATACAGACAGCAAATGTAATTTTCAGTCCCCTCTCCCTTATACACTGCTTTTTGGGAAACATATTTTTATTGATATTTTGTTTTTATATCACCTACATTTTCCAATGCATTTCTCCCTCTGCCCCTCTTAGAATGTCACCCTTTGTAACAAAGAAGAAAAAGAAGGGGGAAAAGCTGGTTCAACAAAACTAGTGAAAACATTTAAAAAATTTGTTGATACAAAGTATCCCAAGTCAATAGTTCCTCGTATCTGCTGAGAAGTGGAGGTGGAGTGGAGAAGGGAGGTGTTTTCTTATGTTTGGGGTAAAGTATGGCATTTATAATTTTGTAGCATTTTGTTTTGAGAATAGCCTTTGTTTTTATTTATTTTGATCTTTCCATTTCCATTTAGTCATTGTGCATATTGTTTTCCTGATTCTGTTGACTTCAATTTGCATGAGTTCATGTAAATCTTGCTTACATGCTTCTCTATATTAAGAGTATTCATTCTTAAAGCATAGTACCATTCCATTGTGTGTATGTGCCACAATTTGCTTTGCCATTCTCCAAACAATGGGTATCTATTTTGTTTCCAATTCTTTTCTTCCACAAAAGTGCTGCTGCAACATTATAATGTATATATATATATATATATATATATATATATATATATATATATATATATATATATATATATATATATATATATATATATATGCCTTTTCTTTTTAATCACTGACCTTTGTGGTATATACCTAACAATGGAATGTGTGGGCAAAAAGTTTCATCTCTTTGAATCATTTCAGCTCAATTCCAAATTGACTTTTGGAATAGTTAGATATATAGATATATATAATTGTCATGTCATTGGTTCTCTTCCAGTATGAAGCACAAACAATAACAAGTCTTATTGGTGCTGATAGGGAAATCATCCAATGAGAATTAGTGTAGGGAGGAATTGTCCAGCCTTACAATAATATTTTCTTCTCCCGATGACTCTAGTGGAAATCACATCCTAAGTCACACTTCCTTGAATGATCACCTTAGCTCCCTGTATGTTCAAGACTGTCTTCCCCCTTTCACAGGCATCTCCAAGCTTTCCAAAGCCAGGGCTTGTGGGATAAGGCATCTGTATGTGTACCAATCTTTCTTTGTCAGCAATACATCCCAAACTCATAGTTGGCCATCACTTTTCCCATTCTTGGCGGTGTCATCCAAAATGGCATTGTTAGGACATGAGTCATGTTTTCAGCCTGTATCTGGAATCAAGCTCTGTCCACCCAGTCTGTCAGTGACAGCCCACTTCCGAGCCAAGAGCTACACTTTGTGGATGGGATAATGAGGCTCATTATCAGTGAATTCTCTTCTGGCCAAGAGTGGACTCCCGATGGCCGTTGCTCTTTAGTATAAAATTGCTCCCAATTCCTATAGATTGACTAGTTAAAGCAAAGAACCACCTTGGACCTGTAAGATCTAACACCAGTGCACATCCAAGGCGATTTACCAAGTACTTGATCCTATTCTTTAATCCAATGATCTGTAAACAGGGACAGAGGATTCCAGCCAGATCATCTTCCCCTGCTCCTGCCATGTTTTATTCTGATTCTTCTTAGCCATATTCCTATGTGTGAGATAATTGTAAAGAGACCATAGGTTTTTGTTGGTTTGTTTTTTGCAAATCTCCAATAATAATAATTCCCAAATTCTAGAAGACTCTTCAGGTCTTACTGATTCATAATTGCTAAATTCACTGACTTTTTTTTGATCTTCATTCTTCTGGGTCTCTCTATAGTATTTGAATATATTAACCAGCCTTCTCTCCTGGATACCCTTTTCTCCATGTGCTGTTGTGACACTGTTCACTCCTGATTCCTTTTTTTTCCCACTGAATCTTCATCTGTCTTCCATCTAATAAGGACACCCCAACAGACTCTATACTGAGTAAGCCCTCTCCTCTTCTTTCTTGGATCATATAATCAACTCCCATGGGCTCAATTATTACCTCTATGCAGTTGATTCGGATCTGGGGGACAGCTAGAGAAAATTCCCAGAGCTGAGAGATGGAGGGTCTTGTCTATGGAATAGTCAGGAAGTCAATGTCATTGTATTGAAGAGTGTGTAGTGGGGAGTAAGGTGTAAGGAGACTCTAAATATAGGAGAGGGTTAGATTATGAAGGGCTTTGAATGCTCAATGGAGCATTTTATATTTGCCAATGGAGGTGATGGGGAGCCACTGAAGTTTATGGGTGGGGGGTGATACAATTGGACCTGGACTTTGGCTGGAGGATGGACTTAAAGCAAGCAGGCAAATCCACTAGAAGGTTATTATAGTAGTCCTAGAATGAGGTAATGAGCCTGCCCTTCCCATCTCCATGTCTTTGCTCAAGCTGTCCTACATGCCTAGAATATACTCCCTCCTAAATTACTCTTCTATGAATCTCTGGCTTCCTTGAAAGCTCTATAACATGTTCTCATTCACAGAAGAGCTTTTCTGTTTCCTCAGTTACCTCCTCCTAATTACTTTATCTATGTTTTTACATTTATTTGTATGTGTACATGTCATTTTCCTTTAGAAGAACATTAGCTCTTCAAGGACAGAAATCATTTCATTTTTGTCTGTGTCCCCACTAGTTCTTAGCATGTGC
This sequence comes from Sminthopsis crassicaudata, assembly GCF_048593235.1. Taxonomy (NCBI): domain Eukaryota; kingdom Metazoa; phylum Chordata; class Mammalia; order Dasyuromorphia; family Dasyuridae; genus Sminthopsis; species Sminthopsis crassicaudata. The sequence goes on along the minus strand of NC_133619.1, from coordinate 614,261,660 downwards.
CGTTTGGTCATTTTTCAGTCACCTCTGACTCTTTGTGACCTTTTTTGCAAAAATTCCAGAGTGGTTGGCCATTTTCTCCTCCAGCTCATTTTACAGATGAGGAAACTGAGGCAAACAGGATCAAGTGACTTGCTCAGGGTTACCCAGCCAGTGAGTGTCTGAGGCTGGATTTGAACTCAGGGAGATGAGTCGGCCTGATTCCAGATTTAGTGCTCTATGTGTAACTAGCACATAGATATTTAATAAATGCTTGTTAATGAATGAATTCATGTTTTCTGTGATGAGCACATCTGTCTTCTTGGAGTCAGTATTTATTTTCTGCTGAGATGCTATGGGATGCTTAGACTTGGCAGACCCTTCCCAGAACAGTTAATTGCCAACTGACCTTCAGACTATTGGCTTCTAGTACCTCTGAGACCTTCAGCAGCCTTTCCTCATGCTTTGCCAACATCCTTCCAAATATGATAAAGACATGGAGATAACTCAAAGCTTCCAAGTGGTTTGTTTCTCCAAGAACCTTTTCCACAATTTACTGAAAGAAAAAGTGATAGGAGATTCAGAAATCTCTTGTTTCAATTTATAGAATTGATATGAATATGATAGAATATGATATGAATTTATAGCATCAGTTTCAATTTATAGGATCTCACTGGAAAGCCAAAAGCCCTATTTTCTTCATTTTTTGCCTTGGAGATCCTTGTATCCATTGTGCAAGTCCAACATTGAAAACTTCTGACGGACCAGACTATGCAGAGCACTGTTGACTCTACACAATAGACTCATCCACTCATCTTGGTTTTATTTTGGGGGGTGTTTTTCAGTTGTATCCAACTCTTTTTGAACCCACTGAAGGTGGGGTTCTCAGTAAAGATATTAGACTGATTTTCCATTTCCTTCTTTAACACATTTTACATTTGTGGAAACTGAGGCAAACAAGATTAAGTGACTCTTAGTCATACAGCTATTGAGTATCAGAGGTTGGGTTTAAATTTGGGAAAATGAGTTTTTCCGACTCAAAGTGTGGCATTCATCTTTCTGAGGTCAAATCTAGGCTCTGACTCTCAGCTCGACACTTAACCTCAATTTCCCCATTCATAAAACGAGTAGGAGAGGGAAGTGGCAAACTATTCCAGTATCTCCACTGAGAAAATCCCATATGGGATCACAAAGAGCCAGACATTACTCGACAATAACAATAAAAAATGGAAACCTCACAGGTTCAAATTCAATAAAATGAGTAAATAATGGTATAATCATAATTGATATCCAATTAGTGTGTTAAGGTTTATAGATCAAACAAGTCCTATAAAAGTAGTTTGTAAACTTACTATACTACATAAATATTAGCTATTTTATGAGACTCTCTGATTGTGTACTCCTTTAGTGATTCTGAAACTTCTTCATTTTGGGATTCTTTACTCTTAAAAATCGTGGAGGACTCCAAAGAGCTTTTTTATTTGGGTGGGTCATAGCCACCAATGTCTACAATATTAGAAATCAGAATATCTTGATATTATTATGAAAATATTCTTGAGATTCCTTGAAAGAGGGACCCTGGACTATAATTTGAAAGCTGTTGTACAAAAGTAACAATTCCTTAAAAAAATCAGAACATGTACTCTGTATCAGACACTGTGCCAAGCAGAAGAGTTGAGATTTAATCTTAGTGCTGTAATAGGGAGCAAGTGGAGTTTATTGAGCAGGGGAATGGCACAGTCAGATCTATGCTTTAGAAAAATCTCTCTGACATCTATGAGAAGGATGAATTGGAGAGGGAAAGGCCCGAGGCAGGGAGATCAATTTCTGATGTCTCTCTCTGAGAAAGTATTTTTTTCTGAGGTTACTCTTTTTTCCCCTCAATAGAGTTTTATTTTCCCAAATACACGTAAAGATAGTTTTCTACATTAAATTAAAAATATTTAGCATTTTTCCTCAGTTACATTTAAAACAATTTTTTTACATAAAAAACTTTAGAGTTTCAGATTCTCTCTTACGCAAATCTCCAGCCTCCGTTAAGAAAGCACATGTGAAATTATGCAAAACATTTCCACAAAAGTCACCAATATTCTTTTTAGTAAGAACACAAAGTTTATATTCGAATGGACTAGAAATATCCTTCATAAAAGTGACTGGAATATAATTGTCACCTGCAAGCCTGACTGAATATTTCTGTTCTGAGTTCCCATCCCCACTACTATGTGGAACTTCATTAGTCTAGGTGAAAAAACTAAGGAAGCTTGACAGGGGGAGGAATGAAGTTCTCCAAGCCCCAGAATGCACCTGTTCTCAATCGAACCCCTGGAAAAGCAAGGGACACTTGTCCGGTGCAGAATGCCCACCTTGTCCACAGCCGGAGCCAGGTTCATTTTGGCCTTTTTTGTTGTTCCCAAAGGGGGCTGCTGTCCAGCCTTATGACCTTTGCCTTCTCAGAATGGAGCTTTGTTCCATCTCCCATCGTTCTCTACCCAACTCTTTTCAGTGGGACCCATGTGGTCCACGTGGCCCTCTGCTTTGTTCTCAATGGCCCGTCCCTGAAGAGATGTCTTGGAGCTACTTGGGGCTGACTTGATTCTTTTCTGTTCACTCTCTTTGCTTATCATTATTGCTTCCATTTTCCTTACCAACAGGATCAACACTTCCTTGGTAAGGCCCTAATTTGGATTCGTTGGGTTCTGGTGTTCCACAATTTGCAACCGGAGTGCCTCGCTGGGAGGATATTGGTGCTGAAAGGATGGGCTTTTGTGCTAGGAAACAGCATGGATTCATTGAAAGCACTGCACAATCCCCAAACGCAATTCAGCTTCTCTCTTTCCTCCTATTCAATTCTGGGTTGAGCTCATTGTCCATCCGCAGTGACTGTCCAAGAGAAATGTGATAATTGTCCAGAATTACAGCGAGTATTCAGGTAATGCTGGTAAGGCCCATTTTCCCTTTATCCACATTGATGGAGGAGGGCAGTGCTAGAAATAATCAGAAACAAAAAATATTCAAAATCATATATGATCAGTTTAAAAGGCAGTCAGAAGAAATGTGCTGATAAATACCATGTGACATTTTAGAGGGGCCATTGACAAGCGGTAGGGCATCCTGTTTGCCTCAGTTTCTTCATCTGAAAAATGAGCCAGAGAAGGAAATGGCAAACCACCCCAGTATCTTTGCCAAATAGGGTCATGGAAAATTGGATGTCTAGAGGAAGTTTATCAGGATGATGAAGAGGCTAGAGGCCATGAAAGGTGAAAATTAGTGGGCAGGATTAGGAGCATTTAGCCAAGAGAAAAGATTTTGAGCATGGGGCATTCTAGTCATCTTCAAGTATTAAAGAACTTATCGGCTTGACCCCAGAGAATTGAAAAAGAACAATGGCAGGAAGGTACAGTTGTATCTTGTTTTGTCTATATTTCTCTATGTTGCACATTCCCATGTACCCCCAGTTGAATATAAGCTCATTGAGGTTAGAGGCTCTTTTGTTTTTGTCTTTGCAACCTCAGTCCCTAGATTTCCATATAATGGGCACTTAATAATCATTTGGTCATTAAGGGAATAAATAAGGATCCACTTCCCAGAAATCAGAAGAATCCGAAGATGGACTAATTCAGCTATCTTGGGAAGTAATGACTTACCACTCAGTAAGACTAGATGACTATTTGGAGGTGATTCTTACTCTGGTATGTGTTAGACTAACTGGCCTTTGAGCCCCCCCTTGAACTCTGAGATCTTGTGCCTGTCCTTGGCAGGGAAAAACCACCAGTTGTACACCTTCCATGACCTGTTGGGTCGGTTTAATGTGGCCCACATTTCCCATAGCCTCTGACTCTTTGGGAACTGATATCTGAAGCAAGACTTTCCACTTTTATACAAAGCCAGGAGTCATTCCCATTTCGTTTTGGGAATTATTAGATTGAGAATTGGGAATAATATCTGCCTTGGTTGCCACTGGACCATTCATTGATTAATGAATATCACTTATTATAAAATTCACACTCTATTCTGTTCTCATCATGAAGATCTTAAACTCATTCATCAACTCCTATTTATCAGAGATGAGTAGTTAATTTCTATGTATCACTCTTCCCCCATGCTCTCTTGTCAATGATATCTTTGGGAGTTTCTACAGTTCCAGGCCATTCAACTAGTGGTTTATTCTCAATACTCAGAGCTGCCTCCCTTAACCCATCCAAAGCTTCCACAGAACATCATAAAATGGCTCCCATAAATTAATCTCATCTGGTAAGTTTCTGGTCCACCTTCTCTACCCCATCTGGTTCACAGGTCAATAATTCCCAAAGAAGTTCTAGTCATAGAGCCATGGAATTATAGACCTATAGCTGGGAGGGTTATTAGAAGTCATCTAGTTCAGATTCTTCATTTTTCAGATGAGGAAACTGAAGCCCAGAGTGACCAAGCAATTTGTCACAGTCAGGCAGCAATGGCATTTGGCTCCAACCCCCGTTCTTTTTGCATTGCACCATACAATTCTATGCCTCCATCCTCTCTCCTTCAGTCTAGAAGCATCATTGTCTGCTTATTCCCAAATACTTACAGTGAATGGACATAATTCCTTTTTACATTTGGCACTCACACACACACACACTCACACACACACACCAGGGCAATGTGCCTCCACAATTTTGCTTTTGTTTTGCGAAAGTTATTTCAACAAAATATATGATGTTACTTCAACAATAAACATGAGAAAATGCAATGACATTTTCATACCCAGAGGGACAATATGACTTGAATCAACTTGCCTGGCTGGAAAATAGAACTTGCCCTGGAAAACTTCTGTCAAAACCTAGACATTGAGAAGAAAAAACAACATATTACTTCAAAGCACCCTCCTTTTTCCTCTCCTTCACCCCATGCAGAGGCCCTAATAATAATTAATAAAGAAGCACGTTTGTAATCAATTGACATGACCACTTTATACTTTGAAATGTCCCTGTAGTTTAGACATGTGTGCATCACCCCTATCCTCCATATTTCTTGTATCCCTGCAAGGTTAATGTCCATGGCCTTGGTTTGACTCCTAATACAATATCCATAAGCATGCTTAGTAATTTAGAATGAGTCCCCACAAATATAACTGGGTCCCCTTGAAAACTGGAACACTAAGTTTGAAACTTGGAGGTCAGATACAGAGTTTGGATCATCCCAGTTACACAAATCATGACTCAAGTCCCCTTTCCAATATAGACTATATTTATAGACCATCCAGGAGCCACATATTTAAATAAATATGCATTTATTTAATAAATATTATTGAAATAAATAATATTTAATTAAGACAGATTAGTCAGTTATTCTCCATAGATCTGTGGGTGCCTTCCTAGCATGCTCATTTGCCTTGCCAAGGATAGGGAAGCTAGGTGATGCAGTGGAAAGAGTATTGGGTTGAGAGTCACGAAGACTTGAATTGAGCTTCAGCCACAGACACTGACTAGCTGTAACCTTGTCACTTAGCCTCTATCTTCCTCAATTTAAGAAATTTCAAAATGGGGATCATAATAGCATCTATCTCTCAGGCTTCTTGTAATGACCAAATGACTTAATATTTATAATTTTATAGCAGTACTTCACATATTATTTCTTTCTTTTCTCTGGAGTCATCAGGATTCTATTTGGACTTTTAGGTTTAAGGATACTCTTAGCGTATTGCCATCATCACTGAGATTATTCCAGCTTTTCCTGTAAATATCTTACTTGTATCTAGCTGTTTCGTGTTCATTTTTGTCAGTTTTGCTTTCTTGGTATTTCCAGTGCTTTGCATAGTATTTAGTACTCATAGATATTTTACATGGTTGTTAATAAATGCCTGTTAATTAATCTTTCTAATTTCCTGCCTGCCTTCCTTCCTTTTTCTTTCTTTCTTTTTTCTTTCTTTTTTTTTCTGTGTAGACAGAAAGTACACTTCTTCATTTATATTTTCTCAAGGAGAAAGTGAATAGCAAGAAAGTGCAAATTGAGAGAAATTAACATAATTACTTGGGCTATTTCTTGTCATTCTTGCTCATCAACAGAACACCTTCCAGAGGCAGTGTAGGTCAGTAGAAAGAAAGCCAGATATTGTCAAGAAATCTGAGCTCTGGTCCCTAATGGCTTTGTCATTGACCCATTGTGGGCAAGCCCCTTCCCCTTAGCTTTGGCTTCCTCATCTGTTAAACAAAGGCAGTGACCTTGCGGGTTTTCCAGCACAGGCATATTATGAATGCTAGGACACTGGGTCACTTGGTCATTGTTGGCTTCTTTATCTTGGCCAATTAGTTGTGATTTCTCATTCCAGCGCTCCCTCAGAGAGAACTTGCATCTCAGGAGGTAATAAGCACTTATCTCATGCAAAGGTTTCTTTAAATCAGATTTGTAATAATTATGTTGTTGCTATTCAGTCAGGTGTAATTTTTCATAACCCCATTTGGAGTTTTCTTGGCAAAGAGACTGGAGTGTTTGCCATTTCTTTCTCCTACTCATTTTACAGATGAGAAAACTGAGGCAAACGGGGTGAAATGATTTCCCCAGGGTCACATAATCAGTATCTGAGGCCAGATTTGAACTCAGGAAACTGTCTTCCTGACTCTGGGACCAATATTCGAGGCACGAGGATACCATCTAGCTGTGTCTGCAATATATAATAATAGTAACATTGTAATAATAATAGTTTATTTCTATTCATCCATGCATTTATTCCACGAGCATTTATTAAGCACTTCCAGCATGTAAGGCACTGAAAATGATCATTTCTTTATTTTTATGGGTTCTGTGCTATTTTCTGGTATGGAGAATTCCTAGTAAGGAAACCTCCTGTAGAGATTGCTCTGCAACTCAAGAGTCACAGTCCCTGAGGATACAGAGAGAAAATAGTCCCTGTTCTCAAGGAGCTTTGACACTATGGTAGGCATTGCAAGTATTATTATCCCATTTTACAGATTAGACAACTGAGGTTTGAAGCCATGAAACAATTGGCCCAAGTACAATTGGTGTCAGTGTCAGGATTCGAATTCTGAGCTCTCTTACTTCATGGCCAACTGCTTTCTCTGTTGGGTAGGCGATCTCTCTTTAAAGGGCTGTACTTTCTAAGAAGCCTCTAAACTCTCTTTCTGTCCTTCTCTTCCTCCCTCCTGGAAGATTTACTTTCAGGAGAGTTTTGCCTCTGAAGGAGTAGCCAAGGACCACGTGATTCATGGAGGAGCCTTCATGGCCCACAGCCAACAGCGGGACATTTACGCCAAACATTTTTTAAGAGTGAATACAGTGCACAAACAGTAGATATGCAGGTAGATTGGAAGTCTAACCTGAGCCCCCAAACCCATTGGTCCAGGCTTCTATTCTTACTGGAGAATATCAAGGCCTCATGCTCATGCAAGGGGGGTGCCGGAGTTGGCTGGAGCAAGAGAGACGAGAGCTCACGGCTTTTCAGCTTCTTGGAGCTACTCAGTCTTTCTGGGGTTTTTGGTCTCCTTTGTGTTCTTCTGCCTTCTAACTTTGACAGAGAATATTTGTATTGCCAACCTCTCTTCAGGTTGATGAAGGGAGAAATTGAACTTTTATCATGTCTCTGATTCCAGCTTAGAGACTTCAGGGAATTTTCCTTTAAGTCTGGGAATCTCTCTTGCTTGAGTTGAGTTCCCTTGTTCCCAGCTGGGAGCGCTCCTTCACTCTCTATTATCTGGGGTGTATATTCATAGGCATAGTTTCTCTGATTCCTGTTTTGCTTTCAACTTGTATAAATTGATTTCTTTTCCAGTGCTACATGAGTGCGTAGTGGAACTGGTGTTTAGCGGGAGGAGAATAAAGCCTTGGATTGAGAGCTTGGGGTCAGGGGCAGCTAGGTGGCACAGTGGATAGAGCACCAGCCTTGAATTCAAATCTGGTCTCAGACACTTAACACTTTCTAGCTGTGTGACCCTGGGCAAGTCACTTAACCCCAGCCTCAGAAAAAGAAAAAAAAAAGAGAGAGCTTTCATTAAGAAATAACAATCTGGAGTTTAGAGTGAACTTTAAATTCACATATCCTAGACCAATATACTATTTAGACAAGCATCTTCATTTAACTCCAGCCTAGACCTGATTCTCTTTGTCTCTGTCTATCTCTCTTCTGTCTCTGTCTGTCTCTCTCTGCTGTCTCTGTCTGTCTCTGTTTGAATTTGTCTCTGTCTCTGCCTCTCTCTCTTCTGTCTCTGTCTCTCTCTGTTGTCTCTCTTCTGTCTGTCTTTCTGCCTCTATGTCTGTCTCTCTTTGTCTCTCTTTCTGTCTCCGTCTGTCTCTATCTCTCTTCTGTCTGTCTTTCTGTACCTCTGTCTCTATCTGTCTGTCTATCTCTGTCTCTCTCTCTGTTGTCTCTCTTATGTCTGTCTTTCTGTCTCTATGTCTGTCTCTCTTTCTCTGTCTCTTTCTGTCTCTTTCCTCTATCTCTTTCTGTCCCTCTGTCTCTGTATGTCTGTTTCTGTCTCTATCTTTCTGTCTCTCTGTCTATCTCTCTGTCTCTGTGTGTCTCTCTGTCTCTGTCTCTGTCTCTCTTTCACAGACTGGTGGCCAGTTGCTGGTCCTAATTTTTCCTCTTGGCACAAATTAAAGTTTCCTTTGGAGGAAGTCAGAGGGAGGAGATGCTAGAGCTATATTTGTTCTTGCCTCCCTTAGAGCCACACGCACACATGACCACCACACTCTACATAAGGAATCAGGACTTCCTCAATATAGACCATACTCAGAATAGAGACAGAGTGAGAAAGGGGGAAATAAAAATCAGGAATGTCTAAATAATAGATCTCACTGTCCATGTGTAGGTGCTGGAAGACGCTGAAATCAAGGAAGCCTCAATAAGGAAGACTTCTTGGAAGAAGTGAACAGAGTCTGGGTTGTGTGTATGAGTGTGTGTTAATGGGAAGAGGGGCTTGTCTGAATGCAGAGAGAACACTAGGGGAAATCAGAAATCTGGAAGGAAGGAAGCTGGAGCCATAAGTCATTATATAAGAACTAAGAATGATACCTGAGGATAGTTGAGGGATGGAGGCAAAGGAGGAGAGAAACATTTATTAAACACCTACTGTGTGCCAAGCAACATGCTAAGTACTTCAAAAATACATTACCCCCCTTTGTCCTTACAATAATCTCAAGAGGGAGGTGCTATCGTTATCTTCATTTAACAGTTGAGGAAACCCCAGGCAGATGTAAAGTCAGGCAGTAAGTGTCTGAATCTATATCCGAACTCAGGTCTTGAGTTTAGTCCCAACTCTCTATCCACTGTCATCAAGCTGTCGGTAGATAGGAGGTAATTATCTGGCAGAGAAGGGCACGAGATTGTCTGGCCCGACGGGAGTCCAGATGCCCTCTTGAGTGGAGAGATGGGCACTGGATTCACAAGTCAGAGGACCTAGGTGGCAACTCCAGATCTGCTATTTATCAGTATAAGGCTTTCTAGGTCTCAGTTTTTTCATTTGTCAAATGTGGCAGATCAGTTGGTTGATCTCTAAAAGTCCTTCCCAGCTCAAAATCACCCTATCCCATAGTCCTTTGAATTCTTTCAGGATTAAACCCAAAAGGGACAGCAAGATTTAGCTCCAAGGAAGACACATAGTCTGCACCAGACTAAGGTGACCAGAATTTTTTCCCCCTAGACAAATCCAGGGACATGGATTTGCATGCAGCTTTAAATAAATCAGTGGCTCATTTGCATACATTTACATGTTTGTCTAGCTGTGAGGTTCAAGAGGCCCAAATCTAGTGTGTATAAATTGAAGTGAGTACATTAGGGCCACTCTGACTTTCCCTGAACTTTCTAACCAGGGCTAATGGCTCCTCACAGTGGGACTCACGTTGCAGCAAGAGGGGCTCCTGTTAAACTTAGGAACCTTTGGATAACCGGGGGGCAATTCTGGGGCCAATGCTGGAGGGCTCATGAAGCTTCCAGGAGGCTGAGGTCAAGCTCAGGGACTTCTGGGAGATGGAGCCTCTCAGCTGCAAATTTTGGGGGTGTCCTTCAAAGAGCCAGCTTCAGTCTGTGAGAAAACCAGCATTTATTAAGCACCTTCTGTGTGCCAGGCATTGAGCTAAATTCTGGGAATACAAAGAAAGGTAAAATGCAGTCCTTGTCCTCAAGGAGCTCCCGGCCTAATGGAAGGAAATCATGCAAACAGCAATGTACAGACGAGAGGTATGCAGGGTAAACTAGAGATGATCTATAGAGAGAAGGCAGAAGTGACTTGTCAAAGAAACTAGTAATAATCATAGCATTTTAAGGTTTGCAAAACATTTTAAATGAACAATCTCACAGGAAGAAGTAGGTCTTATTATTATCCCCATTTTTCAGATCAGGAAACTGAGTCATAGATTTAAGTGACTTTCCAAGGTCACACAGTTAATAAGCACCTGAGGCTGAATTTGAACTCATCTTCCTGATTCCAAGCCCAGTACTTTGTCCACTATGCCATATATGGAGCTCAGACTCTCAGGCTAGCGTCTTGTCCCTTGCATTACCCTATAGAGAGTAAGGGACTTGCCCAGCATCACCCAGTTAGAGCAGAACAACAGTGAGGTTGGAACCTAGGTCCTCCCTTCCCTCCTCTGTAAACAAGGAGGGTTGGAGGGAAAGCCTCTGGCTCTTCCTTTTTCCTTTTTATATTTACATTTTCCTCTCTGCATCATCCCAGGTGTACGCCATCACCCTGCCCCCCTATACTTTCCCCCAGCGTGGCCTGGTAACCATGGCAATGGCGCCATGGCAACCAGCTCACAGGAAGGAGGGAGAAAGGCCTGAGAACCTGTACCAGGGAATGCCTGGAAGGGAGAAGGGAATTTACTTCTTTCTGTCTTCAGGGAACCCACCGTGGGACCTGGCAGACAGCTTCTGTCTTCGGGGAGCCCCAGTCTGAGAGAGACAAGGGCTTCAACTTCTGGAGGAAGTCAGAAAAGATTCTGGGAGATGTAGCAGAAAAAGCACTGGTTTTAGATTCAGAGGACCTGGATTCAAATTCTTCTCCCTGTGTGACCTCAGTCAAGTAACTTCCCTATTCTGGGCCTCAGTTTCCCATGCTGTAAAATGAATAGGGTTGGAAGTGGCAATCATATGGTTCCTTCTGTGTTTCCATCTGTAACCTAGAGGAGGGCCAGAAGGAGGCAGGAGAACCCAATTCATTCCCCCAAGTCTTCAACCCCTCTAATGGCATCTTCTGAGGAGTCTGATTGGATTTTTTTTTTTGATATTTCAGTTATTAGCTTGATATTCCTGACAATTCAAGCTTGAAATGGGACCACATAGAAGTGACTGTCAAAAAGGGAAAATGACCAGATTATGCCAATTAGATAATATTTTTTCCTAATTAAACAACAAATGCATTTATTGCCTTTGCAGGGGAAAAACCTCTAAACATACAATAATCCTGAGGATTATTCCCATTCTTTTCTCAAGAAGTCAGCAATCCTCACCTCTGCTGGCAGAGGAAATCCTCAGACATCCGCAGGATTTCGAATCCAATTCTTAAATGAATTGAGAACAGTGGAAACTGAGGTCCAGAGAAGTGTTTTGTTGAAGGTCAGTCAATTGGTCACTCCACTCCTTTATAGAGTTCTTTTGTGCCAGGTGTGCAGGTTACAAAGAAAGGCAAAGCCGGTCACACAGCTAATTTCCTTTTTTTTTTTTTTTTTTTTTTTTTTTTTTTTTTTTTTTTTTCCTGAGGCTGGGGTTAAGTGACTTGCCCAGGGTCACACAGTCAGGAAGTGTTAAGTGTCTGAGACCAGATTTGAACTCGGGTCCTCCTGAATTCAAGGCTGGTGCTCTATCCACTGTGCCACCTAGCTGCCCCCTCACACAGCTAATTTCCGAGGCTCCTCTCCCAGCTGACACGCTGAGAAGACGATGATCCCGGGTTCCATGATCCCTGTGGGTTCCACTAAAATTTTTCATTTATAGCACACTGCTTCTCTGAGAGGTGGGGGAGACTCAGCCTATACTTGCTGCTAATTAAGCTCCACATACAGTCAGGAAGCCCTCATAATTCTCCTTAATTCCTTCTGATGAACCCCCATAAGTGTGCCTTCTTGGGAGGTGGAACACAGCTATTGGCTTAAATAGGATTTCCCATTGAAAGAATAGCCTCAAATCAAAGACGAAGTGGACAGCGACAGTGCTGGACAGCTTCATAGAGATCCAATCATTTTATTTGGCAGATGAAGAAATGGATGAACAGACAAGGGCAATTTCTTTTCCAAAGACCCAGATAGAGCTAAAGGCTCTGAATCCTAGCATAGTGCTCTGTATACAACATTGCGGTGTTCCATTCTCCAAACATTTATTAAATGTGTGCCAGGTATTATGCTTGGTACTTGGGGTACAGTGACAAAAAGGAAGTAGTACCCCTCCTCAAGTAGCTTACATGCTACTGGCGTATTTGATATGTATGAAAATAAAGTAACAAATCTATAGAAGGAAAAATATTGAGTGATGTTGGGACATTCCTTTGTGTAGAATAGACGAAGACAAGTCTCCTATCCCATTCCACTTCCATCCTTATTTTCTCCCCTTTTGACAGAATGATATCTCAAAGGCCATTAGACTTATCATCAGACTTCTCTAACCCTGTCATTTTATCAATAAGGACACTGAGACAAATAGGTTAGGGGACTTATGCAGAACCATACAATTGGGCACTAGGGGTGCCATAATGGATAGAGCTTTGGAATCAGGAACACTCATCCTCATGGGTTCAAATCCGGCCAGAACTTCAGACATTTACTAGCTGTGTGATTCTGAGCAAGTCACTTTATCCTGTTTGCTTCAGTTTCCTTATCTGTAAAATGAATCATAGAAGGAAATGGCAAACCATTCCACTATTTTTGCCTATATGGAGTCAGAAAGAGTCATGACTGAAACAACTGAACAACAGCAACAAATGCACAACTAATCTTTTATCCAAGGGCAGAATTTGAATTCATGTCATTCTACCTGGCACTCTATTCATTGAATCATTTCCCTTTATGTTATGGAAGCAAAAACTGGAGATCAGGGAAGCTGGGATATAATAAAGATCATGTAGATGAGCATCAGAAGTAGGATTTGAATTCCAGAGATTTTCTAATCCAGAGCCAGTGGTCTTCACTCCCTGCATTGTTGTGAAGATCAAATGAACAAAAGTGCTTATCACAGTGGCTGACATACAGTAGGTGCTTAATCAATGCTTGTTTCTCCCACTCTTACCACATTGCAGTTCTCTGCACATGTCTGTGATAGATTTGTAGGGCTGTCATTGGGGGATGGGAGATATAACCCCCATATGCCCTAGAAAGTCCTCCCCCCACTGCCAAACCAGACTCCTAAGACGTGCTTCCCAGAACCAATCCCAAGCAGCAGCTGCTCTCAGCAACATGGTTAGCTCTGCTCTGGTGAACTTGATTATCTTTATCAAATTAATTTACTTTAGCCAGTGCAGCCACCTAATTAAGACATTTCCCAGGGCCATGTTTGGGCTGGCTAATAAGGTGGGAGCAGTCAGATTTGTTGTAGGAATACATTTGAGATGAAGTGGGAACCCAGAATAACTTTGAGTACATCTACTCTGGGCTCCCCCTTAGACTAGATTAGACAGAGAATTTTACCAAGTCACCTTGTCCCATCCCCCTGCTTTTGGGTGTCTTCTGGGATGGGTACATGAGGGAGACTTCCCAATGTCTCTCTCAGCACTGGAAAGCTCATCATTCTAACTCATCCACTTCCTCTCAGTGTCATAGAATGGCTGAGTTAGAGCTGGAAGGGGTCTTCAGGGCCATTTGGTCTTGAATGTTACAGATGATTAAAATGAGACCTAGAGACCCACACCAACATCGCCAAGATAGTAATGGCGAGAGTCACCATTGTGTCTTCCTAGAGACATGGAACAACTTTGCACTACAGAATTCTTCTGTCCATGCTTGAGACTTGACTCAGTGGTTGATCTTGCCTTAAGCTAGAAAGCCCTAGCTTGGTTTAATTAACCTTCCATCTGTGTCTCAGCCTCTCAACTCTCCAACCGTGGGAAATGTATTATTAGGGAGCTGTCCCTATTTGTCCTTACTTCAATGGAAAACTGACATTTTACTAGTAAGAGATTGTAGCAGGGAATCCAAAAAGTATATTGTACTTATTTATTGATTTAAACGCTATATTAGTAGGCTTTAACAGGGGTGGGGTGGCTAGGGTTTGCTGCAGGGCATGGCTATTTAGTGATGGATGCAGACAACATTTGAGACAGTTGATCTCAGTCTCAGGTTTGTAAGAATATTTACTTCAGATAAGAAGTGGGTTCTTCCCTGTTCAGTCTTGTTATCCATTTCCTAATCGTCCCCTCCCGGTTATGGTCTATCTCTTTCCCATCCATAAAAGACTGTCCTAGAGTCTTGATGGCTCATTTTGTGCTGGTTGCTTTGGGAGAGCAAGCATCCTTAGTTCTAGCTCTGTAGCTCAATGGGATATGAAGTCCTTGAGGGGTGGGTTGCTCCTACCCTTATAATGATTGTTGGAATGAATCAGTGGGTTGGAGGACCACTTTAAGGTGATCAAAGAGGGTTTGAGCCCCATAGTCAGAAACTGCCCTGTGGCTTGAAACTAAGCCCAAAGCCCAGAGAAGCCCTGTCCTTCTGGAGGGTAAAAGGTTATAAGCTGAGCTTGCAAGGGAAAGGAGGACAGGTGCAGGACAGGTAGGAGACACAGTGAATAAAGTGCCAGATCTGGAGTCAGGAAGAGTTGTGTTCCTAATTGGACCTCAGATACTTCCTAAGGCACTGTACCTGGGATGCCTCAGTTTCCTTATCTGTAAAATGAGCTGGAGAAGGAAATAGCAAACCAGCCAGTGTCTCTGCCAAGAAAACCCCAAATGGAGTCACAGAGACCCAGGCACAACTAAAAACAACAAAGATGATGATTTTGGGGGATAGGATTGACTTGGAGCACTGGAGGAGATAACGCCACACTCATGATGTCTAGTCTGTAGTCCAAGCATATGGGTTCTCTCACCCAGGATTGATTTGGTGGGTGGTGTAGCTCCCTGCCACAATTCATTACAAATCGATTATTTAGAAGTTTCTCTAGACTTACGAGAGACATATGAAAACTGAGGAAGATTCTGGATCTTTCTGGGGCTGAGAGATGATGGGAAAGGACTCTTGGATTTAGAGGTCATCCCCTCATTTTTCAATGAAGACACCAAAGGGGGGCCAAGTTTAATGACCTATCTAAGATCACACAGATGGTAAATACCAGGTCTAGGTGCTCCAGATCTATCCTGTGGGAGGGGTCAAAGCTAAACAGAAACAGATCCTTCTATGGGCCCACACTGACTTAGAAAGACCCAAATTAACATTATCATGCTGTATTTTCTTTGTTTTATTCAACATCTCCCAATTACATTTTAATCCGGTATCAATGACACTCTGGAGTTCTGCAGCCTGAGTTGGATCTCCTATGGATTCTACCATACACTGATGGATGCAATCATTCCCCTAATAAAGGGGGTTCATCTTTACATTGTATGATTCTTGAGCTAATTCTTTTCTTACTGTACCATTTGGCTCTATGTGCAGGATTGCTAGAGTTAGGTGAGAGAAAGACAAAGAGAGACACAGAGAGATAGAGAGAAAAGGAGAGGACAGAGACAGATACAGAGGCAGAGAGAGTCAGAGTGAGAGACAGAGAGGGAGACATAGAGAAAGAGAGACAGAGACAGAAACAGAAAAAGAAAGACAGAGCGGGAAAGAGAGAGGGAGGAGGAGAGGAGAGATGGAGAGACAGACAACAAAAGAGAGACAGGAAGAGACACAGAGAGAAAACATTTATTAAGCACTTACCTTGTGCCAAGTTCCCTTCCATTCGCACTTACTGTGTATCTCTTGTACACATTTAGCTGTCTACATGTGTCTCTTCCATCAGTGTGGGAGCTCCTTGAAGGCAGGGACTTGGTTTTACTTTTTCTATCCCTAACACAGCACAGTGCCTGGCATACAGTAGGTGCTTAATAAATGCAGTAAGCCTTGCCAAGCAAGCAGCCCTGAAAGTGCAGTAGTACAAATATTATTGCCACTCCTATTTTGCAAATGAGGGAACAGAACCTCTGTGTGTGTGTGTGTGTGTGTGTGTGTGTGTGTGTGTGTGATTTGCTTACGAATGGTCTTGAACCAGATCTCCTGGCTTCTAACCCAAAGCTCTCCCCACAATATCACACCACATCTCTTTTTGTAGATGTGAAAGTGTTTTGAAAAGTAAAATTTACCAAAGAAAAACAGAGTTCATCATCATCATTTCCTTTTCCTCATTATAAACGTCTTCATTATCATGGCCATTCCAGTTCTCATCATCTTCCTCTTCAATTCACTTAAAAAAATTAATTACATTAATTTTTACGAAAATGTTATGCATAGGTAAGTTTCCAGCATTGACAACTGCAAAACCTTTTGTTTCAACTTTTCCCTTCCTTCCTCCCACCCCTCCCCCAGATGGCAGGCTGACCAATACATATTAAATATGTTAAAGTATAAGTTAAATACAATATATGTATACATGTCCAAACAGTTTCCAATTCACTTTCTAACACTCGGGGGCACAGAGGGCCTTCCAGGAAGCCCAATCAGCTCCTTTAGGGAGAGGCTGCCATGGTTAGTGGGAAGGTGATGGGGCTTGGCCTGAGCTCATGAACACTAATGAGTGGGAGGACAAGCACATCAGGGCTTTTCTAGGTGTTGAGGGTACAGAGAGAAGAGTGACACAATTTCTGCCCTCAAGGAGTTTATATTCTACCAGAGGAAGCCAGCCGTATTTTAACATATAAGTAAATATACACTAAATATAAAGGCGATAGGCTTTAGTAGAAAGTGTTCAATGGGTGCTTTTATAAGATAAAAAATATGAATAGATTTTGATTTAAAATCCAATACAATGATTCAATTTTTTTTATTTTAAAGGAATATTCATCTGAGAATTTTGGATACATCTTTTGTATACCTGGCAGTGAAATTTGGGGGAGACCCTTGCTTTTACCTCAGCTTCTCCCAAAGACTTTCCATAGTGACCCCCAACAGCTTCTCCCCTCCCAGTGGCCCATGGGAGCCATCTCTGTCTACTGTTAGCTCTTCAGCCACCTTGACGCCAGAGCGGAAGCCCCTTGGATCCCATCTGGGCACGCCTTTAAATTTTACCACCCTGTTTATGCAGCTCAAGGCACCCACGTTAAAGATGGCAAGCTCCATTTAACATTTATGACAGCACAATGCTCTTAAGTGCACAAGAAGGAGGGGTATGGACTAGGGGCTGGGGGCCGAGGAAAAGAAAGACAAGCTTGCTCTTACCATGCCTCAGGCACTCTAGCTGCAGAGAGTTCTATTATTTTGTTCACAAAATTGTTGGGTTTTTTTTTTTTTTTTAAACACTACTCAGATCTACTCCCCAGAGTCTCTTTCCCAAATGTCTTCTTCTTCCCCCATTCCAACCTGTTGCTTTGTTAGCTCCATCCTTACCGTCAATGGCATAATTTTCACCATCACTACCTTAATTAGTGCCATCATTATGTCATTATCTTCATCCCTATAAGATTATATCATTTCCCATTGTTGACATTACTCCAGCATCATTTACTCTATCACCATGGTTTTTGCCCCTGCTAAGATCATTAACCTTATTACTATCATCATCATCACTATTCTCTCTCTTTAATTTTTTTTTAAATTATTTATTTATTTACAGACCATATGCATGGGTAATTTTTCCAACACTGACCCTTGCAAAACCTTTTGTTCCAACTTTTCCCCTCTTTCCCTCCACCCCCTCCCCTAGCTTCCAGGTAATCTAATACATGTTAAATCCAATATATGTATACATATTTACACAGTTATCTTGCAGCACAAGAAGGAAGGAAAAGAAAAACTTAGAAAGAAAACAAAATGTAAGCAAATAGCAACAGAGAAAGTAAGAATACTATGTTGTGGTCCACACTGTTCCCACAGTTCTCTCTCTCTGGGTATAGATGGACTTTCTGTATTACTGAGCAAGTGGGACTGGTTTCATTATTTTCTTTTTAGCCACCATATCACCATCATGAGGTGAGAACAAATGAGATAATAAACATCATCACCACCACCACCACCATCATCATCACCACCATCATTATCATCATCACTACCATTATCATTATCACCATCACCATCATCATCATCACAACCATCATCATCATCACCATCATCACTTCCACCACAATTCTCATCATTCTTAACACCATCTTCAACACTCTAGGCAGAGCCATCACTCTCATCATTCCTCCATTCAAGACCATTGCTTCTGTCTTCATCCACCTTATGTTCCTCATTATCATTGATCTTTGTTGCAACCATCGTTATCACCTTTACTGTCTTTGTGAGTAATTGCACCATAATCCTTATCGTCACACCCACCATCACTGCTATCATCACCCTCATCATGATTTCAATGTCTATAATTATGATCATTTTTACCAACACTGTCACCACATTCATCCTGACCATTTTCACCAATACTGTCATCACCAATATCATATCTATCATTTCCATCTTTACCATTATCCTCATTATCATAACCATTTTATACTAGTCACTGCCATTATCATCAGTGACATCACACTCATCTTCACTACCATCACTGTCCATATTGTTGCCATCTTCCCCACCCCCATAATCTGCATCACTGCTGACACCATTGTCATTACTTCAATCATTATCACTTCAATTAACACCATCCTCATGATCATCCCTGTGAACCTTATTAGCACATTTTGGGGGGACAGGAAGGTTAAATAAATGGCAAAACATTCACATTCTTCTCTTTCCATGTCTACATGTTAGAATCATAGAATCACAGGTAGAGAATTAGAAGGCAATCGAGTCCCTCTCCTTCATTTTTACAAATGGGAAATGGGGCACAGAGCAGTGAATTGATTTGCCTAAAGCCTCTAGTGCGGGAGCATCTGGGGCAGAATTTGAATCTTGGTCTTCTTGACTCCAAGTCTATTGCCTTCTCTATTATACTCTGTGCTGTTTGATTTACTAAAGCTCTGTGTGTGTGTGTGTGTGTGTGTGTGTGTGTGTGTGTGTGCTCAAAGAGAACCATACAAAAGTACATCAGATCAATGAATATAGGTGAGGGAGCGGAAGGCCTAGAAAAGGATGGAAAACAAAGTTAAAATTGCTTTTAGAGGCAATATCGCTCTTTGCTCAGACACAGATCCAATTGTCTCAAGGCGGTTATAAATTGCTGCCTCCACCATCTTCTACTTCTAAAAAATACAGAAGCATCCTTGCCCTTTATGTATTCACCGTGCAAAGAGCCCACATCGATACTTGGAAAGATCCATGATTTTGTCCAAGGGGCTATTCCTCCACAGGTGGAGATTGCAGCCCTTCCATGCATTAGTAACTCACTTCAGAGTTGCTACAATAAAAAAGAAAATCGACCTTCTTGTTGGACCTCAGGTGAAAGACTTGAAGTCCATCCTGGTGCCTCTGTTTGAAGTCCTTCTAGCTCAGTGGGACCTGAGTGGTAGCTTGTGCTCCTCTGGAGTAGTTTTTGAGAGCCAAGGGTTATGGCTCTGTCACAGTGAGACAACTGAGGGATTATCCTAAATCACAGGGACCATTTCTGCCCTAAGGAGGTCTCGTATTTTATTCCTTTGACTTCTGGGATTGCTGGCCACCAGGGTTTGTCATCTCTGACCATACCTGCCTATAGGAATAAGCTCAGAGTGTATCATCAAACCATTGTCGTCACCATCTTTGTTTGTCCTTGTTCTCCAAAAAGGACCATGACATCAGGGAGGGGAGCCATGACATGCAAGTGAATTGGATTTAAGCTAGTGATTGGTTGTGCAAAGTCACCTGCCTCACTTTCCCCACAGAGCCAATTGGGTTCAGTAGCCGGATATAGATCAGAACGACTATACTAATCTTGTGGGACAAAGTCATCACTGCCTAATTTAGAGGTATTTACTGTACCTAAGAGAGCAGGCACTTTAAAGCCCATTCCAATGACAGGAAAACACACACAAACAACAACAGGGAAACACAGACACTCAGAGAAAACCACTCAGGTAAGCCCTCTCCAAGCCTTTGCTTTGTTCTCAGTCTCTCCTTCATTACAGATTTAGAACTAGAAGCATCCTTAGATCTTAACACACTTATAATTGAGGAAACTGAGGAACAAAACAATTAAGTGACTTGCCTAATTGCCCAGTTAGTAATAACAGCTAACAGTAATATAGCACTTTGTTTTTATAAGTATTGACATTTAATGATACAATGAAAAACAAAAGTTGTGTTTTTCTTTTTCTTTTCTTTTTTTTTTTTTAATATATAGAGCTTTAAAGGTTTGTAAAGTGTTTTACATATGTTAGCTCATTTGAAAGTGCTTTTAATGATCTCAGGTTTACAGCTGGGGAAACTGAAGTTTACAGAGGGTAAGTCACATAGCTACTTGGGACCCAAGGTTTCCTTACTCTGAATGTTTACTAAGGGACTGAGTGATCTCCCCCCCTTAATCCCCCCCCCCCCCGATTTTATCCATTGTCATGATCACCTGAGAATGGACCAAGCTTGTTGCCCTCCTTGGAGCCCTCAGCATTAGCTGCTCCCCCACCTCCCAAGTTCATGCTCTGGTTTGCAGACTGCCTGAGCAAGGTCCTCCCCAGCTGCTTGTGTTCCCCGCCCCCCTTTCTCTGCCTCTTCCCCACTCTGGCTCTTCCCCAGTTTCATTTTATCCTTTTTCCGATGCTGTGGAAAGAGCTATATATACACACACAGGCCATTATTCCAGCTGCGACCAAGCTGTACATTATCATGGAGAAAAAAAAAATGTTTGTTTCTGCACCATCACCTGCAGCCATGACATGTACTCTGAAGCCATCTTACGTTTCCTTAATGATGTAGGCCCTGGTCTCTTTCACATCAAGCTGCAGGCCATATTCGTTTCCTTGGGCATTGTTGAGGCACTCATCCAGGGTTTGTCTGCTCTCTCAGTTAACCCACCCCTTCCCTCCTCCTCTTCCTTCCTGCTCTCTCCGGCACCTCCAAGGACTGAGAGCTGAAAGGTGACCTTGTCTGAAGCCCCACTGTGGGCGCCCTCCTGCTTACCTCAGCACCTCACTGTTATTCTGCCACAATCTGCACTTAGCTCTGGGGAGCAATGGAAGCTCCTTGAACACAGAGCTTGTTTTTGCACCTCTTAGAGGTGGTGGATGGTGAAGTGGATACAGGGCAACACCTGAGTTAGGAAAATCTAAGAGCTTCAGGCTTTGATGTGTGACAACCTCAGGATGCCTCAGTTTCTTCAACTGCATAGTGGAGATGACTTGCCCTCCTGGGTAACTGTGAGAATAAAATGAAGTAATATTTGTAAAGGTGCCTAGAATAATACCTGGCACAGAGTAGGTGCTTAAAAACCAGTTTTTTCCCCCTTCCTTCTCTTCCTCTTCCCTTTCCCCATTCCCTTCCTTTCCTCTTTCCTTTTGCCCTTTATCTTTTTCTTTCTCTTCCCTATTCTTTCCTCCCCTCCTTCTTTCCTTCCTTTCTCCCTCTCTCACTCCTCCCTCTGTATTCCTTTTCTTTCCTTCCTTCCTTCCTTCCTTCCTTCCTTCCTTCCTTCCTTCCTTCCTTCCTTCCTTCCTTCCTTCCTTCCTTCCTTCCTTCCTTCCTCCTTCCTTCCTTCCTTCCTCCTTCCTTGCTTTCTTCATTCCTTCTCTATTTCTATCACCTAAAGTGCCTGGTGCATGCATTTAATTGATACTTGTTGATTATTTGGTCCCCAACCTTTTCAAGTATGAGAACTCTTTTGATCCTTTGTAAAGTATAAAACCTTATAAGAATGTTATTATTTTTGTTAAGCAGTGTCATGGCATACTGGATAGGGAGCAGACCTTAGAGTTAGGAAGACTTGAGTTCAAGTGTCCCCTCTGATACATACTGGGTCTGTCACCTACTTCTCACATTCTAGATAACTCTTGTGAGTTGTTAAGGAGGAGCTGCTTTGCAGCAGCAGAGGGCAGTTCCTCACCTGGGAACTCTTTATGTCAGTCTTTATAATAATAATAATAATAACAATTATTATTATTGTTGTTGTTTGTTGTTGTTGTTGTTGCTCCAACCTTTGTGTTCTTATTGAGTCATTCCCTTTAATGAGGCAGATTGTAGGCTGTCATACCTGCCCATCCTGAATGATTTTTCTCCTCTCATAAATTCACTGTAAGGGGCTCACCCAGGGGATTAGTGTAGTGGGAAGAACAGTAACTTTGGTGTTGGAGGATCTGGGTTCAAATCTCACCTCTGTCACTCAATACCTATGTGACCTTCAGTGAGCCTCAACCTTATTGGGTCTTTTCAGTTTTTAATCTATAACATGAGGCCCATGGGGGGGGGGGAGGGAGCAGGTGGCCCGTCGGGCTCCTTCTAGCTCTCCATCTATCATGTCGGAATCTTTGCCTGTCACCATTCCTAACATGGAAGCATTTCATGGGGTTTCCTCCAGCACGTGATGGTAGCTCTACCATTAATGTCTTTTGATTGAGAAAAATACATGGTAACAGCAAAGTGCTGTGAATCCAGTCATGCTTTTAAATGAATTTGTATTTTATTAATCAAAACAGCATCTGCAGACATTTGAAAAATAGTAATTGACATATGTTTGGAGGCACATTATTTATTTAGTCTACAGAATGCTTAGAGCGTGTGTGGATTCAGAATCACCCCATTTTCCACTAGAAGTGGGCAGTCCACGGGCTGAGGGATCTGAGTTCCAACCCCCACTGAGACCCTCTATCTGTGTGAGGGTCTTACCCCTGTGGGCCTTGGTTTTCTCATCTGTAAAATGAAAAGGTTTGGGCTGGGAGGCCTTCAGATCTCTCCTAATTCTGTGTGCTCAGGAATTACTGATTTAGCCCAACCCTTTATTTTCATTAAAGGATGAAGCAGAGTGAGGTTGGAAGTTGGAAACTAATGACATAGGTCCAGTCCCTCTTCTCCCGTTTTACAGAAGAAGAGACTGAAGGTCAGAGAAGGAGAACGGTAGGTATAAATCTGCAGTTAGGAACCTAGGACCTCTGACTCCAGATCTGGCACTTTGCTCACTCTTCCAGTTGCCTCTTTTTAGTTATTAAGTCTTAGCTGAGCACCTGCTGCATGTACAAGACTCTGCCTTGGGGATGTTACAAGATAATTCAATAAACCTTTATTAAATACTTACTGTGTTCAAGGCTGTTCCATAGGAGAGGAGAGATCGTCAATAGGACCTGGACGTGGCTCTGGAGGTGCTTATGGACGAGTGGGGGCTGAGACATGTCCTAACTATAATATAGGGAGGAATGGGTTAAAAACAAAGCAGAAATCGCAGATGTCTTTAAAGTATGTTTCTAGCATACTGTTATTTCCATTCCATGATAAGGTATTAGCTAGGGACAAATTTGACCCCAAGTTTCTATTCCAGGATCTCTCTATGTATCCCCAGCACTTAGAACAGTATCTGTCATACAGTAAGTGCTTAATAAATGCTCATTGACTGATTGTGTCATACTATCAGAACACGATAAGTATCCAAGTGGTGCCTAATTGTGAGATGGGAGATCTGCCCGGGGCCTCCTCATCAGAGAAGGTGAGCACAGCAATAATGTTAAATATTATATAATAATATATTAATATATACAGTCATGATAATTCATATTTCCTTAGTCCTTCATGGTTAGACACATATCTTTTTTCCCAACCAGGACTAGGGTCTGTCAACTTCAGGGTGAAGTCATTCCTCCTCATACAAGACTTTCAATGAAAGAGGAAGCACTGAATGACATCAGACCTCATCCAGCTGAGATTATAGGGTGTGTGTGTGGATGGGGGGATCCATTGCTTATACAAGAGATGAACAAAATCTTCCAGCTTCTATGGTAAGAGGAGGTTATTTCCCAGGAGATAAAGGATGCCTCGATTGTAAATAAAATCAAAGTAAAGAAGATGGGTTGTACTGTGACGGTCATGGGCTGGGGAAGGCATCTCTCTCTCAGCCAGGGCTGGCAGGATCCTCGCCAGGGTCCTTGATAGACTGATTCACCTGGAAGAAGGTCATCTGCCTGAGGGCCAGAGTGGCTTCAGAGAGCGCTGAGGGATGGTCAAAATGGCGTGTGCTTCCTGACAGCTCCAGGAGAAATGTCAGGAGCAAGGAGAGCTCTGGGCGCAGCGTCCATTGGCCTGGCCAAGGCCTTCGATGCTGTGGGTCAGGGGAGAAGCGGGGTGCTGCCAAGCTCACCAGGGTGGCACGGCTTGTGCGGGGCTGGAGAAGGAGGAAGCCCATTCCCGGCACCGAGGCGGGGGCAGGACCGCGCGCTTTGTCCCAGGCTTTTTAACGTGATGTTTTCCTCAGTGTAGTCAGATTCCTTCAACGAGGAACAAAATGGCATCCGAGTCAGCTCCTGCGCCGTCGGCGACCCACTTAATGTGGAAAGGCCACAAGTGGGGACCAGAGCGACAGAGCGGCCGTGACTGTTTGCCGCACACGGCTGTGCTCTCCGGCGGCCTCGGAGCTGAGACCAGGCGGACGGCGGATCGATTCTCTGCTGCTGCTGTCAATTCTGGCCCGACAAGCAGCCCCGAGAAAGCAGGTTCCCCACGTCAGCGCCACGCGGCCCAAGGGCAGGTCTCCGTCACGGCAAATGGAGCCATTTTCAATGTTGGGAACGAGCTCGCTTGTTGGGGCGATCCCCAGGGATGTCCGTGTGCATGGGAGGGTGACCCTCGTGTTTCCAGAGCCAGCTCAGCCTTTGGGAGGCGTGGGAGGGAGTACGGGAGAGGAGGGAGCGCTGCTGGGGATTCATTGTGGTAGGCCCGAAACCCGACAGGCGTCCCAGGGAAATGGCTCGCTTCTGTTTGAATGGTCTTAGGAAGATTCTGGAGATCCTGGCAGGAGAAGGGACCGGACCCTGAGGTCCTTCCTCAGCTAAACTGCCGAGCTTTCCATGCGTGGGGCTGGTCGTGCCTCAAACCCCAGACCCCCCCCAAAGGATGCTTTATGAAGAGCTCGCGAGGCAGAGGCTCACCTGGAGGGCCCAGGAAGGAGCAGGACGTTCTCAAGGCCTCTCCAAAGTCGGAGATAGTGACGTATGGGGGACGCTGGGCCAAGGCTGCCCAGGAGGGTGTGCCCTCATCGGACAGTGAGCACAGCAGAGGGCGGGAACCCAAAAGAAACGGGAGATGTGTCTATCTCGAGGCATTTCCACTCCGAAGGTTCCCAAGAACCATTTGTGCCTGACCTGCCACAGAGCCTCTGAGCGCATGCTGGTCTGAGCCACGGCAGCTGGACACACTGTACCCCGACCCTGACATAATGATGTCATTTTGGTCCTTTTTCAGCACGAAGGACGAAGGACGACTACCGACCAACCAGGTCAGGGTGTGGGAGTGGTGAGGGGATCTGAGCTGAGGAACAGAGAAAACAATCTCTCACTTGTGTCTGTGTCTCTCTGTCTGTCTCTGTCTCTCTGTCTCTGTCTCTCTGTCTCTGTCTCTGTTTCTCTATCTTTCTCTCTCTCTGTGTCTCTTTCTGTGTCTCTGTCTCTCTGTGTCTCTGTCTCTGTCTCTCTGTCTCCCCTTCTCCCTCTCTCTCCCTCTGTCTCCGCGCCTTGGTGTCTCCCACTCCAGGGTACAGGCAGACCCGGCCCTGGAGTGTGGCTGGGCTCCTCCTCCTCCTCCTCCTCCTCCTCCTCCTCCTCCTCCTCCTCCTCCTCCTCCTCCTCCTCCTCCTCCTCCTCCTCCTCCTCCTCCTCCTCCTCCTCCTCCTCCTCCTCTGCAGTTCTCGGTGATTAAAACTCTCCGCCCCGGCCGGACGTGACCCCGGCTCTCCACTTGGAGGAGATGAAAGATGTCGCAGTTGCCCTCCCGGTTCAGCACTTCAGCTGGCAGCCTGCGGATGAATTATGCATGGCGGCCCCAGCAGGCTGCGCTCCGTTCCCAGCCAGCCCGGGCTCCGGCTCCCGTCCGCCCTGGGGGCCAGGATCGATGCCGCCGGCTGAAAGCCCAGGAGGGGCCGGGAGACGAGTTCCGGATTCCTCCCCGTCTCCCTCTGGTTTCTGCACTAAATGCTTCTCTTGGTGGCTTAGAATCAGCCGGACCACGCCAGAAGGGAGGGTGGGATACGGAAGGGTTCTGGAACTGAACCTAGTTCAAAGGCCAGGGTTCAAGTCCTGGCTCTGTCCCCAGCCTAGCTCCGTGCCTCGTCCGGGCAAACGCTCCTGCTGCTGACTAGAGGATACCCTTTCTGGAGCCAGGAGGGCCCGGGCCTCCCCATGTTTGCCATATCTGAGCATGCTCAGCCTTGTGGGGGCCTCTAGGGCCCCATGCTGGGGGTCCAGGTCCTTCTCTGTGCCAAGGTTCCTTTTTAATTCTCCCTGGTTCAGAGAAGGTTCCCTGTGAACCTAGGATGGAGAAGGATAGCCAGGGGAAGGGGACCCATCATGTTACAAGGAGGGGCAGTACCAGCAGGCTGCTGGCCAGAGCCCCAGAGGCTAGAGCAGCTGCCCAAAGGCTCCCCCCTAGTCTGTCACAGGCTCAGAATACCCAAGGCTGTCGGACTGAGAGAGGCCATAGAACAGAGAGAGGCCTCCGTGGTGTCTCACCTCATGCAGTTCTTGTCCATCTCTTTCCTGGAACTCTCCCATAGGGTCTGCCCAACTTCCTGGAATCCTTCCTTGGGGTCTTTGGAATTCATGAACACCGTTTTAGCATTCTCTCTCTATCTGTCCTTCATGCACACTACATGACCTGACCAACCTCCTTTTGTTGTGTCATCCCTGCTTCTGAGGCTACGCTTCCATCCCTTCCCGCCTGCAAGTCATTGTTGCTAATGTGTTCCAGCCATCTTGCCAAACATCTTTTTGGGGAGGGCCCCGGAAGGGTTCTTAGAGCCTAGAAGTATAAGTTAGGAGACTCTAGAACAGAGAATATCAGAACTAGAAGGAGCCTTAGAACACAGAATTTTAAACCTGGGAGGGGTCTTAGAAGACAGAATGTTCAATCTAGAAGGGATCTTAGAACCTAGAAGCTCAGGGCTGAAAAGAGCTTTAGAACACAGAATGTCAAAGCTGGGAGAACCCTTAGAACTCAGGAGGTCAGAACAGGGAGGGCCTTAGAACATGGGATGTCAGGCCTGGAAGCCTTAGAACACAGAATTTTATAGCTTGGAGGGCCTTAGGACCTTCTTATTTTCCAGAAGAGGAAGCCCAATTTTTAAGAAGGAACAAACATTTGTCTAGAGTTATACAGTAATTGGGCATAGCTGAGTCTAGAACCCAGTTTGTCGCCTTCCTCTTAGAGCTCCTGTGCCCAGTCCCTTAATGCCCACACCAGAAGCTTGGGGGTGATGGTGGTGGTGACATGTCAGATTGCTTTCACATATCCAGCTTAGAAAGAAGTCCTGCTTGAATTTGTAAAACAAGAAGCAAAAAAACCATCCTCCAGAGTTGTGGTCCTGGACCCTGGACCTGCCATGCAGGGGCTCAGCCTGTTACATTGCTGGCTTTGGATTCTGTCTAGATATTCTGTCTCTGATATTTCCTAGCTGTGTGACCTTAAACTAGTCACTTATCCTGTGAGCTTCACTTTCCCCATCTGTAAAAGAAGAGGTTTAGAAGAGATGGCCCCTAACGTCCCTGCCCACTCCAAGTCCCATGTTTCTCAGGCCAAAGTGAGGTGAGGTGGGGTGGGACTTGGCCCAGGGCCCAGCGGGAGCAGTGATGGAAAGGCCGAGAAGAAACTTCACAAAAATCTTTTGCCTTTGCAGGAGCCATCAGCCTCCCTCCTCCACTACTCCTTGATGATTTAATAGACTTTGATCATGTCCCCTCTCAGCTCTAGTCTCTCCAAACTGAAGAGGTCTATTTTTCTTCCTTCTTTAACTTCATCTTTGCCTGGGAGAGGAGAATTAAGATGAGGGGGTGGGGCAGGGATGCTGCAGCTTCTGGGAAAATCCTGAAATAAGGCTGGCAGTGGAGGGTGTGGGGTCACTGATTCTAAGATGAAGGACCTGGATTCAGATCCTCACCCTGCTATTTACAGCTGGCCTATCTCACCTAAGTCTCTTGGTCTTTTTTTTTTTCTTAGCTTCCTCATCTAAAAAACTAAGGGCCTTTGCAGTCTTTTCACATCAGCTTAATGTCAATGGGAGAAATCATGATTTAACTAGCTAGATGAGAGCTTGGAGGTAAACCACTTTTACAGATGGGGAAACTGAGGCCCTGAGAGATGAATAATAATAAAAGAGATGAATAATAGCTCTCATTTATAGAGTGCTTTAAGGTTAGCAAAGGTTGTTTTTTTTTTTTTTTTTATAAGTGTTATCTCACTTGGGAGACAAGCATTATTGTTATTCCTATTTTAGATATGAGGAAATAAAGTCAGATATTAGGTGATTTGTTCACATAGCTCCTTAAGTGTCTGAGGCAGGATATTTGAACTCAAGTCTTGAACTTATCATTGTTAATTCAAGGAAGGATTTGAATCCAGGTTCTCTAGGACTAATGTTCCCCCCCCCCCCCCCGCCCGAGATCACTCTGCCTTTGGTTTTATCAAAAAGGAGGCCATTTCCTTCCAAATCACCTCCCTCTCCACCTCAGTATCATGGTGGCATGCCCAAGCACTAGCATGGTAATGGAGGACTTCCAGGAGTCAGGAAATCTAGGTTTGAACATTGGCTCTGACATTAGCTACTTGAGTGACCTTGGCCTTGGAGCCTCAGTTTCCCCTTTTGTAAGATGAACAATTTGGATAGAAAGGTGGCTTTCAAAATCTTTTCCAGCCCTCATAATTTCTGAACCCCAAATGGTCCCATCTTCTCCCCATTCCTACCCCATACAAGAGTCCTTCTTTCCCATCACATTGGAATTAATACCAGATTGGCCCTTTTGAACAGAGGGTTCTCATGTCAAACATTCTCCACGCAGACTCTGCCATACTCTGCTACAATCCTACATTTCATCCCAGACAAGTGACTCTTTTGGCTTCAATTTCCTTATCTCCAGAGGAAGGATAATCTTGATCTTTTCCAGTTTGGCTCCCTACGCCCCAAGAGACACTATCAGCTCCAGGGAAGGGGATTCTGGAGAGAAGAGGGTACTAAAGTGCCTGCTCTTCCATAAAACTCCTTGAGGTAAAGTCAGAGTAAGATCTGAGATCCCTCTCAGTCCAGGAGACAGTTCTACCTGCCTCCCATCATGTGGAAAGGACCCCCAGCTGAGGGAGGGCAGCTGGGCTTGTTCAGCCTGGAAAAGGGAAGAACGATGGATGATTGAACAATTCCTCATCTCTGGCAAAGCGCCAGATTTCTGTTGTCTCCACTTCAAGGCCACAAAAGATTTTAGCTAGGTACAAGGATGAATGGAGCTTATTCAAAGGGGCTCCTCCAGGGAGTCCTTCTCTGGATGGACTTTCTTTCTTTTCTAAAAAAATGGTTTTTCTTTGAAATTTTATTGATATTTTAGTTTTTACATCACCTTCTTCCCCCAGTATATTCTTTTACTTCTTCTCCTGACCCCTGTGTTACAAGAGAAAATAAAAAAGATGGGGGAAAAAAGCAGTTCTGAAAACTGCTCCCAAACAAATCCATTGAGTCTGACAGTGTATGCTCTGTCATACATTTTCATAAGTTGGAGTTCAGAATAGGAGTTTATTAAAGTGCAAAGAATGGTGGACGTGGACACAGAGGAGGTGGGTTCTGATTCTGGTGCTGGCACTGTCTCTGTGACTCTGGGCAACTTTATTTTACTACCTGGGGCCTTAATTTCCTCATTTCACAAATGAAAACAAAATGACTTCTAAGGGGTTTTAGCCCATTAGAGTCAGTCCTTTATTCCAGCTTGTTGAGATTGTTTGGAACACTGATTCTTCTCTTGTCATTGGAATAAACACTCCAAGAGCTCCTGCAATGTGTGTGTGTGTGTGTGTGTGTGTGTGTGTGTGTGTGTGTGTGTGTGAGAGAGAGAGAGAGAGAGAGAGAGAGAGAGAGAGAGAGAGAGAGAGAGAGAGACAGAGAGACAGAGAGAGAGAGAGAGAGAGAGAAAGAGAGAGAGAGACAGAGAGAGAGAGAAAGAGAGAGAGAGAGAAAGAGAGAGAGAGAGAGAAAGAGAGAGAGAGACAGAGAGAGAGAAAGAGAGAGAGAAAGAGAGAAAGAGAGAGAGAAAGAGAGAGAGAGAGAGAGAGAGAGAGAGAAAGAGAGAGAGAGAGACAGAGACAGAGAAAGAGAGACAGAGACAGAGAAAGAGAGACAGAGACAGAGACAGATTGAGAAGCAGAGACAGAGACAGACAGAGACAGAGAGACATGAAAGAGAGAGACAGAGACCAATAAAGACAAAGAGACAGAGAGTAAGAGATAGAGTGAAAGACAGAAAGAGCTAGATACCCATAGACACACAAAGACAGAGACAGAAAGAGAAGAGAGAGACACAGACAGACAGAAACAGAGAGGCAAAGAGACATACAGACAGATGAGACAGAGAAATAGAGACAGACAGAGACAGACACAGAGTGAGAGACAGAAACAGAAAATAAACAAAGACAAAGAAACAGAGATAGATTGAGAGACAAAGAGATAGAGACAGTGAAATAAAGAGACAGATACACATACATACAGACACACAAAGACAGAGAGAGAAGAGACAGAGATAGATGAGACAGAGAAATAGAGACAAAGAGATAGACAGAGACAGAAAGAGTGAGAGACAAAGAGGCAGAGAGATAGATGGAAAGAGAAAAAAGAGAGAGAGGCAGAGACAGAGAGAGAGAGTGGAAAAAAGGAGGAAGAGGAATAGTGAATGTTTAGAGACAAGCTTATTTTATAGTTAACAAAAGGTAAAGGGGTGGGGAGGTTATTTTGTTCTGAACCCAGTTACCTATATGAAAGGAGGGCACTGGACTAGCTACCTGGCAGTTCTATTGTATGTTAAGGTGTGCATATCCCTTTATAGATATTATCTCATTTGATCCTTATAAGCTTGTAAGGCAAGTAATACTAAAGTTCCTTTATCGAGTTCTCATCAGTGGCAAGTTTCAGGGCAAGATCTGAGTGCAGGTCCCTGACTCCCAAGTTTACTTCATCCAATACTATACGTTGCCTGTTAATTCCTTTGGCAGATTGAAACACTTGAGCTTAAGACAAAGTTAACAAAAATGCTTGTGAAAGCAGGATGATATATTCTTTGTGTCCCCAGCCATATGGCCAGGTAAGCTTCTTCCTCTTGTTTTCCTCTACCCTGGACAGCGCTCAAGCCCTCCCTTCTCCCTCCTTCCCCAGCAGCAGCCTGTGGCGGTGGATCTCAGTCTTCCCCCAGCAGGGTGGTGTCCAGAAGTCTTCTCCTTTCTTTCTCCATCCCTTCTCCCAGAAAATTAATCTTCTAACATTAATTCGAGGGAACATGTCATGTCTCTTGCCCCAGTTGCCGCTGTGTGATGGGCTGCCCACTGTGCTGTTTGATCTTCCAATGGCCTCATTTGGATTTCAATCAACTGGTTTCGAGCCATGGATCTTCTCTCCATTCCTGCTCCCCCTTCAAATCTTCCTGGGAGGATGGCGTTTGGAGGAAGGCAGGCCTTTGTCAGCAAAGCTGCATCAGCAAAGGGGCTTTCATCTCATGTGATGAAGGTTTTTTCTGATCAGCGTAGACTTTGGACCAGAGAAAGAGGAGGTTCCTGGTGCCAGGAGAGCCTTTGGGGATCAAGCTGGCCGCCTTTAGCCAGCCCCCTCTCCCTTTCCGAAGGACATTACAGCAGCTGCCACTGGGGGAACATCTCTCTGCTGAAGTCTTAAGTGGGACAAGTCTCTTGAAAATGAGAAAAAAAGAGAGGCTAAAGGACCCCCTTAGAAGCTCTGCTTGGGGGTGGGGGTGGAGAAGACAGAGAGACCATCACAGTGAGAATATGGGAGAAGACGGTATAAGAGGCTGCTATTGGTTAACAGAGATGGGCATAAAATTCATTTTCTCAGACTTGTACCCAAGGCCCCCTACAGTCAAGAAAACAGAGGTTTTAGTCCAGCCTGAAATTGAGCACTAAATTTTGCATTATAAGGCTTTTCTGGTTAAAACATTCTGTGTTCCAACCTTTCTTCTAGCTCTGACCTCCTGGGTTCCAAGGGCCCTCCCAGCTCTGACCTCCTGGGTTCTAAGGCCCTCTCAGCTCTGACATCCTGGTTCTAAGGGCCCTCCCAGCTCTGACCTCTTGGGTTCTAAGGGCCCTCCCAGCTCTGACCTCCTGGGTTCTAAGGGCCCTCCCAGCTCTGACCTCCTGGGTTCTAAGGGCCCTCCCAGCTCTGACCTCTTGGGTTCTAAGGGCCCTCCCAGCTCTGACCTCCTGGGTTCTAAGGGCCCACCCAGCTCTGACCTCCTGGGTTCTAAGGGCCCTCCCAGCTCTGACCTCCTGGGTTCTAAGGGCCCTCCCAGCTCTGACCTCCTGGGTTCTAAGGGCCCACCCAGCTCTGACCTCCTGGGTTCTAAGGGCCCTCCCAGCTCTGACATCCTGGGTTCCAAGGGCCCACCCAGCTCTGATAATCTCTCCTCTAAGGTCTCTCTCAGAATACTGCTACTCAGTATTCATGTGAATGAACACCTTGGCGATGAATCTCCTTTAAAAAAAAAAAAAAGCTTGTTAGAATATTTTTGCATATTATCCTGGGGTTTGAGAAGCAGCCTTGCATAATGAATTGAGAACCTCCCCCAGAGCCAGAATGTTCAGAGTTCAAGTCCTAGCTTGCATACTTCCTGGCTGTGTGCCCAGGCCATTTAACCCCTTCATCCCCCAGATAATTCTTGGTAACAACATAGTAGGGAGAGCTCTCCACTGGCAGTGAACATCTCCCCATTACTAGTCATTCTCTATATCAACAAAATTACCGGACCCCCTACCCAGAAAATCAGGAAATTTCAGAATTCTGTCCATCCCCAAATTTGGGCAATGGGCCAAATGACCTCTCAAAAATCTCTCTGCCCCTCTGACCCAGCTACTCTCCCAGGTCATCAATCATCTCATTCTCAATAACTTGATTTGCAGTGATGGAAGCCAGCCCTTCTGTCTCTTTCCTTTTCCCCTTCCCTTTATCTTCTCTGCCCTCTTCTCTCCCTGCTTCTCATCCCCAGAATCCTGCAATTAAAACTTAACTCGAGCTAACAATGAGTTAGCCATGGACACCAGATGTTGACTTATATAATAATATTAACAGTTAACATTTATGAAGCATCTATTATGTGTCAGGCACTATGCTAAGTACTTTATATGCATTATCTCATCTAAACTGAGGCAAGCAAAGTGGGTAGCACAGCTAATAAATATCTAGGGCTGGATTTGAACTTAAGTTTTTCCCTCAAGTTTTACTTCAGGCTCAGTGCTCTATCCACTGTACCACTTAGCTACCCCAGTTTCTGTGGAATAATACCCCTTATTTATGTTAAAGTGTTCAAAGAAGAGTATTGGGATGCTCCTCATTTATTCTTTTCCTTTAAAGATCCTGCACATCCTAAAGTCCCACACTGAGAAGTGGGGGCCAGGAGAAACGCAGGGGAAGAGATGCTGCATCAAATGCTGTTTAATCAGTGTGGAACTGGATCTCTCTCCCTTTTCCCTGTGTCTCTCTCTCTTCTTCTCTTTCACCCTTTCTCTCTCTCCCTCACCTATATCTCTCAGTCTCTGTCTCTCTGTCTCTTTTCTCCTCTCTGCCTCTGTTTCTCTTCTCTTTCCCCCTGTATCCCTGTCTTCTTCCTCTCCCTCTGTGCTTCTATCTCTTGTCTCTCTCCCCTTCTGTCTCTGCTCTCCGCTTCTCAGCCTTTCTCTCTTCTTTTCCTTCTTTCTAAATATATTTACTTCAGAGTGTAAGTTTTTTGGCACCAAAGCAAAGCTTCTTAGACTTCATATTCTGGGATAAAAGGGAGTTTCATTTAAGACAGAATACCTGAGTAAATAGCCCCCATTTGGATCCATATTTTCCACCTCCTTTGCGGCAAGCCCCAAAGCTAGGAAGTCCCCAGAGGACAATTCTTCGTGCAGTTCTCTACCCTAATGAGGCATTCTCCTGCCAGATTGGAGTGCCCATGGAGGAGGGAGGAGATACAGCCCAGTGGGCCGCAGACAAGACCCTCCTCCACTCCCAAGAAACTGGCAATCTGGAGGGGATGCTGTGTATCCTTTATAGGGCGGAAGAAAGGAAGGGACAGCCAAGGGCCCGAATGTTCCTCCTCTCTGGGAATGGGCCTAGGGACAGTGTCTCTTTTTGACTTCCCACCCACCATCGATCACCATAGAAGTACATGGTGGGAGGTGCGGGGGAGTATAATGCAGAGAAATATTAAGGCACAGTCCCTACCCTGAGAAAGCCTAAAATCTAGTGAAGAGAGAAAACATTCACAGTCAGAAATAATTGGTTCTCTGTGTGACCGTGAACAACTCACTTTACCTTTGTGAGCAGAGGATCCTCTGCTCTAAAATGAGGGAGCTGGATTGTGTTCTGTGCTGGATCCGTTCTCAATCTGACATTCCAAGTTTTAAGCATCCTCCCAATTTTAATATTCTATGTTCCAAGTACTTTTGCAACCTTGACATTCTTTATTCTAATGTCATTCCAGCTCTGAGTTCTATAGACTCTCCCCGCTCTGATATTCTCTGTTCTTAAAATCTCTCCTAAACATTAATTCATTATTGGTGGTGGTGTGAACTGATCCAATTATTCTGGAGAGCCATTTGGAACTCTGCTCAGAGGACTATAAAACTGTGCATACCCTTTGATCCTGCTGTAATACCACTACTAGGTCTGTGTCCCGAAATATCATAAAAAAGAGAAAAAACTCATATGTACAATAATGTTTATAGCAGCTCTTTTTGTTGTGGCAAAGAATTGGAAATTAAGGAGATGCCCATCAATTGGGGAAAGGCTGAACAAGTTGTAGTATATGAATATAATGAAATACTATTGTTTTTTAAACTAATTATGAGCAGGTGGATTTCAGAAAAACTAGAAAGACTTAAACATGAACTGATTCTGGAAGAAGTGAGCAGGAGAACATCATATGCAGTAATAGCAGCATTTATTCAATGATCAACTTTGATAAACTTAGCTCTTCCCAGAAATACAATGATCTGAGACAATTACAAAAGGCTCATGATGGAAAATGCTATCTATATCCAGAGAAAGAATTACTGGAGTCTGAATGCAGATCAAACTATATTATTTTCACTTTTTTTTCCTTCTTGAAGTTTTCCCCCTTTTGTTCTGATTTTTCTTTCACAACATGACTAACGTGGAAATATGTTTAATAAGATTGTATATGTATATCCTATATCAGATGGCTTACTGTCTTGGGGAAGGGAGGGAAGGGGGAAATCAACTAAATGTTGAAATATTGAAACTATCTTTAAATGTAATTGGAAAGAATAAAATTCTATTAAGTGGGGAAAATAAAGTAAAGGAAAGCTTTACTTTCTCTGTTCTAAAAGTCCTCCCAGCTCTGGCATCCCGTGTTCTAAGGGCCCTCCCAGCTCTGACATCCTAGGTTCTAAGGGCCCTCCCAGCTCTGACATCCTGGGTTCTAAGGTTCCTCCCAGCTCTGACCTCCCAGGTTCTAAGGGTCCTCCCAGCTCTGACCTCCCAGGTTCTAAGGGTCCTCCCAGCTCTGATATCCCGTGTTCTAAGGGCCCTCCCAGCTCTGACATCTGGGTTCTAAGGGCCCTCCCAGCTCTGACCTCCTGAGTTCTAAGGGCCCTCCCAACTCTGACCTCCTGAGTTCTAAGGGCCCTCCCAGCTCTGACCTCCTGGGTTCTAAGGGCCCTCCCAGCTCTGACATCCTGGGTTCTAAGGGCCCTCCCAGCTCTGACCTCCTGAGTTCTAAGGGCCCTCCCAGCTCTGACATCCTGGGTTCTAAGGGCCCTCCCAGCTCTGACATCCTGGGTTCTAAGGGCCCTCCCAGCTCTGACCTCCTGGGTTCTAAGGGCCCTCCCAGCTCTGACCTCCTGGGTTCTAAGGACCCTCCCAGCTCTGACTTCCTGGGTTCTAAGGGCCCTCCCAGCTCTGACATCCTGGGTTCTAAGGGCCCTCCCAGCTCTGACCTCCTGAGTTCTAAGGGCCCTCCCAGCTCTGACATCCTGGGTTCTAAGGGCCCTCCCAGCTCTGACATCCTGGGTTCTAAGGGCCCTCCCAGCTCTGACCTCCTGGGTTCTAAGGGCCCTCCCAGCTCTGACCTCCTGGGTTCTAAGGACCCTCCCAGCTCTGACTTCCTGAGTTCTAAGGGCCCTCCCAGCTCTGACATTCTGGGTTCTAAGGGCCCTCCCAGCTCTGACCTCCTGGGTTCTAAGGGCCCTCCCAGCTCTGACCTCCTGGGTCCTAAGGGTCTTCCCAGCTCTGACATTCTGAGCTTACTAGCTTTAAAAGGTTGTGAGATAGGTTCTAAATGAAGGGTAGTTAAATGCTTTAGGCCTTCAAAGATGGGATCACTCACCTATGATGAACAGGGAGAGCCTCTTTGGGGAGCCACCATTAGAGCTGGGTCTATTTTTGGAAAGCCCCACCATGGGGGCATCGAGGCTTAGGACTCCCAACTTCATTTCCCACTGGGCCTTCACTATTTTATTGGCC
Source organism: Sminthopsis crassicaudata (assembly GCF_048593235.1). Taxonomy (NCBI): domain Eukaryota; kingdom Metazoa; phylum Chordata; class Mammalia; order Dasyuromorphia; family Dasyuridae; genus Sminthopsis; species Sminthopsis crassicaudata. The sequence goes on along the minus strand of NC_133619.1, from coordinate 614,225,051 downwards.
CAGTCTCAGAGGTCATAATTGCTTCTGCCATGACCAGGAAGTTACCTTGGTTTGAGATGGGGGTAGGGCTCAGAGACTCTGAAAGCTGAAGGAATGACTGGAGCCCAGGCAGGGAAGCTGTTCAAGGTTCAGGCCCTATAGATGCTGAGGCACGGAGGGGGTCTGAGGAATTGGTAGAGGATGTGTCAGGTTAATTACTCCTAAGCCAGCTTTCAATCAATAGGTCTATGGCTGTGAATGAGGTAGGAGATGGATGGGCTCTGCTGGAGGTACCAGATCAATTTCCCTTTTAAAGGCACAGACTTTCTCTCAGAACTATTGTGGGAGTTGGGGTATTTGAAGATTTCATCTAGGAAGGATTGCTCAAAAATCTCTGAGAGGGAAGATGAGGGAAATGAGTTGGAGAGATTTCTCAATATATAACTCCCTTTCAAAAACTAATGATCTAATAGAAAAATCACTTATTCCAAAGATACAGGTTCAAATCCCACCTGTGTCACTTACTACATGTAGGACTTGGATCAAGACTTTTATCTTTAAAATTTATTTGTTAATTTTTATAAAGCTTTTTATTTCCAAAACACATGCATAGTTTTCAACATTCACTCTTGCAAAACCTTGTGTTCCAATTTTTATTCTCCCTCCCTTCCTTTTATCCCCTCCCCTAGATGGCAAATAATCCAATATATGTTAAACATGTGTAATTCTTTTATACATATTTCCACAATTACCATGCTGCACAAGAAAAAGCATACCAAAAAGGAAACTAAATGAGAAAGAAAACAAAATGCAAGCCAACAACCACAAAAAGAGTGAAAATACTATGTTGTGATCCACATTCAGTCCTCACAGTCCTCTCTCTGGATACAGATCACTCCCTCCATCACAAGATCATTGGAACTGGCCTGAATCACCTCATTGTTGAAAAGAGCCACATCCATTAGAGTTGATCATCATATAATCTTGTTGTTGCTGTTTATAGTGTTCTCTTGGTTCACTTAATTAGCATCTGTTCATGTAAGTCTCTCCAGGCCTCTCTGAAATCATCCTGCTGGTCATTTCTTACAGAACAATAATATTTCATAACATTCATATACCACAATTTACCCAACCATTCTCCAACTGATGGGCAATCACTCAATTTCCAGTTCCTTGTTGGGTAATGCCCTTGGATTCCAGTTTCCACATTTATGATTCGAGTTGATCTAATTGATTTTTGAGTTTTCCATGATTTTCCATCTAAATAATGAATTCTTTAGGACAAAGGGCAAAGGTCATTTAAGTCTGCCCACATTCACACCATAGCCACACCAGAGAGATCTGACCATATCTCCTCCCAGATGGCCCAGAGGCCCTCCCCAACGTTGTGCACAGGCCCCTCTCTGGGTCTCGTGGGACTTTAAAAACCAAAGAATGACAGAACAGGAAGAGATTGTCCATTCCAATGTCAAGTGAGCAAGCATTTATTAAGTTCCTTCTGTGTACCAGAAAACAAAAGACATTCCCTGTCCTCAGAGTTCCCAGTCTAATGGCAGGACAACATGGAAATAAGCATGTATATAGGTAATAAATTGGGGATGGTACATGACAAGGACTAAAAGAAGGGCTTCTTTAGAAGGAGGGATTTCAGCTGTCTCACTGGGAGATTGAAATGAGGAGGGAGAACATTCCAGGCATGGGACAGATTCAGTGAAAATGCCTGTCATGCACAGGTATCCATCTCTTTTACAATGGACCCCATTTGTATTCTGACTGGGAGGTCAGGGATCTAATTACCTTTAAGGTAGCATGTTTCACTTTTGCACAGTTCTCATCATTGAATCATTTTTCCTTCCATGAATCCTGTGCCCTCTGGAATCTGCCTCTCAGTACCTCCTCCCCATTACTTCCAGTTGGCATCCGCAATGAACATTGGGATTCTCTTCCAACATGGCAAGCCCCTTAAAGGAAAGCTGTATCTATGGTGGAATGGAGGCTATGCTATGAGTCAAGAGACCTCCATTAGGATTTGCCTGTGTGACCTCCAGCAAATCACTTTACACCCATGTATCTCTTGGGCAATGTAAATGTAATGGTGGGATGATTGAACTGGATTTCCCCTGACGGCCTTTCCATATTAATGACTAGAACTCTTCCAAGATTCCTTTGAGTTCTAAACATAAAAAACAGATGAAGACAATAATTACGTCTCTCTGCATCTTTATTTCTCTCAGTTGAACTTGCCAAGGTCCTGCAACTGATCCTTGTATGGAAGAGCTGGTCTCTAGTTTTCTTGCCATCTTCATCTAAAATTCTCATGCATGACTTAGGAGAGTTAGAGTCGTCAATGAGCCAATCAATTGATAGGCATTTATTAAATGAATGAATGAATAAATAAAATGTTTATTAAGTACTTCCCATGTGCAGCGAGGTGGTACAGTGGATAGAATACTGAGATTGGCATCAGAAAGAAACCTTCCTGAGTTCAAATCTAACCCCAGGTACTTATTAGCTGTGTGCCCTGGATAAGTCACTTGGTACTGTTTGCCTCACTTTCCCCATTTGTCAAATGTCTCTCCAAGGAAAGTGACAAACTATTCCAGTATTTTTGCTATGACATGACCCAAAAGAGGTCATGAAGAATTGGACACGATTGAAATGACTGAACAGTAGAACTGTGTGCCAGGTGCTTTACTAAATGTGTACAAATTCTTCCAGACCATTTAGTGTGACCCTTAATTTTACATATGGGAAAACTGAGGTCCCAAGGGGGAAGTGACATCCCAGATTCCATGAAGAGTAAGAATCAGAGTCAAGATTCAAATCTAGCTCCTTTGATTCCCAAGTCCAGTAATCATAGGATCACTGATCACAGGGATTTAAGAGGCCACCTAGTCCAATCTCTTATTCTACAGATGAGGAAATTGAGTCCTCATTGGTTTAAGTGCTTTGTCTGAAGTCACACAGGAGGCTTTAAGTTCTACCTCCCCTCTATCTTGTTGCTCTCCTTTCATTTCATTCCCTCTTGTTGTGCTTAACAGAAACAATTGCTTTTAGAATCCCTCCCACTGCTCAACCTCCCCTTTCCTCACATAACTCCCACTATTCCCTGGACTAGTCCTAGCCTTTGTAAGGAGGAAAGGATTTCTTGGGAGTGGGACCAGCCTGTTCTGCTTCCTTCTGGGAGAAGTCAGCATTTAGGATTTCCAACAACAATCATGTAGCACCTTATGTTCTGCAAAGCCCCAGCTGTAGGTCCATGGGAGGCTTCTCTTCCAGCTGAAGTGTGTTGGTCACAACCTAGGAAGCTCAATTTCAGCATCTTAGATTTTTTTCCTGTTGCCCAGAAAGAGAACAATTTAGAGCTCTCTCTGACTCTGCTCTCCCTTTTCTACTCTCAGCTTTGCCATCCCTGGGCCCATCCATTCTATGGAGGAGGGCTACCAGAGACTTGGGTTACTTCTCTGCTTTCCTGACACAGTCACTCATTGCATGATCTTGTGCTTGGAGCAACTGGATGATCTGAGTTTGAGACCTGCCTCTACCATTTACTGACTACATGACCCTGACCAAGAGCCTTTTCCTCTCATTGTCTCCAGTAACTCTTTTAAGAAAATATTTATTTAAATATTTAATTTTATCATATAAAATTTTATTCAAAATTTAATTGAAATATTTAATTTTTAATATTAACTATTTTAATTTATGTTAAATATGTTAAATTATATTTAATTTTTTCCCAATTACATATAAAGACAATTTTAAATATTCATAAAAAATTTGAATTCCAAATTTTCTCCCTCTCTCCCTTCCCTTTCCCCTCCTTGACACAACAAGCAATTGACTATAGGATATACACAGCTCCCAACAACTCCAAGAGTATGAGCTGAGGATGAGTTGCTCTGCTTGCATTAGTATAGTTTCCTCTTTCAGAATTCCATATATCAATCAAATCAAAGTCTCAGACAAAGACTACTCCTGTGTCTATTTATGTTTTATAAGGTTCTCTCCTCACTACAATGCTGCAAGTGCTGTTCTCTTCAACGTACAGAAACACTGCAGCTCTGAAAGGCTCCCTTTGGACATTACCTGAGATTGCACCCTGGCCATGGTCAAAGTTAAAGATTCAAACACAGGTCTCGACTCCAAATGCAGCATGGAAAGCTCTCATTTCTCTAGTATTTAAGCATCTAAAAGCACTGAATTTCCTTCCACTAACTCTGTGAGGTGAGCAGGGGACATTGGTCCCATTTTAAAGCAGGTGAACCTGAGATTCAGAGAAGTAAAGAGATTTGTACAAGTCACAAGGCTAGTCCATGTGTCAGTGCCAAATGTTTTCCTGCCAAGCCCAGAGTACTCTTCAAGAGGAGCTTCATGTGCTTTTGCTTTGATGGGATTTATCGGTAAATACCAGGCTTCCCAGCACAAATATCGGCCCCTTCCCATTGGTAATTATGAAGTAAACAGCTCTCTTGTCCCCTGACACTAAGGGACTATTGGGGTCACATCTATGGAGAGAGACAAAGGAGTTCTCTGTCCATGGTTCTGATGCTGATTATTACCAGCTTTCTGTTGCTTCTGGGATTTTCGTCAGGTAAACCAGGGTTCCATGAATAACTAAATAGGAACAAGCTAAATTTTTGATCCGTACTGAATCTTACACAATTTTAGAAGGTGTGACTGAAGTGAATGGTTTATATTAACAGTATCAGTGAGGATCCACAGAGATTTCTGTCACATTCTCAATTAGCTGAACCTTCTAATTACTGATGTTATGACTTCCTGTCATCTCTCTTAGACTTTTTTGCCCTCGATTGAAGAGCCAGGTTTGGGATGTAAAGATAGTAAACTTTGTTTTAAACATATTGAGTTTGAGATATCTATGGGACGTCCAATTCAAGATGTTCAAAAAGCAGTTGTTGATGTTACTGGAACTCAGGAAAGACATTAGGGAATTTGGGGAGAGAGGAGTATTTGAAGAGTAAAGAATGAATATTGAATTTGAGATGTCTATGAGACATCCAATAGCTTGTATGACAAGGGTCCCCGGTACAGTCATTTTACTTGTACTCTAAAGTGACTGGGCCTGTATAAAAGTTTCGACTTTAAGATTTGGAAAAGACCCTAACCCTGAGACCTTACTAATCAATCCAAAAGCATTAAAGTAAGTACTTTAATAGATAGTATGCTAAGCCCTGGGTTTGCATTAAAAAGCAAAAACTTGGTTTTCTGAACTAAAAGAGCCCATATTCTTTATTAAAAATTATTTATTTAAAATTAGATACAAAATAAGAAACCAAATAAAAAAATGGAAGAAAGGCAGAAAATGGATGAACTAAACAAAACATTGTTATGTGCCCGACAGAACATCACAGAGGAATCAAAATCTGTAACAGCAAATTTCCATTTCAAGAAAGCACATATTATATTAGAAGACATATACATGACTTAAAATCTTTGCTTCCTTATAAGTTATTATTTTGTTCTCTGCTTATGTACTCTTTATTTTATTCTCCACCCCCTTTCATCCCTCCCTAACCTCCCCCAAGCAGGGGGATATATATATCTAGGATATATATATACACACACATACATACACCCCACCCGCCCATATATCATGCACATACACATATTCACCTACATGCATACGTATACATACAAGTATATACATACATTTACATATGATGAATGAATCTAAAACAATGTGAATATGACTGATATATAATGTAGATTTCTCCCATGATTGGTTTTACATTTAAACTTGTTTGAGATTAATGACTACTAGCCCTAATAATAATTTTTTTATTCTAATAAATTTTTTCTAATAAATTCTAGTCTTGATATTTGCTATTGTGTTTGTGTATGACTCTTATTTCCTGTCCCTACTAGCTCTTCTACTTTAATTCTACTCCTTAACTTGCCTTACTATTACTTAACTTCTTTCTACCCATGAATCTCTCCATTATCTTCTCTCCTCACTGTTTCCCTCCTGTTTTAACTCTATTCCTATTAATCTACACACCTTCTCCCACTACCATAAAACTACACATTCTTCTATACTCTACCTTCTCCTATATCACCCTTTATTTCTTTATAGATTTTGGCGGGTGCTATACTTTTCATGATATGTGTGTGTGTATTGTTCCCTATTTAACCCATTCCTGATGTGAGTAGATTTTCAGAACTACCAGTCCTCCTCTTACCCTCTAATGTTTACTCTGTATTCCTATAGCATAATTATAATTTTTTACCTTTTCCCTAGATGATTTTGCTTTTTAGAGTCACATCATACTCAGTCCTGCCCCAATTTTTCTATTCAACTTTTGGAGTACCCAATTACTAATTTCAATCTTAGACATATGGTTTATATTTGCACATATAAAACATAAACAATTTTTATTATTGTGTTTATTGAAATTAATCTTTGATGTCGGCTCTTATATGATAAATTTTCTATTGAGTTAAGATTTTATTGAGATAAAATTCTTAAGATCTGTGAATTCATTGGGTGTCCATTTTTTTCAATATTATATTATGCTAATATTTTGGGCTAAGGCCTAGTTCTTTTGATTGTCAATGTGTAACATTCTAGGACTTTCAGTCTTTTATTGTAGCTACTGGTAAATCTTGTACAATTCTTATTGTAGTTATAGCATATTTGAATTTTTTTTCTTTCTTGAAAAATTTTCTCTTTGTTCTAGGGGTTTCAAAATTTAACAATAATGTTCCTGTATGTTTTCCTTGTATGATCTCTTTGAGGTGGTGATGGGTGGATTTCTTTGTCTATTTCTACTTTCCCCTTTTGTTCTATCAGCTCAGGACAATTTTCTTGGATTATTTATCATATTATTGTGTTGTTCTTTTTTTTTTGGTCACAGCTTTCAGATAGTCCAGTTATTCTTATGTTTTCTCCTTTTGAACTGTTCTCCCAGATCTTTTTTTTTAAAAATAAGATGTTTTGCATTCTCTTCTATTTTTTCATTCTTTATATTTTGTTTTGTTATTTCTTGTTTTTTTTTGTAGTTTCACTGGCTTCCCCTTGCCCAATTCTAATTTTCAAATAATTATTTTCTTCTTTAATAATTAAATCTCTTTTTTCTGGTTGGTTGATTTTCTTTTCATAATCTTTATCTCAGTCTCTCTCATTTGGTTTTTAAAGTCTTTTGTGTTCTTCTATAAATTTCTTCTGGGCAAGTAGCCATTTAACATTATTCTTTTTAGTAAGAAAGGCTTTTTATTTACTTCAATGTTGTCTGAAATTGAACTCTGCTCTTCCTTGTTCTGGAGAACTCGGAATTCTCTGACCAACTCCATCACATTCCCAGAATCCTCTCTCTGAGCCCATATTCTAATGAAGGGAGGCAATATACAAATAGCTACATCAATACAAAGCATGTACAGAATAAAAGAGAAGATAATCTTGGAGGGTTTTAGCAATGGGAAAAGTGAATGTGAGGAAGAGGGCCTGGGAAAGATCTTCTGAATAAGGTGGGATTTGATCAGAATTTTGGAAGAAGCTGGAGAAGCTACTATGATGGGGAGGGATGGAAGAATATGCTAGGCATGGAGTGCATGCAAATGCTTAGAGGCTGGACATGGAGTGTCCTGATCAAGGAACATCTTAATATATCTGGGTTGTAGTACATGTGGAACTGGGTCATCACCAGTTGCCTTGACTCTTGTCATGTCACTGGACTTCAATAACTGGTGGAGAAAGTGAGACTGATAATTTTGGGCAACTCTGCCTCATTTAAATCTAACTAATTCTCATTGGTGCTCTTTGAGAACAAGCAACAAAACAATATATGAAATAGAGAAAGATGTGAGAAGACTGAAGATATAGGACGGATGCAGCCTATGAAAGGCTTTGAATGCCAAAAGAGGATTTTATCTTTAAGCCTGGAGGTATTATTGGAACTGCTGGTGTTTATTGAGTAGTAGAGAAAGAAGGTGAAATGATCAGACTTGCTCTTTAGAAAAATCATCTTGTCAGTTATTTGCAGAATAAATTGGAGGAGACAACTTGATTTAGGGAGAATAATAATATCTCCAAGGTGTGCTTGTAGTTCACGAGCCCTCAGGAATATGTCACATAACCTCTAAGGTTTTGTAGATCCCAGGTTAAGATCCTTTGGGCTCTGATCAGGAAAATGGGATAAATAGAGAGCAAGTGACCTGCTTATGATCAAATAGATAGTAGGAGAGGAGTGGAGCCTTGATAAAAAAGCCAGCATTTTTTCTTTCCATAGTGCCTTGAATATTTCTGGTGGGCTGGGCCCAATCCTCCATCTCCAATACTAGTCCTGAGAACATGTGGTTTTCTTTCCCACCACCTTTCATTGTAATTATTGATGCACCAGGCTCTATTGATGAATTAATAACTTTATCTCATCACAACAAAATCTTCTGGAAGCTGGACAACTTTCCCAATCAGTAAGAGGATAGGGGGGAGGGCTCCTTTTATCAGACTGTCAATAGGAGCTCTCATTTTCTCCCTGCTAGACAGATGGAACAAATATTTTATCAGTCTTCTCCTATCTCTCCTGATTTTTTTTCTTTCTTTCCTTCCTTCCTCCCTTCCTTCTTTCCTTCCTCCGTCCCTTCTTTCATTCCTTCTTTACTTGTCCACAACCACTTCTTTCCTTGTCCATCCCTTTCCCACAGCTTCTCAGAGGCCTGGGATGACAGAAATGTTTGGAAAAATCAGACACTCTTGAGGCTGAATGGGATCTTGAAGCAAGTATAACTTAATGCCTCATTGCCTAACTTTCTGTTTGGAATTCAGTATTTCCATCTGTATAATGAAAAGGCTGGACTTGAAAATCTTTAAAAGGTCTTTCCAATACTAATATTTAGTGTCCTAAGGCTCCTCCCAAATCTGTCATCCTGTGTTCCAAGGACCTTCCCTGCTCTGACATCTTGAGTCCTGAGGGGTTCCCAGCACTGGCCTCCTGTGTTCTGTTTCCTCCCAGCTCTCACATCCTGTGTTCTAAGTTTCCTCCCAGCGCTGATATTCCATATTCTAAGGGCCCTCATAAATCCTGTTCTGAAATACTGTGTTCTGAGGCTCTTTCTTGCTCTGACATTTTACATTTTAAAGCCCCTCTTTGTTCTATTCTGGGTTTTAAGGACCCAGAACGACCCTAATGCCTTCTAACTATCCTTCTTGCCTTCTTCTGTATCTTATGGGCCAGTGGATCTTGCCATCTATTCTGTTCCTGTATGTACTCTTCCCCCCACCCCCTTCCTCATGAGCCCCACCCAATACCTCTTTCCAATTTTGAGAAATAATCCAATCAAAACTGCCATTGCTACTATAAAAGGGGTGTCACTCTGCTCTCCTGTGGCACTACTAACAGTAGTGACTGCCTAGACCCAAGCACCTTCCTTGGTCACTATTCCATGATATGTATTGCTTTCTAAAAGTAAGCCCTCTGAGGGCAGGGCTGCCTCATTTTTGGTATTTGTGTCCCCCAGTGCTTGACTTGGTTGCCTTGCACATCCTAAGAGCTAGAAAAAATGCCTTTTTATTCACTCATTTTTAATATGCTTTATGTTGAACTTAATTTGTTTAAATGAGCATTTAAATATACAAAACATTTGGAACAGTAAAAGAAGATTGTGCTTGACACTGTGGATCCCTTTTATATGCAGTTTACATTTTAAGTATGTTAAAAATTCAACACAGAACCTTCAAATCTGTCCTGGTTTGTTTGTATTTTCTTCTGGTCTTCCTTCTGTTTTCTTCTTTGCCTTTAAAATGTTTTTTTTTCTTCTTCTTCTTCTTTTTTTTTTTTTTTTTGGCAATCCTTATCTCTAATCCTCTCTCCCACTTACTCCCACTTAAATTCAAAAAAGAAAGAAAAACAAAACCTTTATAAAAAATATACATAGTCAAGCAAAAAAATATTGACCATGTTTGAAATCGTGTCTCCTTCTGTGTCTAGTGCCAATCTCTTTGTCAGGATGATGCTTCATCATTGGTGCTCTGAAATAATCACATTGATCAGAATGCTTTTTAAATTTAATTTAAAAAAATTTTGACTTTTAAATTCTCTCTCCTTCCTTCTATTCCTCTACCTATTGAGAAGGCAAGCAATATGATTTCCATTATACATGTGAAATTATGCAAAATATATTTCCATATTAGCCATGTTGAGAAAAAAGAAACAAGAAAAATAAAGTTTCAAAAGTTTGCATCAATCTGCACTCAGTTCATCAATTTTCTCTCTGAAGATGGATAGCATTATTCATCTTGAGTCCAAAGGACTCAAGATTGATCAGAGTGATTGATTGACCACAGTTTTTAAGCCTCTTAAAGCTGTTTTTCTTTAAAATGTTGTATAAATTATTCTCTTAGTTTAGTCTGCTTTACTATACATCAGTTCATATAAGCCTTCCCAAGTTTCTCTGAAACTATTTCTTTCTTAAGGCATAATAATATTCATTACCTTTATATGTCACAATTTGTCCAGCTGTTCCCCAATGATGTTTTACTCTCTTAATGCCCAGTTCTTTTCTTTAATAAACAGAGCTGCTGTAAATATCTTTTCCTATATGAGTTCTTTTCTTCTCTCTTTCATCTCTTTGGGGGATAAGTCTGGTGAATATCTTGCTGAACCAAAGGATTTACAAAGTGTAATAACTTTTGGGGAATAGTAAATATTGCTTTCCAGAATGGCTAGACTAGTTCCACTAAGAGTGGTTAGCATGGCCGTTTTACTGCAGTCCCTCCAACAATTGTCATTTTTCTCTTCTGTTTATTTTTGCCAATCTGTTAGATGCAGAGTGGACTGTCATTTATTCATTGAAAACACCTGCTTGTGGACTACTTTCCCCCAACTCTAATTTGAATTGGCGGATTCCCAGAAGGCAGCCTTTGGTTACTCCTTTTATCAGTATATATTGAAAGGCTGGAATTCTAAGATCTGCTCCTGAGTGAACAAATTTACTCCACTCCAGGGACTGTTCTAAGTGCTAGGATGCAATTACAAGCAAAGGGACAGTTCCTGTCCCTATTCTAATGGGGTAAGATGACACATAAAAGGGAGCTAAAATGTGGGGGCAGCAGGGTTGAGGGACTTTGTTGAAGAAGTGACTGCAAATGCTCAAAATGGAGATTCTGGAAGGGATTTGTCAGTGGGAGAAGGGACCACAGTGATGAAGGAATGTTCCAGGATGTGAAGGCAGCTGAGGCACAGGCCTATGAAAATTTGTGTCCCTTGGGCAGCTGGATGGTGCAATGGATAGAGCACCTGAATTCAAATCTGACCTCATTTAAGGCTCACTAGCTGTGTCACCCTGTTCAAGTCACTTAATCCAAATTGTACCTCCCACGTTTCTTCACTGATTATCAACTAATAGCTTTGTTAGCTTTTTAGAGAAGAAGGTGAGAGGGGAAAGGAGTAAATAAGTATTCACATGGCAACTACTATGTGCTGACACTGTGCTAAGGATTTTTTTTTCAAATATTATCCCATTTGATCCTTACAGCTGGGAGGTGGATGCTAAAATTAATCCTCATTTTACAGTTGAGAGAACTGAGGCAAACAGTGGTTAAGTGTTTGCTCAGGGTCACGCAGCTTAATAAGTGTCTGAGGCTGAGTTTGAACTCATCTTCGTGACTATAGTCCCAGCTTTCTATCTACTTTCCCAGCTAGCTGAGAAGTCAGAATATTTTCAAAAACTATTCTTCTTAAACTTGGGCTATACTCTCCCCAAATGTTCCTGGGGATAATGGGCTTAAACATAAATATATTCATGTGGCGTATGGATCTTGAAATTCATCATTACTAAAAGTTCTTTTCTCTTATTGTAGAATTCTCATTAAATTCCCTTTAGGTTCTCCTTTGTAGAATTCATAACCAGCGTTTCTGTCTGCCTCATTCCCTTGGTAACTGTTTCCCCGTGTCCATCTAAGATGTCTCTCTCTGTCATTGATGGTTCCTTCTCTGGTGGCTGCTACTGCCTTTGATCCATGGGGGAACTTCTGATGGAACCCCCTGATCTCTTGCACTCACTCATTCACCTGGGATTTGGTGAAAGAGAGAGGGAGAAAAATTTCTCCTTCCTCAAGTGATTCCTTCCCTGGGATTTTAGCTTGACATCCCCCATCTCTTTCAGTGGGAAGGGACAAACTTCTGACCTTGTTATTTATTGTCCCGTGGACATGATATATTCTCTTCAACTAATCACAAGTGACATCTGCTTTCATCCAATGACGATTCTAATTGATTAAAGACTTATTCACACCTAGTTTACTGTTGATTGATTCAATGGAAATAGCTGAGCCTTCTGTGATTAAATGGAGTGGGAAGAGGAACTCCACCTTTAGATTTAGATTCTAGTTAAGAATTTGCTGTCCTCAGCAAATCAACCAGGGACCTTTTGGCAAAGTTCATGGATGGTTCCCATATTCTGGATAATATATAGAGACTTGGGGAGGTTCAAGCTCTGTCCAGCCCTATATAAGACTGAAAAAATCTATGTGACATTGTTCATAAATAATTGGAAAATTAACATTTTTTTTATACTTCCAAAGGTAAGGTGATATAAATTAATGGACTGATAGATTTTTTTTTTTTTTAACAAAATTTTCATATGTTATTGCCTGTCTTGATTCTTGCAAAGGGCCTTCTCCAACTCAAAGGCAATAAAGAAAAGGAAACTAAACTTCCTCCTAAGACTACTCCTTAAGTGCTTCCTGAATACCTGAGGTCTCCCCAAAAGGATTAAGTACTTTGGGGGTCAACTGAAAAACATCCCCTTGCTTTTAGGCAAAACAACTAAATTGACTTGGATGGAAACTCTTCCATGATTTTCTTTACCAATAGGGCAATTCAACTAGAAGCCTGGACAAAATAGCCCCAGGTGTCCCTTTCACATAACAAATGTCTTCAACAATCCTTTTGATTACTGGCTCCTACTTAGTGGGAAACAGGACTTGTAGGGGCTGGTGATAATATCAGTAATAAGAACTCCATCCCTTCAGAGGAGGAGAGTCAACTCTTATCCTGTCAAAGAGTGGGAATTGGACAAGCAACCCTGGAGGATATTATAGCACGGGGCCTTCATGCAGGATATTTTAGGATCTTCTCATTTGCAAGAAAGCACTGGAGAGATTCTCCACTTAGAATTCTTGTTTTTGGTTACATTAGCTTGCAAGAATCCACTAGAGGAAAAAAATAAACATTTTTCTCTTCTTGTTTTATTTTGTTATTAGATAATTTTTGGACCTGTTTCTTTTATAAGTCATTCCAGTTTCTTTAAAAGAACTCCTGCTCCTTTGAATACTTAAGTACTAATATTGGTGAATTACATTAGTGAATTATAAGTATGGAGGCTGAAATGAGCAGTATGTATCCTGAATCCTTAAAATACCAGTGCCTGGCAGATCAGCTACAGCATACTATGACAGCTCATAAATGTTCATTTTCCTTTCCCCCTTTATTTATTTATATATATTTTGGGAAAGAATATTTTATTTTTCCCAGGTACATGAAAAGAGAGTTTTCTACATTCACTTTTAAATAAAATTTTGGGTTCCAATTTTTCCTCCCTCCCTTCTCCCTGCCCTGATATAGGTTACATATTACATAGGTAATGTACACATATTTTTACAAAGGGAAAAACCACCCCCCCACACACAAACCAATTTAAAAAATGGAAATAGCCTGCTTTGATCTGTATTCAGACTCCATCAGTTCTTTCTCTGGATGTGGATAGCATTTTCCATCATGAGTCTTTTGGAATTGTGTTGGATTATTGGATTGCTGAAAAGAGCCAAGTCTGCCATGGTCAACCATCACACAATGTAGCTGTTACTGTGTCCAATGTTCTCCTGGTTCTGCTCACTTCACTCAGCATTTGTTCATGTAAATTTTCCTAGGTTTTTCAGAAATTCACCTATTCATCATTTCTTATAGAACAATAGTGTTTTATTACATTCATATATCACAACTTAGTCAGCATTCTTCAATTGATAAGTATTCTTTCAATTTCCAGTTCTTTGCCACCATATAAAGTGCTGCTGTAGGTACTTTTGCATATGTAAGGTTTTTTCCCTTTTAAATGATATTTTGGGTTGTAGACTTAGTAGGAGCATTGCTGATCAAAGGGTATTTATGCTTAGTTTGATTGCATTGAGCATAGTTCTAAATAGCTCCCCAAATTGATCGAATCAGGGGTAGCTCATTGATAGAGTGGATTGCACTGGTCCTGAAGTCAGGAGGACCTGACTTCAAATCTGCCCTCAGACACTTAATACTTCCAGCTGTGTGACTCTGGGAAAGTCCCTTAACCCCAATTGCTTTGCAAAAACAAAAACAAAATGATGGAATCAGTTCACAACTCTACCAACAATGCATCAGTATCCCAATTTTCTCACATCTTCTCCACCATTTATCATTTTTTTTTCTGTTATATTAGTCAATTTTATAGGTCCAAAGAGATACCTTTGAGTTGTTTTACATTCCTCTAATTAATAATTATTTATAGCACTTTTTATATGACTTTGGATACCTTTAATTTCTACAATGGAAAACTGCCTATATCTTTTGATCATTTATCAATTAGGGAATCATTTATTGTGTTCTTAAAAATTTGATTCCGTTTGCAATATCGGAAAACACTTGCTATAAAAATTGTTTCCCTATTTTCTTCTTTCCTTCTAATCTTGGTTGTGTTGATTTTCTGCAAAACCTTTTTAGTTTAATGTAATCAAAATTATCCATTTTACATTTCATAATATTCTCTATTTCTTTTTTTGTTCATAATTTCTTCTCTCTTTTATAGATCTGATGGCAAACTATTCCTTGCTCTCTAATTTGCTTATGGTATTACCCTTTATGTTTAAAGCACATATCATGGCACAGGGTGTGAAATGTGAGTGTCATATTGCTTTCCAGTTTTCCTCACAGTTCTTGTCAAATTGTGAATTCTTATCCCAGAAGTTGAAGTCTTCGCCTATAGTCTTCGCCTGCTGTCTTATGAACCTAATTTATTGCATTGATCCACCACTCTATTTTTTTGCCAGTACCAAATAGTTTTGATGACTTCTCTTTTATTACATAGTTTTAGATCTGGTATAGCCAGGCCAATTTTCTTTGTTTCTTTTTTCATTAATTCTCTTGATATTCTTGACCTTTTGTTCTTCCAGATGAATTGCTATTATTTTTCTAGCTTTCTAATTTTTTAATAGTTTGGCATGTCATTGAATAAATAAATTAATTTAGGTAGAATTGTAATTTTATTATATTAACTAGGCCTACCTATGAGCAATTGATATTTTCCCAAAAGTTTAGATCTGAAAGTGTTTTATAATTATGTTCTTATAGTTCCTGTGTTTGTCTTGCTAAGCGGATTCCCAAATATTTTATGTTGTCTATAGTTATTATAAATAGAATTTCTCTTTCTATCTCTTGCAGCTAGGCTTTATTCATTATATATAGAAATGCTAATTATTTTGTGGGTTTATCTTATATCCTGTGTCTTTGCTAAAATTGGTATTATTTCAAGTAGATTTTTAGTTAATTCTCTAGGGTTCTCTAAGTATACCACTATACCATCTGCAAAGAGTGACAATTTTTTTCCTTATTGCTATTTTAATTCCTTCAATTTCTTTTTCTTCTCTTATTGCTAAAGCTAACATTTCTAGTACAATATTGAATAATAGTGATGATAATATGCATTTTTGTTTTATCCTTGATCTGATTGGAAGGCTTTTAGATTCTTGCCATTATAGATAGTGCTTGCTGATGGTTTTAAATAGATACTATTTATTATTTTAAGGAAAGTTCTGTTTTTTTCCTCTGCTCTCTGGTGTTTTTAATAGGTATGAGTGGTGTATTTTGTCAAAAGCTTTTTCTGTGTCTGTTGAGATAATCATTTGATTTCTGTCAATTATGGTAATATTATTTCTAATGTTGAACCAGTCCTGAATTTCTGGTATTGATTGCACCTGGTCACAGTGTATTGTTCTGATGATAAATTATGGTAATCTCTTTGCTAATATTTTATTTAATTTTTTGTATCAATATTCATTAGGGAAATTGATCTATAATTTTCTTTCTCTGTTTTGGGTTTTCCTGGTTTAGGTACCAAAAGCATATTTGCATTATAAAAGGAATTTGATGGGATTTCTTCTTCACCTATTTTTTTTTTCAAATAGTTTATATAGTACTAGAATTAATTGTTCTTTAAATATTTGGTAGAATTCACTTTTAAATCCATCTGATGCTGGAAATTTTTTCTCAGAGAGTTCATTGATGGCTTGTTTAATTTCTTTTTTTTTCTAAAATGTGGTTATATAAGGATTTTATTTCCTCTTCTTTTAATCTAGGAAGTTTATATTTTTTGTAAATATTGATCCATTTTACTTAGATTGTCAGATTTATTGGCATACAATTCGGCAAAATTGCTCCTAATTATTGTTTTAATTTCTTCATTAATGGTGAATTCACTCTTTTTGTTTTTAATACTGGTAATTTGGTTTTTTCCTTTCTTTTTAAAAATCAAATTAATCAAAGGCTTATCTAATTAATCGTGTTTTTGTTTGTTTGTTTGTTTGTTTGTTTTTGTTTTTGGCTGAGGCAATTGGGGTTAAATGACTTGCCCAGGCTCACACAGCTAGGAAGTATTAAGTCTGAGAACAGATTTGAACTCAGGTCCTCCTGACTTCAGAGCTGGTGTTCTATCTACTGAGCCACTTAGCTGCCCCTTAATAGTGTTTTTCCCCCCCATAAAAACCAAGTCTTAGTTTCATCTATCAGTTCACTAATTTTCTTACTTTTATTAATCATTCCTTTGATTTTCAGAATTTCTAATTTGGTGTTTAATTCAGGATTTCAAATTTGTTCTTTTTCTAGATTTTTCATTGATTCATCAGTTCATTGATATGATTTTTTTTTTATTGTATTCAAGTAAGCATTTAGAGATATAGAATTTCCCCTATGTACTGCTTTGGCTACATCCCATAAATTTTGGTCTGTTGTTTCATCACTGTCATTCTCTTTGACAAAATTATTATTTTTGTGATTTGTTGTTTGATCTACTCATTCTTTAGGATTAGATTATTTAGTTTTCAATTAATCTTTAATATATCTTTCTATGGCTCTTTTTATATGTAATTTTTATTGTGTCATGAACTAAAAAGAATGTACTTAATATTTCTGTTTTGCTGCATTTGAATGAGTGCTTTTTATGCTTTAAGACATAGCCAATTTTTGTGTAAGGTCCATACACTACTGAGAAAAAGATATTCCTTTCCATTACCATTCAATTTTCTCCATCATATCCAACTTTTTAAAAAGTTCTATTAACCTCTTTAATACTTTTCTTTTTTGTGGTTAGATTTATCTAATTCTGAGAGGGAAGATTGAGGTCCCCCACTAATATAGTTTTCCTATTTCTTTCTGTAATTCACTTAATTTATCTTGTAACAATTTGGATACTATACCACTCAGTGTCTATGTGCTTATTATTGCTATCACTTCATTGTCTATGCTACCTTTTAGCAAGATGTAATTTTTTTCTTGTCTCTTTAATTAGATCTATTTTTGCTCTGTCTGAGATCAGGGTTGCTACGCTTGCCTTTAAAAAAACAAAAACAAAATAAAAAAACTTCAGCTGAAGTGCAATATATTCTGCTTTAATCTTTTACTTTTACTCTATTTCAAATGTGTTTCTTGTAAACTACATATTGTAGAATTCTGGTTTTTAATTCTCTCTGCTATCCACTTCTTTTTTATGGGAGAGTTCATCTCATTCACATTTGCAGTTATGATTACTAACATGTATTTCCTGCCATCTTATTCCACACCCCCTTTTTATACTTTTCTTTCTCCTTTTATTCCATCCCTTCTCATCAGTTTTTGCTTCTAACCACTACTTCCCTCAATTTGTTCTCCCTTCTATTACTTCTCCATTTTCTTTCCCCCTTCCCTTTCTATTTTCCTGTAGGGTAAGATAGATTTCTTTACTCAAATGGATGTGTATGTTATTCACTTTTTGAGCCAAATCTGATAAGAGTAAGATTCAAGGAATCTTCTTTCCCTCTTAAGTAATAGGTTTTTTATACCTCTTCATGTGATTTAATTTATACCATTCTACTTCTTCCTTTCCTTTTTTTTTCCCAGTACAGCCTTTTCTTTCATCTCTTAATAATTTTTCTCATTATTCCATCAAAATTAACTTGTGTACTTGAATTCTCTGTCTAAATATACTTTTTAACTGTCCTAATAGAGATAGACTTCTTAAGAATTACAAGTATCATCTTTTCCTGTCAGAATGTAAACAGTTTAACTTTGTTGAATACCATGTTTTCTCTTTCCTATTAACCTTTTTATGTTTCTCTTGAGTCTAATATTTGAAGATCAAATTTTATGTTCAGCTCTGTTCTTTTAGGAAAGCTTGAAAGTTCCCTATTTCATTGAATGTCCATCTTTTATTCTGGAATTTTATGCTCAGTTTTGCTGGGTAATTGATTCTCGTGATCCAAGCTTCTTTGCCTTCCAGAACCTTCTGATCCTTTAATGTACAAATTGCTAAATCCTGTGTAATCCTGACTGTGACTGTGGCTCCTTGATATGCAAATTGTTTCTTTCTGGTTGCTTTCAGTATTTTCTCCCTGAAGTGATAGTTCTGGAATTTGACTATGATATTCCTTGGGGTTTTCGTTTTGGAATCTCTTTTAGGAGGTGATCACTGGATTTTTCAGTGACTCTTTTTACCCTCTGTTTTCTAGACTATCAAAGAAGTTTTCCATGGCAATTTCTTGAAAGATGCTGTTCAGGTTCTAGATCATAGCTTTCAGGTAGTTTAATAATTCTTAAATTATTTCTGCTGGATCTATTTTTTTTTAACCAATGAGGTAGATTACATTTTCTTCTACTTTCTCATTCTTTAGATTTTATTTGAGTGATTCTTGATGTCTCATAGAGTTGCTAGCTTCCATTTGCCCAATTCTAATTTTTAAGGAATAATTTTCTTCAGTTAGCTTTTATATCTCCCTTTTCATATGGCTGATACTACTTTCCAAGGAGTTGGCTTTTCAGTGGATTTTTCTCCCCAGTTAGCCAATTGTATTTTTAAAAATTGTGTTCTTCAGTCAACTTTTGTCCTTCCTTTTTCAAGCTCTTGACTCTTACTCGTCCACAATTCTCTTGCATAAATTCCCAATTTGTTTTCTCTTTCTTACACAATTTTAAAAATCCTTTTTGAGTTCTTCCAAGAAGACTTTTGGGCTTGAGACTCATATTCCCCTTTGAGGCTTTGCATGCAGACATTTTGACATTGTTGCCCTCTTTTGACTTTGTTTTTAAATCTTTCCTATCCCATAGTATGATTCTACAATGAAGGATATTTTTTGTTTGGGGATTTTTTGCTCTTTTTTTTTTTTTAAAGTTGAGCTGTGCTCCTAGGGTACAGGGGGCACTGTCCCAAGCTTCTTGCAATGGAGGCTGAGGATCTGGTTACTAACTTTTGGTGCTAGGGCCTCTGAGGCCTACTGCAAAGGGGTAGTCTGGCTTATTGAGCCCGCTGTGCTCTGGGTTCTGTCTGGAGCTGATAGTTTGCTGCACTGGGGCTGGAAGCCTCACATCTGGCCTGCTGTGCCACTAGCCTCCTAAGCTCAGACTGGACAGACTCTGGTAAATCATGCTGTGACTGCTAGCTTCCCTGGACATAGCCTGTGCTGGATTCTACTATCCTTTTGCCCAAATGAGATGTCCTTCTAAGTTACCTTGGTCTGGAAGATGGTTTCACTCTGTCTTTTTGTGAATTCTGTCTCTCTAGAATTATTTGAGGCTTGATTTATTGTTGTTTGTGAGGGACACTGGAGAGAACTCAGGCAAATTCCTGGCTTCTTTTCACCATTTTGGCTCAGCCACACCTTTTTTTCCTTTTAAGCAGCTCTAAATTCTTGACTAATTGTGACATCTATCCAGATAGCTTGTCTAAGATCTTTATCTTTATAATTATTTCATAATAAAAAGTTTGATTTCTGTTCTAGAAACCCCAAGTACTTAAACTTATTCTGGGAGTTCTTGCTTGTCCTAGTAAGGGGCAAGTTAGAAATTCCATTTGGATTGGTCTGTACATTACTGGGGATCCTTTGAAAAAAGTTTTGTTTCTCTATTGTGAAAGGATACAGAGGAAATTTATGTATGAAGCTCCAGTGAGATTGTCTTAAATATGAAAGGAAAACCTAGGCATATTTGATGTGGCCTGTGAAAGAGAAACCTAGACATGTTTTGTACACATCTCAAACTCTGGGTATTAAAGGTAATCATGAAGGAATTTTCATCTAGGACAGTTTGGTTTCTCATTTAAGGGTGAAAGGGAGTAACTTCAAGCTGACTCTATTCTCTGTGGACAGATCCTCACGTGTTCTAGCAACTCTATATGGATTAGTCTTTCTTTTTGAGAAAGAATGCTTGATTCCACCCCCACACTCCCAACTGCTACTTTTCTTTTCTTTATTGTTTTTGGGTTGTCAAAGGCCTTCCTTTGCAAGCACAAAAGACAGGCAGTCTCCAATGAGAATTATGTAAAATGACTTTTATCCATTAAATCACATCACCTTGTACTTGAAAGTAAGAAAAAGCATGAATTTCCCAATTGTTTGTGAAATATGCCACATGGATTTGTTAAAATGAGATTTATTACTCCCAATAATTCTGAGACCTTATATTTTAGGTATTGGGTAAATCAGTGCAATGAGTGCAATGCTTACACCTCCCCATGCTATTAGAGAGCTATTCAATACTGCATAATGGAAAGAACACTACTTTAAATACAACACATTACTTTTGTGGCCATGTACAAATCACTTTAAAATTTCCAAGCTCTACTTTCTTTATCTGTAAAGTGATAGACTTGAACTAGATGGCCTCTCAGGTCCCTCCCAGCCTGAAATATATGAACCCATAATCTTCTTGTCTTATGGACTTGATTTATTGCTGACAGCAAATGTTTTAACTAGAGAGGAGAACATAAAGAATGGGATTCTACCTTCCCCCTCTACATCAATTAACAAAATTCTTCATGCCTTGGTGCACAGCAAATATTTAAACTAGAGAGGAGAACATAAAGAATGGGATTGTATCCTCCCCCCCCTCTACATCAATTAACAAAATTCTCCATGCCCTGGTGCATTTATTAGGTTAGGATGCTTCTTTGATAGAGTTATAGAAGAAATCGATGGACATGCTATGTAAACAATATTGTCTATGCCCCAAGGTGCCAACTTCTTTGATTGGATCACAAAAAAGAAAAAAGACATGTTTGGCTAACCAATATAAGATAACAAATAAGCTTAAAGAAGCTTTAAATAGCAAAGGAATTTTAGCAGTTTCATAACACAGAGGGATCTAACTCAGCAGTCAGATTTCAGTTGGAGAGATGCTAGGATTTCAGGCTCATAGCATCTCAAGATGGCAGGTACCAGAGGGAAGTGAGGGGGGAAGAGGAGAATGAACCAAATTTCAGTTTTATCCTATCCCTGGTCTCAACTGACCAAACGATTAGAGAAATTAGACAAATAAGGATGTTTTATACCAACTGTTCTCTTTGTACAACCTTGTAAATACTCTTGCTAAAGTTAATTGAAGTGACTAGTTAATAATCACTGGGGAGCATACCAATAGGGGCCCATAAGCAATAGTATTAACAAACCCAGCCCCTTAGGATTTTCTCTCGATCTCTGACTACTGAATTCTTTCAGGCAAGTAGGAGTTGGGGGAGTGCTACAAATTCACTTACTACTACTATAAAGATCTTGAAAATAATTCATTTCTTCTTCCTCAGTGTTCTCATTTATAAAGTGGGAATGGTAATACTTGCATGTCTCAGGGCTATTGTGAAGCTTAAAATAAATAAAGTTCTAACATCTTAAATTCTTGCTTACCCTGGCAGGATTAACTTTTCTAAGGAAGAGGAAGGGAAGAAAAAGGAATAAGCATTTAGGGATCACTTACTATGCACCAAATATTGTCAAGCACTTTATTTTATTTTTTTACAAGTATTGTCTCATTTGATTTTCACAACAACTCTGAGAGGTAGATATCATCCCCACTTTACAGTTTAGTAAACTGAGGCAGACATAAGTGAAGTGACTTGCTCAGTCACACAGATATGGAATATGTTAGGTTAGGTTCAACACTCTAACCACCATGCACCAGGTGCCTTTGGAACCCTTTTCTGTGTTCAATGAGCCATATTTTGAACATGTCTCACTCTCCTGTTCTTAGAGATAATTCAAACCTGAAATTAAAAAAGTCTTTGAGTCCGTGGTCCTGCATTCCAGCCCCTAGTCTATTGCTAGTTGCATGACTTTGGGCATAAAGCTTTATTTCTTGGGTCCTTTCCAGTTATAAATCACATGAATGGCTGTGACCCTTCACTTCCTCCTTCATAACAGGCTAATCATATTTGCCCTCTCTATACCCCCAACACCAACTCATGGCTTTTTTTGTGCAAAGCCATTTGAAAGCATTTTGTGAAGCTGCAAGGTTTACAGATGTGTGACTCATTATTACGCGTAGTGGAAAAAACATAGAACTGGGAAAAATGGGAGAGCTGGGCCCTGGTCTCCCTCATCTGCCATTGGCTGACCTCAGATAAGTTACCTTTGTGGGCCACAGAAGCCTTATCTGGGAAATGAAGCCAGGGTCTTGCCTTCCTTAAGAGGCAGAGGTTGATTTTGAGCACAGTGTCTGGTGGACCATTCCACTTCTAAGCTCTAGGATTCCCTGTTTCCTAGGATTCTGGGAAGGTTATATCTGTCCTCGTCCATCCGATCTCTGGACCCGGTCTCTTCCTTCTGGTCTGGGATCAGGAGTTCTGATGCCCTGGTGATTTAGACATGAGGTATTCGCTCCTTCCTGAGCTACGTCATCCCAGGCGGTGATTGATCGGCTCCCCGCAGGGTGTCAGCTTTCTGATTAGACCTTAATTAAAAGGATAAATTAACCTTTAATGGGTTTGCCTTTTCACTTAGCAATTAGACTCTCCTTCCAGGCCCTATTTGGGTCCCATTTACACTGAAGCATGCATCCAGAGCGCAGGAGATACAGTGGACCTGGGGCTGGATTCTTGCATGGTATCTTTGTACAAACACATGACTCCCTGAAAGATTTCCTTTACCTTCCATGTATGGAAGCGGACAGTTTAGAGGGCTGGGATTATTTTTTCTTGAAGTTACACTGTGAATTAGCAGTAGAGATTATAATGGTGGTGGGTTTGAGACATCCTACCAGGAAGGAAGGGTTGTAGGAGAAACAGAATTCTAGAATAATAAAATGTCAGAGCTATTAGGAGCCCCATAATACAGAATGTCAGAGCTATAAGAGATCTTAGCCCATAGACTATCAGAGCTGGGAGAGGCTTTACAATATAGAACATGAGAGCTGGATGGAATACAGGACAAGGCAACCTTCAGCTCCCATTTGCACAGAGATCTCCCAAGTCAAGCTGACTCATATTTCAAAGATTTTGAGCCCACACTGGTGTGTTTATTTTCATCAGCCAGAAAATACAATTAGATCAATGCAAAGGTATTTATTGAAATAGAATAATAAGAAAAGTAGTAATAAAACATAAATATTCCATATAGATCTTGTATGGAATCCCAATAGAAATTCTTTTCTTCTATTTCTCCTTCCCTTTCTCCTCCCCTTTCTTCTGTAAGGAAATATACATATATATGTATATGCATATATATATATATATATAAATGGGGCATATAAATATGTATGTGCATATATATTATATATATATAAAGTGAATAAACATTTATTTATATAAATGCCTTTTATATACCAAATACTGTGTTAAATACTTTACAAATATTATATCATTTGATCCTCACCATAATCCTGGAAGGTGAGACTATAATTATCCTTATTTTATAGCTGAGAAAAATGAAGCAAATAGAAGTTAAATAACTTGCCCAGTTCACACAGTAAGTGTCCGAGGCAGGATTTGAACTTGGTTCTTCCTGACTTCAGGCTCAGGGTTCTATCCACTGTGCTACCTAATTATATATTCCAAATACATTCTTCTTTTCTCTTTCTTTTCTGTCTCTGTCTCTGTCTCTCCTTTCTGTCTTATGTGTTTGTCTGTCTCTGTCTCTTCTCTCTCTCTTTCTCTCTCACTCCTCACTTTTCCCCCTTCTTCCCTCCATCCCTCCCTCCATTCATGCCTGTATGTTGCAGACCACTCATATCTCCTGATGATTCCATTATTTTTCTCTTACTGAGTTTTCTTTTATAGTGTTTTATCTCTGCTAGGTGGGAAGCTCCTCCTGAGTATTGCTCTGCTGGTCTGTTTGCTACTGGGTACCATTCTACTGAGCCCATGCCTTGTGAACATCTTTCTGTTACCAGCTTTTGCCTTCAGTTGGAGTCCTCAGATAATTGCTACTTCTTACCCCTAAGTGGGAGAGCAGACTCTACAATCTCTCCTTTAGTAAATAGGATTTTATTTTTTTCCAATTACATGTCATTTCAACATTCATTTTTTATAAGATTTTGAGTTTTTCTTCCTCTCTTCTTCCCAGTCATCCTCCCCAAGATGAAAAGCAATCTGATATAGATTATACATGTGCAATCATGTAAACATTACAATTTCTTTTTTTTAGCTTAAAACCCAAAGGCTTAAGGAAGGATGAACTCTTTCAGGGAGGGAGGTGCTCCACACACTTAGAATCAGCTCTTTCAGGAAGGGAGGTGTTCCATACACCCAGGATCAGCTCTTTCAGGGAAGGAGGTGCTCCACAGCTCTTTCAGGGAGGGAGGTGCTCCACACACCTAGAATCAGACTAGGGGAAAAATTCAGCTTTTTCTCCTCATAAAGAAAGTCTGTCTGTTCCCAGAGCCTTGGCAATCATCGACCTTTTTCCTCCAGAAGGAGAATCTTTACTTCCAACCGACAAGCTTATTTTGAGCCAAGAACAATCATATAGCCAGGGAGAGACCCAAAGCAGTCTGTCTTGTAACATTCTCTTCCTATTTACCACAGGGCATTGTTTCTTTTAAGGTTGGAAAGTTCCTATAATTAAGGTATAATTGCCTTATAGGGATTCTGTGCCATTTTGGGAGGGAGGGAAGGAGAGTTGGGAGAAAAAAGCTACCTAAGAGTTATTTAAGTCGGAATTATGCCGATATTCCCTTTCTGAAGTTTCTCTGGGTCTCATACAAATTAAAGATAGACAGATAAAAAAGACATTTCTCCTAGGACTCAGAGGTGCTTAACTTTTCTATGATCTTATGGTTTCTTCCAGTTATGTAATCCACTCTTTCCTCATTTTACAAAGTAGGACATTGAAGTCTTGAGAGCTGAAGGGATGGTCAGAGTAAAAGTCCTTGGGTCAATGGCCAAATAGATATTGGGCTTTGGGGGAGCTCCTACTTTTGTGGGGAAGAAGGGGGGAGAAGTATCACTGAACATATTTCCAGTCCCTCGAAGTTCCATGCCCTCAGAAGTTTCACCCCCTGGCCTGGCTTTGGGAGTACTACCCAGGCCCTTGAAGAAGATGGGCTGAACCTGTAGGGACTCCTGGGGGGATTCCTTCAGCTCCCTTGGTCCTGCTGCAGGCTATACCTGAGCCCGAGGATGATTTGTGACTCCCTGGGGCTGTGTTTACACGCTGCAGCTAATTGCCTAATGAACATAATTGGAAGTAGTGCCTCTTAACCTCTGTGAAGGGCTTGGCTTTGTGCTAGAGGAGCAAAGGGCAATAGAAACATTGATTAACTCTCCTCCCTTTGACAGGCTTTGCCTGGAGAGATGCACTGGGAGAATTCTCTTGGGAAGCCTGTGAACCACCAGCTGGGGGTATGAATGGAGACGGGGGAGCATCCTGGGATAACTGCAGTCTGCCTGGGGAAACTGAGGCATGTGTGGACTTATATTCAGACTTAAGGTGAAGATAGGCAGCAAGATATAGAGTCAGTGGAAAAAACACTCACTGGTTTTGGAATCAGAGGACCTGGAATCAAATAAAAGCAGCCATGTGCTCTGGTAATTTTCTTTAAACTCTGGTGCCTCAGTTTCTTCCTCTGTAAAATGAGAATTGGCCTAGGTAATTTGTAAGTTCCCTTTCAGCTCTAATCATCAAATATCTACCAGAGATCCCATTGGAGCCCAAACCAGATAGTCCATGGGAAATACTAATATATTAATAAAGCATTATTATGATGATGATATAATATATATAAAACAATAAATAAAAATATTATTATTAATAAAGCTCAGGAAGGGTTTGTAATATGGAAATGTAGTCCTAAAATGATACAGGCAGCAACTCCCCAGAGAAGCTCAAGCAAAGACTAGATGGCACTTATCCGGGTTGTAATAGATGGGATTTTAATTTTAGGATTTTACCCAGATTATACCATTTCTAGGGTCCTTCTCTTTCATGAAATTCAATAGAAATCTAATATATTTTTGCCCTTAATTAGCTTTGTGAATCATCCTGTAGCTTCAGTCTGGAATATTGAAAGCACTTGCCTACCCCAGATTGATACCTCCTTGAACCTTTATAAATAAGTGTGGTTTAATCTGGAGATCTCAAAATGGAAGGCGGTCATTTAGTTAATTAGGATTATATTTTATCCAATGATTTTTCAAACTGGGATTTTACGCCCTAGGAAATTAGTATAGTTAAGTCTATATTAATCTGATCAGACAAGAAAAATACATCATCAGTCCAGTAGGACATTTACTCAAAGTTTGGGATTGGCAGAGTTATAACTAGGGTGGGAAACCAGAGCTTTGGCCCAGAGCGCCACAATTAGTGTTTGCTAATGGCACTTCGAGGTAGTTAGGTAGCAGTGGATAGGAGGCTGGGTCTGGAGCCTGAAGGACGCCAAGCTCAGACACTTATTAGTTGTGTCTTACTTCTCTTTGCCTGAGTTTCCTCAACTATGAAGAAGAGAAAAATAACATTACCTACTCAATAGGTTTGTTGTGAAAATCAAATGAGATGATAATTGTAAACAGTGTTGCTGAATCATTTTCAGTTGTGTCCAACTCTTTGTGATCTCATTTGGGGTTTTCTTGGCAGAGATACTAGAGGGGTTTGCCATTTCTTTTTCCAGTCCATTTTACAGATGGGGAAACTGAGGCAGAATTAAGTGACTTGCCCAGAGTCACACAGCTAGGATATATCTGAGGTTAAATTTGAACTCAGGTTCTCCTGACTCTAAGCCTAACACTCTATTTCCTGCACCACCTAATTGTCTTAGAGCTACTTAGCTATTTTTGGCATTTAGGAGCTTCTAGATAAATGCTTATTCTCTTTCCCACCACCTTCAGTGCCATAAAACTACATGAGTTTACCACTTTGTTGGCAAGAGTAACTAGCTGTCAATCAGTAATATTTATTAAGCACCTTCTGTGTGCCAGGCACTGGGCTACGGGCTGGAGATACAAAAAGAGGCAAAAACTCTGTTCCAGACTCCAGGGAGTTTATAATCAAATAGAAATCTAATAATTAAAATAAGGAGCTAATGGATGGGGCAGAGCACCAGGTCTGCTTCTGTTCCCCAACCTCCAGAGTCCCAGAGTTTCTGAATCCACTTCCACCTCGGGCAGCAAATCATATGATTTGCGCTGGCAAAGTTTGATGTATGAACCCCGGATCCAGTAAGTTCTGGGTTTGGGCCCAGAAGGGGGTGTTTAAATAAAAGCTACCCCACTGGGCCTGAGATAACTCCAGAGGTCCCAACACGCTGGGTTACATCACGCCCCGGCATTTTCCTCTAACAGGAGCCTGGGGTTTTTCCAGGCAAGTGGAGAGATTTTCTCAGTTGGAGGAGAATGGGGCTGGGATGGGAAAGGATGCTCAGGGCGTGGGCTCTGGCTCTCCAGAGGCCACTTCTGACTCCGACCCATCTTGGGTACCCTCTGTCCATTTCCCAGCATCTCCTGACTAGTGCCCTGTCACACAGGGTGAATCAGCAGAAGGTAGAGGCCTGAGCCAATCACACTTCAGCATCACAAAATAGAGGAAAAATGCTGCAGAATGTTCTAATTATAGCTGGCTTTCTGGAGGTCTCTTATGGAGCCTCTCAGACAGCATAGTGTTCCTGCTCCAATGTTACACACAGGTTGGTCGGAGCTGGGGCTGCAATTCATAATAGGACGGACTGTGAGTGAATAATGGCAGGTAATGAATTTCTGAGACTGTTTGGAGAAGCTCTTGTTTGAGTGAGCAGAGGATCACGGGCCGTTGACCCAGGGAAGAGTGTGTCTGTGATGGAGCTGCCAGCCGATACTTGTGGAGAAAGTAGTCTCTCATGTGGAAGCCTCCTATTTTATTTTTCATTGTTGGGTTCTGTTAATAATAGCTAGCATTTACACATAATGCTTTACAAATATCCCTCATTTGATCCCTGTAGCAAAATTGGGTAAGTAGGAGCTGTTATTATCCCTATTTTTCCCAGGTAGCAACTGAGGCAAGCAGAAGTGAAATGACTTGCCTGGAATCACATGGCCAGGAAGTATCTGGTATTATCTTTATTTCCAAAATATCTCTTCCCCAGAGAATCAAAGAGTAGAAAAAAACCAACAGTTCAGTAAAAATTGACCAGCTTGCCAACTAAGTCTAACCACATTTGACATTCAGCACCCACGAATCCCCACTTCTGCAAAGAAGGGAGAACATTGCATTCTATTATTTTTTTTTTGGAAGCAAGCTTGATCATTATATATTATAATATATATTATTAGACTTATAATTATTATATATTATGTTATAATATAATGTTCAGTTTTTTGTTCTATTTTTATTGTTGTCATGATTGTGTTTTTTTCTGGTTCTACTGACTTCACTTTGCATCAATTCATATAAAATTTTTCCTGTGCTCCTGTCTTCTTCATATTCACCATTTCTTATGTATCATAATTTCTTTTGTCATTTCCTCAGTCAAAATGGGATTAGGCAACCACTTATTTTAATATTAATATTTATTTCATAGTGAAATAATGAGCTCATTTTTTCCATGACTGCTACAGCTCTGAGTCTTTTGGCACCTGCTAAACTTTGACACCGTGGGACAAAGCCTTTGCCAGTTCTGGATACAGCTCTTGCTCCAACACTCATATAAGATCTCCTCTAGATAAGGCTGGGAATGGGGGGTCCTATCTGGAATCAGTGAGGAACACAAACATAGAAGGGGGATATTTCTAGGTTATCAGCAGGATGAGTACTCATGGGATATGAAGATAAGCTAAATCTCCAAAAAGAGAGAGTCTGTCAAAGTGGGTTACACATGCTTTGATGGTTTGTGGACTTTTATAAATTGAGAGTGGAATTCAGAGAAGAGAGAGAATAATGCAGTGGGCAGGAGAGGAGGGTCGTTCAGCAGACTTCCAGGAGGAGAGGGCATCTCAGGCAGGGCTTTCATGAATGAGAGTTTTGAGAGAGGGTGAAAAAGGGAGAAGATGAAGGAATAAAAAGAGGAGGTAGGACTGTTCAAAGTTGGGATAGATCTCTTGTCTTCCTTTCTTAACTGTTTTCTTCTGTTCCCTCGTCTTCCTTTCTTATAACTGCTTTCTTCTGTTCCCTCGTCTTCCTTTCTTATAACTTCTTTCTTCTGTTCCCTTCTTCCTCACCTCATACAGACTAAAACCACTCCAAGTAGACTTGATAAGCAAACAGGGGGCTTGCTGCTAGCACACCAATCTCACCCTGATCTATGAGGTAAGAGGCTGCCCGTGGCAGTGTTACATCCACAGATACATATAGGCATTTATGTAGAAGATGGCATTTGAACTGAGTCTTAAAGGAGACCAGGGATTCTTGGAAGTGGAGGAGAGGAGGGAGAGCCTTCTACGGACAGCCAGGACAAAGGGGGAAAGACTGCGATGGGATGTCCTGTGTGTAGTAAGTGAGATGGTACATTTGAACTAAGGTAGAAGGGAGGAGAATATAAGACTGGAAAGAGAATATGGGGCAACAGCTTTCAGTGCCAAACGGAAACGTTTGAATTTTATTCTAGAGGTAACAGAAAGCTACTGGAGTTTATTGAATAGGGCAAGTCCCACGGAAAATTATTCAGTGCTTGTAGTCAGGAAGATCTGAATTCAGTTCCAGATTTTGATACACAGTAGTGTGATCCTAGGAACCTCGTTCTGTCTCAGTTTTCTCAGCTGTAAAATGGAGATAATAACAGCACCAATCTCCCGGGGGTGTTTTGAGGCTCAAATGAGATATTTATAAAGTGATTAGCACAGTGTCTGTCATATACTAGGTGCTATATAAATGCTTGTTTCTTTTCCTCCTTCCTTTCTCTTCAGGAATACAAGGAATCACTATATGGAGAAATATAATGGAAGGAGCTCTGAATTCAGAACCAGAGATGACCCTGAAAATATCAGTTTTGCTATTATCTACCTATGTAATCCTGGTCAGATGACATGTCCTCTATAATTCTCAGCTTTCTAATTTAAATGAAAGGGTTGGAATAGATGTTCTCTAAGGTCCTTTCCAAATGAAAAATCTATGATCACTTTGTCAGTCAGGGAACATTCAATTCAATGCACTTATTAAGCACCTACTTGTCTTTGTAGCATTGTGCTGGACATATGGGGCTCACACTCTTATAGATAATGTTAGCTGATGGTAGAATAAAGAACAATGGACTTGGGGACGGAGGCGCTGGACGATTGTCTTCTCTTGTATAAGTTACTTCTCTCTGGGCTGATCTTCCATAAAATGAGTGAGTTGGACCCAGTGATCTCCAAAGTCGTTCCCAGCCTTAGTAACATTCTGTGAAAAGCAACATTCTATAAAAGGCTGTGTGACTCTGAGCAAGTCATGTAAATTCAATTTCTCCTACAGAATGAAGGGGATACTTAGACTTACTGATCTCAAAGGCCTCTCCCAGGTACGGCATTAGATGTTCTAAGGTGATGAGCATCATGGAATGCTAGAAGGAGGGTTGAGCAATGTAGTAAGTGGCAGAGCTAGGATTCATATTGACTTTATTCCTTGGGGATCTCTCAGTTTACCTATTTGTAAAATAAAGAGCTTAAATTAGATAAACTTTTCGATTCTTTCTGGCTCCCTAAGACCATCGGTGTTAGAACTAGATCTCTCCCCATGTCCTATTTCTAGGAGGGAAGAGAGAAAGTGCTGGTGGGATGGAGAAGGAGTGGGGTTTGGAGCTTGATATAAATTGTCCATCTTAACACATTGATGATAATGCAAGTAATAAGACAAACCACAGGGCCTCGGGAAATGCATTTCCCGGCAAGGAAATTATTGAATATTTAGAACTAGTAGCAGATCATTTAGAGGGGGAAATGAATTTCTCAGCTTCCTCTGATCGAGATACATCTCTGTTTCTGAACCTTAATTTAGCCTCAGCTCGAAAGCGGTGAGCGATTGGCATCTATGCATTTGTAAAGTTACCGTTCCTGCCCAATTGGTAGCAATTGCTTCCGAAGCCAAGGCTGCTTATTGAAGTGGGAACGAGTCAGACACCATTAGCTGAACTCAACTCCTTCAATGCTGGGGCTCAGCTAAGCAGGGAGGGAAGAATGGGGGGAGGGGTGATCCTGGATGCTCAGTCCTGACAGCTGTCTCATGGAGCAATTTGATGTTGTATTTTGGGGAGTAAAAGTTATATCACAGACTGAGGGACTGGAGAGGTTCCTTGAGGGTAGAGATCGTGGCCCCCTCCATAAGATGAGATTCTTTGAGAGTAGAGACTATGTCCTCTGATAAAACTGGGGGGTTTCCTGAGGGTAATTAGCCTGTGTTCCCTTTTCCTCCACTATTAGACTATGTCCTTCAATAAGACTGGGGGATCCCTAAAGGTAAGACCCATATCTCACCTTTTTCCATCACCTTATATCTCTTCAAGGTCAAGGATTAACTCTCCAGTAGATTTGCTACTGCCCAAAGGAGAACCTATGTCTTCTCCATGGAACTGGTTATCCTCTGAGAAAAGGGGCTATCTCCCCCATCACACTGGAAACTCCCCAAGATGGAAAGTGCATCCGTCTCATTTACCAGACTGGGCTGTGCTTCTTTTTCCCATTGGTCTGACTTTCTCTTCCTCATTTCTTTTTTTTAATAGCACCTAAACACAAATCTGTGCTCATTCTTCAGCCCTGAAGGGATCCTAATAAAATTCAACTCAGATTTACTGCTTGTTATCTACGTGGCCAAAGGCAAATCCCAACCTCTCCAGGTCGGAGTTTACTCATGAATAATAATAAATAATGAATAAAAAATAATAAAGAACAGTTGCTCTCTTTTTTTTTTCTTTCTATGGATTAAATTCTTTTTGTATGAAGCTCCTTATTTCACAATGAGGAAACTGAGGCTGAAATAGTTTGTCGAGAGTCAGATAGGAAAATTTAAAAATAAAATTTTATTGATATTTTCTGTTTTTTGAATCATCTTAGTAATCCCTCCCCATTCCCTACCTACTTTCAGAGAGCCATTGCCATAAAATAAATCATGTTTTCTTGAGAAGGAAAAAAGTCAGCACAACCAATTAATACATGTAGTATGTAATTTCTATGGATTTTCCACCTCCATGATGAGGTGCGTTAGAAGTGTCTTCTTATATCTCTTCACTTAATCTCATTGGAGCTTTATAATTTTGCTACATTTGCTTAAAATTTTTAGTGTGTGGTTGTTCTTTCTACTTCCATTGTTGTAATTACTATATATATGTATATATATATATATATATATATATATATATATATACACATACATACATATATATATACACATATATATGTATATATATATAGAGAGAGAAAGAGAGTCTGATTGTTTAACTTTGTTTTTTTAAATAATAGCTTTTTATTTTCAAAATATATGCAAAGATATTTTTCATCATTCATCCCTACAAAACCTTGTGTTCCAAATTTTTCTCCCTCCCTTCCCTCTACCCCCTCCTTTAGACAGGAAGTAATCCAATACAGATTCAACATGTGCAGTTTTTTTATACATGTTTCCACATTTATCATACTGCACAAGAAAAATCAGAACAAAAAAAGAAAAAATGAAAAAGGAAAAAAAAAAGCAAACAGCAATAAAAAGGTTAAAATACTATGTTGTGATTCCCATTCAAACCTCATAGTTCTCTTTTTGGGTGCAGATGGCTCTCTCTATCACAAGTCTATTGGAATTGGCCTGAATTACCTCATTGTTGAAAAGAGCTATCAGAGGGGCAGCTACTTGGTGCAGTGGATAGAGCACCAGACCTGAATTCAGGAGGACCTGAGTTCAAATCTGGCCTCAGATACTTAGCATGGCCTGGCTGTGTGACTCTGGACAAGTCACTTAACCGCAATTGCCTCAGAAAAAAAAAAGAAAAGAGCCATCAGAGTTGATCATCATAGAATCTTGTTGTTGAAGTATACAACGATCTCCTGGTCCTGCTCATTTCACTCAGCATCAGTTCATGTAAGTCTCTCCAGGCCTCTCTGAAATCATTCTGCTGATCGTTTCTTACAGAACAATAATATTCCATTATATGTTATCTATATATAATATATATATATACAATACATATTATATAATTTATATATATATGTATACACACATATACACATACACACATATATGTAAATATATATATATGCATATAAAACTTATTCAGCCATTCTCTGACTGATGGGCATCCATTCAATTTCCAGTTTCTTGTCACTACAAAAAGGGCTGCCACAATTTTTTGCACATGTGGGTCCTTCTCCCTTTTTTATGGGAATATTCAGATATAACACATAGATCTTTCTATGTTTCTCTATATTCATCACAAATGCCATTTCTTATGGCATAGTAATATTCCATTACATTCATGGGCCATAATTTGTTTAGCCATTCTCTAATAAATGAGCACCTATTTTATTTCTAATTCTTAGCTATCCCCAAAAGTGTTGCCATAAACATTTTGGGATGTATAAGGATTTTCTTTTTTATCAATGACCTATTGGGATATGAGCCCAGTAATAGAGTCCCTTGACACTTTATTTGCGTCATTTCAAACTGCTTTCCAAAATGGTTCTACCATTTCATAGTTTTATCCACAAGGCATTAGTGTATTGAATTTGAATCCAGAATTTGAATCCAGACCTCTTTGTTCAGCCTAAAATGCTATTTATTCTCTCTGGAACAAACAGGCAGATAGTTGCTGAAAGAGGCAGGGGTAGGATGCCCTGATGAGAACTTCAGCAAAAGCTGCAGATCTGGAAACCTAAGAGACAGAAACATTGAACTGTAAAAGAGCAGGCCTTCAGATGTAAAACACACATCCCCACTCCAGAGAGGTCATGGAGCTAGAATTACTCAAACACACATGAAGAAGCCTCGCCTGCAGCCATATCTCTGTCCCTAGACAAGCACATGCTGCCCAGAGCAGCTTGGGAGGTGAAATTGGACTGGCTGGGACTGTAGGGCTGGGTCCTTCCCATCTCTTGTCTAGAGGTGACAGTCTCAGAGTTGAAGTTTTGAGGGCAGAAAAGTCTCTGTGGAGGCTAAACTAAGAGCTGCTGTCCCAGCTGGAGAGCACTGAAGCATAAAGGGGAGATGTTACCCCCCAGCCAAGCCAGGGACTGAAAGTGGAAAATGCCAGCAGCAGATGCTCAAAGATGAGCCCAGGGATTCTGGCTGGTCACCTCGTGAAGCATGAGGTACTGTATCCTGAGAGGACCTGCCCAGTGTGGCTCCCCAGCATCAGTCCCTGGGCTGATGTAGTGCAGGCCAGCCTACGGAGAGCCAGAACCACTGAGTGACCCAAGTGACCCAGCTCGACGGTGGAATGGCTGGTGCAGCTAAAATTCCTCACTCTGCCAGAAGCAAACTCAGCTGGCTCTTTTGTCAAAAGGAGGGACACTAGTGTGGATTCAGGAGTTAGTGTTAGGAGGACAGTCACTCATAGGATGGACCCTCACACCATGAAAGAAGCCAGGCCCTTCAGAACCAAACCTGACCTCATATGTGCCCGTAGACAGAGTAATCCCAGGTGAATTTATTGCTATTTCCTAGAACTTATCGGGAAATGGATATGGAAGTCATAAAGAAAGCCTTTAAAGAAGGCTTTGTGGATTAGGGAAAGACTTTGGAACTACAGATTCAAGAGGCAAGAATTCAAGTCCTGGTGCTATTAATCATCTGTTTAACCTTGGACAAGTCCTCTGGGCTCAGTTGTTCATCTATAAAGTGAGGAAGTTTATCATATGATCAGTAAGGCTCTTTTCAACTCTGACCTCCTGGGTTCTAAGGGCCCTTCCAGTCCTGTCATTCTGGGTTCTAAGGGCCCTCCAAGTTCTGACATTCTGGGTTCTAAGGGCCCTCCCAGCTGTGGCAAATTTTAGGAGTCTTTCTTTCCCTCCTCTATCCTGAGTACAGGTCTAGAACCCCTAGATCTGCAATGTTCAGCTCATGTATGAACCAGACAGGCTAATATTACCTATCACCTATTACTATTAATATTATTCATTATCTCCCACACACACACCCATTCCCTTTGCCCTTGAGAGACTATGCCCTCCAGAGTCCAAGGTACAATAAGTCCATGTATGGATGTCCATCTGGTGCCAAGATTCTTCTTTCTGGACTTAAAACTTCATTGGGATGCAAATAGGATAAAACCTATATTCTTCAAAGAGGGCAGGAGGAAAAAAGGCCCAGAAAAGGTGCTCTATCCACTGCACCAAAATTTCTTTGCTCTTCTGTCTCCTGCAAGGCATCCTGGAAATGGGAAGCAGAAAAAGGAGTGTCTGATACATACATGAGTAGCTACCTTGGGAGCTTGTAGGACAGAGTCAATTACTTAGGCTGAAGTCCATTTGGGATTCACTTGGAATTCAGGAACTTTGTCCTTGGGCTCTTTTGATCCCTTCCTCATCCTTCCTCCTTCCCCTCATGACACAAAAAACGCCCCACAAAAAAAATGAAAAAATGAAAACAACCCAAGAATTTCTTTTAAACACAGAAAATAAAGAAAATCATTTCCTTAGGTGAGCAATAACTGATAAATCAATGTGAGTGACACATCATGATAAATGTCAAATCTGGAAGGGACTCTAGAACATTGGATGTCAGATCTAAGATGGATCCCATAACTCACAAACTTGGTGATGGAAGAGATCTTAGAACCCAGGAGGTCAGAGCTGGGAGGACCCTTAGAAGGCAGGATGTCAGAGCTGGGAGGGCCCTTAGAACCCAGGATGTCAGAGCTGGAAGGACCCTTAGAAGGCAGGATGTCAGAGCTGGGAGGGCCCTTAGAACCCAGGATGTCAGAGCTGGAGGGCCCTTAGAACCCAGGAGGTCAGAGCTGGGAGGACCCTTAGAAGGCAGGATGTCAGAGCTGGGAGGGCCCTTAGAACCCAGGAGGTCAGAGCTGGGAGGACCCTTAGAACATAGGATGTCAGAGCTGGGAGGGCCCTTAGAACCCAGGAGGTCAGAGGTGGGAGGGCCCTTAGAACCCAGGAGGTCAGAGCTGGGAGGGCCCTTAGAATACAGAATGTCAAAGCTGGGAGGACCCTTAGAACCCAGGATGTCAGAGCTGGGAGGACCCTTAGAAGGCAGGAGGTCAGAGCTGGGAGGGCCCTTAGAACCCAGGAGGTCAGAGCTGGGAGGGCCCTTAGAACCCAGGAGGTCAGAGCTGGGAGGGCCCTTAGAACACAGGAGGTCAGAGCTAGAAGGGCCTGTAGAATATAAAATGCTGAAACTGGCAGGGGAGAATGGAACTTTGTAAGAAATAAGGCTAGAATCTGGAAAGGACTTTAGGACAGATAATATTAAAGCTCAAAGGCACTTTAGAGCTCCAATCCTCTTATTTTACTGATTGAAAAAAAAAAAAAAGGACTGGAGAGAGAAAATGTCTGAGATCACACAGAGAATTAATCAGATGAACCAATTTCCTACTACCCATATAACCAGCTCTCAGTTATCCATGGGAATGGTAGCTGTAATGAATGGTGGTGAGATGTGGTATAATGGAAAGTGTATTAAACTAAATCAAAAAAGACTTTCATTCTTACCTCATATCCAGTGTTTTTTAAATGCATAATCCTTGGCTCTTTGAGCCTCACTGCATTCATCTGTAAAATGGGGATAAAATGGGTTAATATCTGCCTCTCAGGGTTTTTATGAGGCTCAAATGAGATTAACGGAAGCAATGAGCTTTATCAACCTTAAAGCATTTATATAAATGTCAACATTTTTTATTAAATAAAAGTGCCTAAGGGACTAAACATGCAAGTGTCATCATGACTGGCTTTATTTTTCATTCCCAGCATTCAGAATTTTAATTTGTAGTCTGTTTATCCAGACAATGAAGAGAAGTTGCTCACTGTGTGGTTTATTGGATAAAAACTAAGACCCTCAAGTCACCCAGTTGATCATTGAATAAACATTTACAGTATTAAGCTCTTATTGTGTGGTGCAGGCACTGCATTCACTTTCCTGACTTCAAAAAGTTTCCATTCTACTGGAGAAAAATACACTTGGAAGATAGTTGAAAAGTGGGATGGGAGGAGGGTAGAAGCATGTAGTTAGGTCTGGCTGGAGAGGGAGAAGTAGACTTGGGAGAGGAATAAAGGTTGCCTGGCTTGGACCTATTTTCAAAATGAAGGTTCTGGGAGGAACTAATCAGTGGGAGAATGGGACTGTAAGGGAGAAGGAGCTTTCAGAATAAGATATGATGACCAGTCCTAGGCTTTCTCCTCTGCTTTTTTTCTCAAGGGACCTGATTTGTGATAAAATGGCTCTGCAGTAATGAGTATTTTGTGATAATTGAATGAATGATAACTATAGTAGTCTAGTGTTTGACAAACCCAAAGACCCCAGCTTCTGGGATAAGAATTCACTATTTGACAACAATTATTGGGGAAATTGGAAATTAGTATGACAGAAACTAGGCGTTGACCCACACCTAACACCATATACTAAGATAAGGTTGAAATGGATTCATGATTTAGACCTAAAAAGTGATATTAAAAAGCAAATTAGAAACACAAAGGATGGCCTACTTCTCAGATCTATAGCGAAGGAAGGAATTTGTGACTAAAGAAGAACTAGAGTACATTATGGAATATAAAATGGATAATTTTAATTATATTGAGTTAAAAAGATTTTGGACAAACAAAAACAATGCAGACAAGATTAGAAGGGAAGCAATAAATTGGGAAAAAATTTTACATATAAGGGGTCTGATAAAGGCTTCATTTCTAAAATGTATAGAGAACTGACTCAAATTTATAAAAAATTCAAGTCATTCTTCAATTGATAAATGGTCAAAGGATATGAATGGAAAATTTTCAGATGAAAAAAATTAAAACGATTTATAGTCATATGAAAAATGCTCTAAATCACTATTGATCAGATAAATGTAAATTAAGACAACTCTGAGGTACCACTGCATACTTCTCAGATTGGCTAAAATGACAGGAAAAGATAATGATGAATGATGGAGGGGATGTGGGAAAACTGGGATACTAGTACATTGTTGGTGGAGTTGTGAACTGACCTAAACATTCTGGAAAGCAATTTGTAACTATGCCCAAGGGTTACCAAATGGTGCATACTCTTTAATTCAGCATTCTTTCTACTGAGTCTGTATCCCAAAGAGATCATTAAAAAAAGGGTAAAAGACCTATATATGCAATGTTGGTAGTAGCCCTTTTTGTACTGGCAAGGAACTGGAAACTGAGTGGCTGCCCTTTAGTTGGCAAATGGCTGAATAAGTTATGGTGTATGAATGCTATGGAATATTATTGATGATTGTTATTATTATTGTTAGAAACAATCAGCAGGATGATTTCAGAGAGGTCTGGAGAGACTTACAGGATCTGATGATAAGTGAAGTTAATAGAACTAGGAGAACATTGCATACAGAAACAACAAGATTATGTGCTGATCAACTGTGATGGACTTGGCTCTCTTCAACAATGAGGTGATTTAAGTCAGTTCCCCATGGTTTTGTGATGAAGAGAGTCATCTGAACCCAGAGAGAGGACTAAGGGACTGAGTGCGGATTACAACATAGTATTTTTACTTTTTTGTTATTTTCTTGCATTTTATTTTCTTTCCCTTTTTTTCCCTTTTTGATCTGATTTTTCTTGTGCAGCAAGATAATTGTGGAGATGTGTATAGAATTGCACATTTAACATATTGGATTACTTGCTGTCTAGAGGAGGAGGTTGAAGGAAGGGAAGAAGAAAAATTTGGAATATAGCATTTTGCAAGGGTGAATGTTGAAAATTATCTATGTATATGTTTTGAAAATAAAAAAGCTTTTATAAAAAATTTAAAAATGAATGAAGTGCTTTTTAAAGTAATTGCCATATACCATGCACTCTGGTAAGTGCAAAGCATAGAAATACAAGTAAATAAGATAGCTCCTCTAAGCATTCTAGTGGGGTGGGGAGATGGAGAGAGAGAAGACAAGATATAAAGAGAATAGTGGATTATGTGGGGGCTGCCTTGGAAACAGCAAGTGATAAGGAGGCTGCAGTTTAAGGCTGGGTAGAATATTTGACTTTCAGAGTCCAGACCCCAGGACAGAAGGGGTAAAGAGGATGACCGGAGGGCAAGTACATGGTTGAGAAATAGACAAGAAAATACCTGGGGGACTATGAGCCAGGCCAAGATGAGGTAAAGGACAGTGAAGGATGAGAGGGTCAGGCTGGGAGTCCTAGATATCAATCAGTCAAATATTGGCTGCCATACTAGGACCAACCCCTCCCACCCCTGCGCCACTCCACTGGCTCAGGGTAGTCAAAGCTGCATTATTATTGTCTGCGTGCAGCCATCTAGTGCTGTATCCTTCTCTAAGAAGCCCTGAATTCTGAGTCACAGAATCTGCCAAGAGCCAGCCACCTTCCTTGGCCACCATTTTGCTGGTCTTTCATACTATTTTTTTATGGGGGGAGATTCAGGGGAGAGGGGTTAGTGCTGGAGAGAGAAGTTTTGTCCATTTCTCTCCTTTCCATAGCATGCTCTCAGGAATACCTATTCTGTTATTTTCATTTATTTATTTATTTACTTACTTACTTATTTATTTATTTTTTTTCCTGAGGCTGGGGTTAAATGACACAGCTAGGAAGTGTTAAGTGTATGAGGCCAGATTTGAACTCTGGTCCTCCTGAATTCAATGCTGGTGCTCTATCCACTGTGCCACCTAGCTGCCCCATTCTGTTATTTTTAAAAACTTCCCTTAATGCAAAATATTCCAAAGTCTTGGTGCCATTTTAAGCTTCAATAGTTATTAAGGCTTAAAATAGAACTAGGAATTTTGGGACATTCAGTAGTAGCCTTGTGCCCTCATGCCAGAAATCACTTTGTATGTGTTTTATGTTTACTTATATAGGTTAACAAGGTTTCCCAAATCCTCATTTTCTCTCCTCCCACCCCAAGAAATAAATCTCCTTGAGGGCAGGGATGATTTGATTTTTTCCTTTACATCTCTGGGTTCTGTCATACAGAAAGAAATGAATAAATAGTTGTCGAAATGAGGTGATTCAGGCCAAATCCAATAGACTTGTGATGTTAAGAACCATTTGCATCCAGAGAGACACTGTGGGAACTGAATGTGGATCAAAGCAGAGTATTTTCATATTTTTGTTATTGTTTGCTTGGTTTTTGTTTTCTTTCTCATTTTTTCCTTTTTGATCTGATTTTTGTTGTGCAGCATGGTAAATAGGGAAAGCTATAATGGATTATTTGCTATCTAAGGGAAGGAGTGGGGGGAAGAAAAGGGAAATAATTTAGAACACAAGAGTTTTTTAAGGGTGAATGTTGAAAATTATCTTTGCATATACTTGGAAAATAAAAAAAAAAAACAATTATTTTAAAAAATAGTTGTTGAGTTGAATTGACTTGAGGGATCAAAGGTATTTCACCATGCTGAACCTTAGTTACTTTAACTATAGCATGAGAGACTCACACTAGCATGTCATAGGTGGACATTCCGAATTCTACTGGCTTTTCCAGCTCTGACCTCCCGGGTTCTAAGGGCCCTCCCAGCTCTGACATCCCGGGTTCTAAGGGCCCTCCCAGCTCTGACCTCCTGGGTTCTAAGGGCCCTCCCAGCTCTGACCCCCTGGGTTCTAAGGGCCCTCCCAGCTCTGACCTCCTGGGTTCTAAGGACCCTCCCAGCTCTGACCTCCTGGGTTCTAAGGACCCTCCCAGCTCTGACACCCTGGGTTCTAAGGGCCCTCCCAGATCTGACACCCTGGGTTCTAAGGGCCCTCCCAGCTCTGACATCCCAGGTTCTAAGGGCCCTCCCAGCTCTGACCTCCTGAGTTCTAAGGGCCCTCCCAGCTCTGACCTCCCGGGTTCTAAGGGCCCTCCCGGCTCTGACCTCCTGGGTTCTAAGGGCCCTCCCGGCTCTGACCTCCTGGGTTCTAAGGGCTCTCCCGGCTCTGACCTCCTGGGTTCTAAGGGCCCTCCCGGCTCTGACCTCCTGGGTTCTAAGGGCCCTCCCGGCTCTGACCTCCTGGGTTCTAAGGGCCTCCCAGCTATGAAATTCTGTGGTCTATGACTCAAAGTTGTAGTT
Organism: Sminthopsis crassicaudata; assembly: GCF_048593235.1. Lineage (NCBI taxonomy): Eukaryota > Metazoa > Chordata > Mammalia > Dasyuromorphia > Dasyuridae > Sminthopsis > Sminthopsis crassicaudata. The sequence goes on along the minus strand of NC_133619.1, from coordinate 614,183,541 downwards.
AGAGCAGAAAACTCTCTCTGGGATTAGAAGGAGTAGCATTACTGGTCTGATTTGATTTCTCTTGCTCAGCTTCCCTTAAAAGGCCATCCAAGCCTAAGATAGGGAGCCTGGGGAGGAGGGAAGGGAAAGAAGTTGATGAATGGGCGGGGCAGGGGGGGAGAGCCATTGCTTTGAGACCCTTTAGAGAGGGCCCCATGGGCCACGGAACCATTTTGGTGACAGCAAAGAGAGAGCCACCGTGAGGAAGGAGGTGAAGGCTAGCTGGGGGAAGCTTGGCTATGGGGGATTCATCCTGAAAGACTACACAATTCCCCATGAATACCAAGAGAAAGCATTATCATGATTAATGTTATTTCAAAGACTTAATTTTTTTCCTTTCAAAATTGTGTGTGTTGTTGTTCTAAGTGCGATCTCCTGATTCCAAATGTCCTTCCCTCTGGAATAATTTGGAACAAGGTTACGCTTAGCAAGCGGGGCTCTCCTCTTCTGATCTCGGATCTGACAGTCCTGAGAAGCTGAAGGGCTGTTATCAGTGGGAGGCCGGATGATGAAGGAGCTGGAGCGGAAGCGCTGATGAGGCACCGACAAGGCGTTGACATCTCCCTTGGCTGGCTGGTGGTGGCCCGCTTCCTGATACTGCTTGAATTGATGGACATCCAGCCCTGAGCTCCCCATCCAGAGCAAGGGGAGGGTCAGTGGTCAGCACCCCTAACACCAGACCCCACTCCCTAGCACAGCCTTACTGGGTACCAGGGTGGGGAAGCTAAACCAGCTGCAAACTGACTGGAATATCCTAGCAAGCTTCCAAGAATCAGCAAAGTGCTTCCTGGGGTATTCAGGTGGGAGCCGGATGACTCCCACCCAGGAATGTTCTAGGAGACTCTGGAGCTCCTCCTCCTACCTTGAAATGTTCTGACTGTATGAGATGGAGCCGGCCAAAGGTTTAGGATCAGAGAATCTAGAGAAGGGGCCATCACAGATGGGAAACTGAGACCCAGAGAGAAGTGATTTGCTGACGGCCATACAGAGGGCGAGCTGGAATTCAAGTCCAAGTCCCCTGACTAAATCTAGATGTCTTTGTGCTATCCTAGTTGTCCAGGAGAGGTGGAGGAAGGAGAAGGAAAAGAGGAGATAGAGAAGCAAGAATAGGAGGAGTAAAGGAGAAGGGAGAAGTGGAGGAGGAGGAGGAAATGGAGAAATGGGAATAGGAGGAGGAGAAGTAGGGGATGAGGGAGAAATGGAATAGAAGAGAAGTTAAAAGAGAAGGGAGAAGTAGAGGAGGAGAAAGAGGAGGAAGAGAAAAGGGAGAAACAGGATAGAAAGAATGAGGAAGAAGGAGGAATGAAAGAGGAGAGGATGAATGGAAGGAGGAGCGAGAAGAGAAGGAAAAGGAGGAAAAATAAAAGAGGAAGAAGAGGAAGAGGAGGAAGAGGAGGAAGAGGAAGAAGAGGAGGAGGAAGAAGAAGAGGAGGAAGAAGAAGAGGAAGAAGAAGAAGAAGAAAAAGAGAGGAAAAGGAGGAGGGTTTTCTCAGTTGATCTCCAGTGCATTGCTGGTTATTTGAAGCCCATTGATGCAGGTTGTCCATGGGTTGGTCCCTTATGGAACAAAGAAAAATCCAACTTCTTCCCGATATCTTCTTCCGTGCTCTCCTCAGCAGCGAGCCTTCAAGGTGGCCTTGGGTTCTGGGCGTTGTTCCCAGCCCCTGATGATCCCCTTTCCTGAACCTTGCCAGACTGAGCCCCAGGCTCCCCCATGCTCCCCAGTAAGTCAAACGGCTATGATGAGTCAAATAAAATTTCCATCTGTTGTGGAATTTACGAGAGTTATTACTAGCCATAAAAACCAATCCAAGGAAAGGAGATATCCGAGGGGGTAAGTGCCTCTAATTATGAGCAAGAGTGACTTTTTAAATAAGGTTACAGACAGCCTTATTCACTTAAACAAGCCGCCCATTCTTTTCACCTCTTCCTTTACTATCCTAGTGCCCTGTCTGGAGAGGAAAGCAATGTAAAGAAATCAGAAAGAATTATACTCTGCTCCTCTCCAATTTTCCAGGATCAAGTTCTTTATAAATGAATTTTTCTCTCTCCTTTCCATTCCCTTGCTGTTAACTAGTGTGGGGTGGGATGGAGAAGCAAAACCTTGGTAATAAATATGCATAATCAAGCAAAACAAGTTTCCACATTGGCCACATCAAAAAAAAGCAGTCTCATTTTGCATCTTGAATCTATTCCTTCTGTCAGGAAGCATTTAGCACAGTTCATCACAGGTCCCCCGATAGCACAGTTGATCATTGCATTGATCAGTCATTGAATCTTTCAAAGTTCTTTGCATTTATGGTGCTGCAATTATTATACAAGTTGTCCTAGTTCTGCTTCCTTTACTTTGCTTCAGTTTATTCAAGTCTTCCTCAATTTCTCTAAAACTATCCCCTGTTATTTCTTACAGCACTATATTTTCCATCACATTCATATACCAAAATTGGTTTAGCCCTTCTCCAATTGATGGGTACCCTCCGATTTCATTTTTCCCCAATGCAAAAAAAAAAAAAAAGAGCTTCTGCTAATATTTTTGTACATATATATCTTTTTAAAATCCTTAAAAAAATCTCTTTAGGGCATGTATATAGTATATCGGTAGGTATTTAGTAACTTTGTGAGCATTGTTCCAAGTTGGTTTCCATGATGGTCCAGGATTTTGAAATCCTCTTGGAGAAGATGTAAGAACAGTCCTGGATTCTGGATCTGGTTCTGCCACTTATTAGCTGTGTAATCCTGGGGAGATCATTTTCAGTTTCTTCCACTGCGAAATGGGATGATTTTAGGAGATAATTTTTCAGATCCTGATGTCTTCTGTTCAAAAGTCAGCTAGGAAGAGAGAAAAAAAACTACATTATATTGACTCCCATACTCAAGTCTGTACAGTCTTAGGAGGAATCAAGGAAAATTAGGAGTGGGTAGGCCTTTGGAAGCCAGGATGTCAGAGCAGGAAGGGCCCTTAGAACCCAGGAGGTCAGAGCTGGGAGGATCCTTAGAACCCAGGATGTCAGAGCAGGAAGGGCCCTTAGAACCCAGGAGGTCAGAGCTGGGGGGGCCCTTAGAACCCGGGAGGTCAGAGCTGGGAGGAAAACTGGTTCTCACACAGTTTTCTGTGAAATAAATGGTTTTCCAACATCCTGTGCTTACCTTGACACACATCCATTTGCACTCACTCACCCTACTGTTGGCTCATGCCTTTTCTCCCACCTTCCCCAAGCAGTTTTCTGTAAACCCATTTTTGTGGTGGAAGATTAACAGTTCTGGGTAGTGAACCTTAGGCTGTAGACAACAAACAATGTTGATTACAGCTGGGTTAGGCCCCTTTAAGAATCCTCCTGCCCAATCCCACCTTCCCATGGTTTAAAAAGAATCACCTGGAGAGAGCAAGTCAGGAGGTCAGCTTCTGCTGCTACTGTCAAGTGTGGCCTCTGCTTTGTTTGGGGTAAGTGCTTTTTCCTGGGGTTCTCTGGCCTTCACCCCATTGATGAATGAACCAAGCACCTCTTAGGGTCACTAGGATTTCCTCCACACTGGGCTTGCTGTATTTCCCTGTAGAAGACTCTTTTCCCCTCTCTTTCTTCCTCCCCCTCCCCCCAGCTGCATTTCACATTCCCAAGGGCACAAATCTAGGCTAGGGAAGCTGGGCTCTTGTGGAATCAAGGAGTGGGGCAAGCCTTTGTGGCCCATTATACTTGGGTCCTCCCCTTCTTCCCTCTCCCCAGCCTGCATCCCATATGTGTGAGATGAGCGTTGGACTTGATATTACGAGTTGGACTCCAAAAATGGACCCCTCGGTAACTAGCCAGTGACTCTGGGCTCATCATTCCCCTTCCCTTCAATTTCTTCTTTTGTGAAATTAGACCGAGTGTACTACACATGATTATACTGTACATTTATTTTCTGTGTGTCTATCTCTGTTTGTCTTCCCCCTATTAGAATGGAAGCCCCTTTTTTCCCTCCTACAAAAAACACCACGGCTAGCAAATAGCAAGTACTTAATAAATGGTTGTTGATTGTTGACTTATTTCCCCCTTTCTCCTACCTCTCTCTCCTGGTCAATAAACAAGGAGCTGGAAGCTCAGCTGGTGGCAGCTAATTGCAGTTCTGGGTGGAGTTCAGCTCAAATCTAGGTTTAACTCGGGGCATTTCTGTTCTCGTCCTTCCCTCTCCCCCTCACCTCCTGGTCTTCAGCAGCTGCCAGCCTCTGCCAGGGCCATTTTTGTGCATGGTTGCTGAGGAGGCAGAGGGATTGGGCAGCCTGGGAATGAGGCAGGGCAGGGGGACCTTGATTACCAAAGGTCTGTGTGTAAATGATATTTTTCTCCCAGATGGCTCTAGGAGCTTCATTTGCTTTGATAGCTGGTTGAAAGGCTATTGGAGCTTGAAGTTTGAGGGAGAGCATCTCCCGAGTTCAGCCTGGGTAAATATTAGGCTCTGTGTGTCTCCTCAGCCTCCTGGGTATCTGGAGAGCTGGCTAGCCTCTGGGCTGTGACCTGCTTCGAGGAATGCTTCCTTTCTATGGTCTGGGGTAGTGGGCAGGTGATGGATGCAGCTGTCTTATCAGAATGTAGGTCGAATTTGGCTTCAGGGTGCCATTTTCTCTGCCCTCTTTCCACCTAAGACTGAACATTCCTCCCCCCAACTTTTCTAGGTACTCGGACATCTGAGTTCGTTGCTGAAAGGGTTCTGTAATTTACTTGCAGTTGGAAATTCAGAACTGGGAAGGGGTGGGGGAACTCAGAATGAATGAGAATGGAACTCAGATGTTGGAGCTTGGAGAGGGTTCCCAGAAACCTTGAGCTCGTACAATATAACTCATCCAACCTTCTCAATTAAACATGGCGGTGACTAGGTTATTGTGTGTGTGTGTGTGTGTGTGACTTAAGGGAATTGTATAATGGAAAGAGAACTGGACTTCAAATGAGAAGAGACAGTTTCAAATCTTCCTTTACATCAGCTCATGACACTAGTCAAAGAACTACCTTTCCCATTCTCAGTTTTCTTACCTATATCTATATTTATAAAATAGGAATAATAATAAAACTTAAAAGTGCTATGTAACTCTCTCTTGGTATTGTGATGATGTTGATGGTGGTAGTAACGAGGAAATGGCAAAAATGAAGATTGTCCTTTTATCAATGCCCTGGAGAAAAATGGTGGCTTTTTATTGACTACCGGGCTGGCAGATGATATATATTAAAGCATGTTTAACTTTGCATTTAGCTTTGTTGTCTCACATGATTAATATTGGATTGCTTAAGTGGTAGGTGGTATTGTTCCCACTTTGTAGATTAGCCAACTAAGACCCCAAGAAAAGCATATCACTTGTCCTAGCCATTAGCAAATCAGTGGCTATATTGTGCTTCAAACCCAGAGCTCCAGATGTTAGAACCTTTACTGAGCAATTAAACGACCTCTGGTGTATCTTGGGGGAAAGGGAAGGTAAAGAGTTAGTCAGACAGACCACAGAGGCTGATGTATTATGGAAGAGGTTTGGTTAAGTGACTTTAGGAATGGAGTCTCTATTCTTAGTGATAATAGCCTATCTCATTGAGGAAATAACCCCTTGTCTCTTTTCTTTACTTTTCCCCTTTCCATCTTAAAAAAAAAAATCCATACCACAATAGTTCTGGGGAGAAGGAAGAGAATTGGATCTTGTATTTCTGGCTGGTGAACTTGATTTTGATTCTTTACTGTTAATAAATATCTAGAAAAAGAAGTAATGATCACAATGAGCTACTGTGGCTTTGTCTAGAAAAATCATGCCAAATTAACCTTAATTTCATTTTGGACAAAATTTTATGTATGTCTGGGAAATGCTATAGGTATACTTCACCTAGATTTTTAGCCAAGTATCTCTTAGCAGTTTTTAGGCAAAGACAAATGTGTTGGGCTATAGTTGGATCCAACAGTAATGAGTAACTGGTTGATGTCAGTGTAGCAGGAGGTCTCCAGGGGAGTGCCCCAGAGATCTGTGCTTTTTTCAGTGTTTTATTTAATTTGCACATGGCAAGAAACTGAGAGCTTTTCTACTCATGTGGTAAAAGACAAAGATGAGATCGAAAAAGTTCTTTCTTCACAGCATAGAGTATGATAATTTAAAATTTAACAGGGAGAGGTATAAAGTCTTAGGTACAGGTTCAGAAGATCAGCTTCAAAAATATCAAATGAGGGAAGCATGGCTAGACAGAAGTTTTGTCTGGAATAGAATTTGGTTTTTTGTTTTTGTTTTTTTTTTAATGGCAGTCTGTAAACTAATGAGTTATCAATGTGATGCAGATGAGGACATCCAGCACCTTTTGCATATAGCATAGTGGTAATAGAAGCAATGGAGCAATGTGGGCTCCAGGATGGAATAGAATCATGGTGGATAAGGTGGGGTGTGATGTGATGCTATTTAAGGCTGACAGAAGACCAGGAGGAGACGGTATGGTGAGTAGGGGGCTAGATTTGGAGTCAGGAAGACTTGCATTCAAATCTTGCCTTAAACGCTTGCAAGCTATATAAGCTCCTCATTTGATAGAGATTGGGCTTAACTCTAAGATTACTTTCAGCTCTAAATCTCTGATGCTATGAAATGAGCATTTAAAATCATCTCTGCTCAATATTGCCATCCTGAGTCAATGTTCTAGAGCCTTTTCCTAGTTATAACTGATTAGAGTTGGGTTTTTTGGTTTTTACACTGAGGGTAAGAGAAGAGGAATGAGTGAGTTTAGGAGAATTCTGAGACTTGCCTCAGTTATGATATATATGTACATTATTACTTTAAGATCACCAGTGTCTGAGAAAGGGACAGGGTACCTTTGTTTTTTTATTTTTTTATTTCTGTTTTTGTTTTGCTGAGGCAATTGGGGCTAAGTGACTTGCCCAGGGTCACACAGCTAGGAAGTGTTAAGTGTCTGAGATCAAATTTGAACTCGGGTCCTCCTGACTTCAGGGCTGGTGCTCCATCCACTGCGCCACCTAGCTGCCCCCAGGTACCTTTATTTTCTAGCAAAGATCAATAAAAGATAAAGAACTTGTGGTTTCACCTAACAGTATAAAGACTAGAATCCCCACCTGTGGGCTTAGTTTTGTCAGGTCTATGATCCTATTCTTCTCTGTCATTAGGGAATGACCATAGTATCTGGAGTGATACTGGGTCTCTGAAATTGTGCTAGATCAAAGAGCTAATAAGGACCTTGGGGATGAGCTAATCCAGGTAATCTTCAACTTGTTTGTGTTGTCTGGATCTCTTTAGCAGTATGTGGCAAAGCCTATAGACCCTTTCTTAGAATTATGTTAATTTCATTCATTCATAATGGAGAGAAATGCTAAATTTCAACTGGATATTAAAATAATTTTTTTTTCTCATGCAGATTCATGGATTCCTCTCACCCCCAAATCTATCCATTGACCATAGGTTAACTCTTGACTTAGTTCATCCTCTCCTCCCTGCCCCCAGAGAGGGAAATCAAGACCCAGAGACTTGGGGAGATATCTTGTCCAAAGTTACCCGGGCATTTTCATGTTGAGAGTAGGCGCTATCCTTTCTCCCACTTAGTGATGCCTTCTCATTTATGTTCTAGCTCATTTGTGTGAGCTCTAGGGTTAAAGACAGATTAAAAAAACTTTTTAAAAATTTAAAAAGAAAAAGGAGCAGGAAAGTAGAAATCTGGATGGTTTCTCTTAATGTAGAGGTCAGAGGCGTTTAAATGATGAAGATGATTTGACCTTGAGGAGACGCCAAATCTACAAGAATTTGAGAGTTTAGTTTCCAAACCTAACTTCCTATTTGTGCTATGGTAGCTAACTTTCCTCACTTTATGGCTTTCTCCCCTATAAAAGGAGCGATTTGATCTCCAAGGTTCTCCAAGATTCCTTCTGGCAGGAACCTTCTGTGATTGCAGCCATTGGTCACAGATTGTGTTCTAAGCTAATCTATTCTTGATCTTTCTTTGTTCTTTTTCTCTGGTCCCTCTTCCCTATTTTTTGCTCTTTACCTTTTAGAGAGTCTCCTATCCCTTCAGTCTTCAAAACTCTACTTAAAACACATTCCCGATGTGAATTTGGACATCATCTTATTTCTCTAGCCCCTCAGGTTTCTAACGGCTTTTTCTTTTCTTTTTTTCTTTCTTTTTTTTTTTTTTTTCCTTTTGTTTTTTATTTTTCTGAGGCTGGGGTTAAGTGACTTGCCCAGAGTCACACAGCTAGGAAGTGTTAAGTGTCTGAGACCAGATTTGAACTCGGGTCCTCCTGACTTCAGGGCTGGTGCTCTACCCACTGCTCCACCTAGCTGCCCCTCTAACGGCTTTTTCAACTGGATATTTGTGATCTCAGGATTGAAGGCAAGACCCATTTCTGAGTCTTGCATCCTTTACCTATGAAATGGGCAAGTTCCAAGAAACCTCCCTGGGTTAAATAGGAACCCATCTGTAAAGATGCATCCTGGATTTAGAGCTGGGAAGAGTTCTTAGATGAATCCCTTTACTTTGCAGGTGAGGAAACTGAGACCCAGAGATGTTAATTTACCTGCCCCACTTACCACCCAGGTAGAAAGGATATAACCCAAGTTCTTTGACCGAGGTTTTTCTTTCAGTTAATATTCTGCTGCCTCTGGGAAAGAAGCCAATAGTGTCATACAGTGGATTTGGAAATGAAGGATGTGAATTTGAACCTTGCCTCTGCTACCTGGGGGCTTTCTCCCTACAGAATGAAGGAGTTGGACTTCATGGGTCTTTTCCTACTTTTAATTTCATGATACCCTTGACCAGCCACAGTTCCAGAGAAGTGATGATGAAAGCACGCTGCCCATGGCCCCACAGAGGGTTAGACTTATGTAAGATGCAGACTTAAGACATATATTTTTGGACATAGCTAATTGGGGAACTTGATTGGGTATATTGGTTACAGGGTTTGTTCTTTATTTTTTTTCCCCCAAGCTGGTGATGGTGGGAAGAGTCTAGAATTGGAGCTAATAAACATGTACGAAATGCCTACTATGTGCTAGGGACTGTGCTAAGGGTTGGGGATACAAGGGAGAAAAAGCAGAGGAAGGAGAAAATCAATTTTTGATTATTGGGGAAAAAAATTACCCCTACACCAAGACTCTCTATCCCACCGCCTCTCTTGCAAAGGGGACTTCTTGACAAAATGGTACCATCAATCTGCCGCCCTTCCGTTGCGCCCCCTTCCATACTTAACTGCTCAATAGGGTGTTTGAGACAATGGTGGTGCCTCCTTCCCCACAAGCCTCCCCAGTGCCAGCTTTGCCCACACCTGCCACGGGAGGCTGCTCGGCCTTTGGCAAGAACGAGCTTCTTTCCCCAGCCAGCTGCTGCGAACAGTGTTTGCCAGGCGTGTGCCCAGCCTCCTTCTGCAACGCCAACCCCAATTCTTTCCATCGCCCCCCTACTCAAAGCAGTTGAATAGAGACTTAATTGCGCCCGGCCCCTTTCTCCTCGGCCCGGGAGGGAGAATCTGCCATGATTTCTCTTCCGAAGGGATGACTCGGAGGTCGTCACAAATCACTCTTCTTGTTAGAGGAGCGTTTATAATTAGGCTGATTACGGTTTCTCCCCCTACTCCTAATTCTTTATTAGCAGGAGGTGGCTTGCGCTGGCGCTTTCCCGGCCGGCTGAGATGCTTGCCGCGGGTGGGGATGGGAAAGCGTGGGCAGGGGCAGGATTCTGGAGGGGACTACTTTCCTATTGCTTTCCCTGGGATTATAAGAAGAGGGAGATCTCTGTCTAGTGTGAGGGGCAAAGCTCAGGAGATGTAGCTTTTGTTTAGCAGGAAAGTTGGAGACCTGAGACAGTATCAAGGGTATTCCATCTGATGGAACAGCATGGTCAAGAGAATCCTCATAATGACCAAGTGATAGCCCCTGGTAAAGCTAAGGAGTGCAGGAGACAGAAAAATGAGCCTAGAGTCCAGAGGAGGAGTTCAAATCCAGCCTCAGACACTTATTAGTTGGGCAAGTCACTTACCCCTGTTTGCCTCAGTTTCCTCAGCTGTAAAATGAGTTAGACAAGGAAATGTCTCTAGAATCTCTGCCAAGAAAATCCCAAACAGGGTCTCAAAGAATCAGATGACAGAAAAATATTGGTTACAGGGTTTGTTCTTTATTATTTTTCCCCAAGCTGGTGATGGTGGGAAGAGTCTAGAATTGGAGCTAATAAACATGTACAAAATGATAACCAGGTCTTATTTGACAAGAACCTTTGCTAACTTCCCTTAGGGTTTAGTAGCAATGGGTCTAGAATCTAGATCATAAAGTTGTTCGAAGGAACTGAGACTATTTATCATGGAAAAGAGAATATTCAAGGAGATATGATGGCTGCCCTAGTCTAGGTGAAGGATTGTCATGTGGGAAAAGGGCGGGGCTTTTTCTGGTTGGTAGGAGAAGGCGGCCCTGGGGAACAAAGGTATGTGTGTGGGGTTGTAAAGAGGCAAATTCAGGTTTGATCTTTTAGAAATGAGTTGTCTCAATGGAATACACTCCCTGGAGGTCTTTGAGTAGCTTTTGGATGACTACTTGGGAGGGAGGTTATACTAGGGATTACTTTTATGTGCCGCCTGGCCACAGGGATCTCTTCTGGATCTCAGACTCTGTGACTCTCTAGCTGGATGCCCATCAGTATAATAATTTCAGAGCAAGGATATCTGCTTCTGAAATCCCACCTCTGACAGTGATTCTCTAATTCCCATTTTCCTTATTTGTAAAATGAGGAATTTGGACTGCATGATCTCTAGTGAGTCTTGTAGCCCTATTCCTATGGGCCTTGAGCGGCAGGGACAAGTTATTTTACTCGGTGGGATTCCTGCTCCAGTCATTTGTGCCTTCCCATTCTGCATGGATCTGGTCAGTGTTCTTTCACAGATCCACCCGAAAGCAGCTGGCCATCCTGAGGGAGACATTTTTTTAAAGTTATCTTTGTGGTGGCAGCTGAGTACTTGATCTGTCTTCTATTTCTCATTCTCAGTTGGATGTTCCCATCTCTTTCTGTTCATTCATGCTTTCAATCATCTTCTATCCATGACTCCTGCTTAAGAAATCCCTACTGAAGTGCTAGACCTCCCCTCTCCCCCATGCCTATGTTTCTTTTCGTTGATCATTAGTAATAAATGAAGAATGACTGAGATGTTTATAAAACCTGCCATCTATGTTCCTTTGCTATGTAAGCTTCTTGAGGGCATGGGATGTTTTATTTTTGCCTTTGTATATCTCATGTCCAGTCCAGTGGCTTCTGTACAAGTAGCGCTTAGTATGAAAGTAATCCCTCTTCAATTTGAGCTCTCTCAAGGCGGAACAGCTGGCACATCTCCAAAGGGAAGCCTTTTCTAGTCCCCAGGTGATGGTGTTCTTTACCTTTCATATTGCCTTGTATTTACTTATCTGTCTTCACATTGTGTCTCTATAATAAAGAATCAGCTCCCCAAGAGGCGACAATATATTGCTTTATTTTCGAATCCGTGCCATAATGTCCACACATGCAAGGCACTCAGTAAATGGCGGCTGATAAAATTGCTCATAAAGATAGTTCGTGCTCTTTATTTTTGCAATACGATTTAGCATATTGTGCTCCCTGGAGTATTTTACTCCCTTTGGCGCTTGTACTTTCAGTTTGGGACCCCAGGGAATGGCTGTTCCCCTGAGTGGCTACCGGCAAGGTTGTTCAAATCTAGCCTCCAACACGTACTAGCTGGGGGGCTTGTAGCAAGTTACTTATCCTTCCTGCCTCAGTTTCCTCAATTGTAAAATGGGGTTAATAATAGCATCTACCCTCTTCCCCCAGATTCATTGTGAGGATCAAATCAAAATGTATTTTAAAATGCTTATCACAGTGTCTAACACATAGTTCTTCTAAGGTTACTAAAATGATGTCACATAGAATAGAACATAGTATTTATGGCATATATGGGGTCAAGGTACAGTGTCTAATTAGCTCAGGTATGTCTTTTTACTCTTGCATATAGTAAACTCTATAAATGTTAGCTATTACTATTATTGCTATTAATGTCAAGGTGGCTGTGGCTCAGTGGATAGAGCGCCAGACGTGACATCGGGAAAACCTGTGAAATGGGGACAATAATAGGATTTACCTCCCAGGGTTATTGTGAGGATCAAATAAGATAATGTTTGTAAAATTCTTTATAAACATTAAAGCACTTTATGAATATCATTGATGATTCTGATGACAATAATGTCATTTGCCCTTGTCTAATAACCAAGACCTTGTCATCTTCTTAAAATGATTAAGGATTTATTTATTTATTGGAATGTAGGGGGTTACTTAATGCTCACTTTATTATTCAGATTATATTCTGGACTCCATGATTGTATTGTTTGAGAGGTGAACTGAAATTCCCTTTCTTATATTAGCTTGTTAGCTACCATGCCCCTGGAATTATTTGTAAATCACAACTTGATTCTTTCTTTCTTTTTATTTTTTCTCAGTAGTATTTTATTTTTTCAAATACGTGTAAAGATAATCTTACAGAAATGAATGTTGAAAACTATCTTCCCTTTCCTTCCCTTTGCCCCAGACAGCAAGCAATTTGATATAGGTTAAACATGTACAATCCTTCTAAACATATTTCCATATTTGTCATGTTGTGCAAGAAAAAGCAGACCAAGAGGGGGAAAAAAACCATGAGAAAGAAAAAGCAAACAGACAAAAATGGTGAAAATACTATGCTTCGATCCATATTCAGTCTCCTTAATTCTCTCTCTGGATGCGGATGGCATTCTCCATCCCACACCACTTGGTTCTTGTCTCCTTTGTAGAATGGTGAGTGGTTTTTTTTTTTTTTTTTTTTTTTTTTTTTTTTTTTTTTTTGTTGTTGTTGTTGTTGTTGTTCTGAACCCTACGGGAGTTTTGCCTCTTATCTGATGAAGATAAGAGATTGGTGGGAGTGCACTCAGAAATCGACGGGACTTATACTGTATTGTTCTGTGACCTTGAGCTGAATCATTTGCCCCCTGGAAGCCAAAGTTTGCCCATATGTAAAAAGGATTGGTTTATATTGGGTTGTTTCTAATGTTGTTGATCTTTTGTTCTTGTGAGTCTGCATAGCACAGTGGGGAGAGCTATGAGCTTGGAGTTGGTCAACAAAACCTTGTTCTGCCTCTAGCTGAGTGACCCAGCATTGAAGGGAAATGTGGAAAGAGTGTTGGATCTGGAATAGACACCACGAGTTTAAATCCCAATTCAAACACTTGCTAATTGTGTTACCTTGGACAACTCCCTTAATCTCTTTGGGTCTCCGTTTCTTCATCTGTAAAGGCAGGGCAGTTTGACCCGTTGGCTTGTAAACTCTAACTGTAGTGTCCCAGGACCTCGGCCAACATGTTCCACATTCAGAAATTAAGTTTCTCATCTATAACATAGATTGTCGACACCTTATCTACTTTGCAGGGATGTGGAAAGAAAAGTGACTATGTAAACTTTAAAGTGCCCCAAATAAGGGAAGTTCAATGAGTGCCTGGGGGTGATGGTAGCAATCTTGTTGGCCCTTTCCCATTAACTAACATCCTGCCCTATGGTTTGGGTGCCAATCAGCCCTGCCCACCATGAGCTTTGTCAAGGGCTTCTTCTCCACTTTCTCAGCATAGTTAGTAAGTTATAGCTCTGGCACCAGCCCTAGTTGGTATGCAAGGCTTGCCTGCTAGGGGACACTTCAGTTTAATAGTTGGATTTTTCTTTTTTAAAAACGAATATCTCACATCTCTCCTTCCCCTGAGCTCTGCTTGTGTGACTTCTCCTGGGATCTCCTACAGAAACGGCTGTGATAATAGAGTTGAAAGCATCTCTCTCTGTCTCTGTCTATCCTTGTTTCTCAATCTTTGTCTCTGTCACTTTCCTCAGGTGGCTGGATAATGACTTGAGGCATTCATTATGCCAGTATTCCTTGTGGATCTCTAAAAACGGACAAGCAAATCTATAACTATTTTCCTAGAAATGACTTCATGAGGTAGCAGGATTTGAATTCAGGTTCTCACTTTAGCCAGTGTCCTTTCCACAAGATCATCTGGGACAGGGGGTTACCACCCACCTTGGGATGATGATTAATAGATAAAATGGGAGTGAAATTAATTCTGTCTTAAAGATGAGAGAAATTGAGGCTTAGAAGAGAGGAGCAAGGTTTGCCCATCTAGAAAATGGCAAAACTGAGCCTTGAACTGGGGCTTCTGATTCCCAAACTAGAAGTCTTTCTATCCCCCCCCCCCCCAGGCTGCCACTTCCTTATTATTGTTTCCCTTTCATAGGTCTAAGTTGGCATTTTGATTTGAATTTTCACCCAGGATCCTCTCTCTTTCCAATGCCATCCTGTTCCCATTTCTAGGATCAGAGGGTTTGAAAATAAGAAGGACCTGTGTAGGTTCCCTAGTCCTACCCCTTTTTTATAAAATGAAGAAATTGAGAATAAATGGGGTTAGCGCTCTTGTCCAAGGTTGTGGGGATGCTGTCATAGGCTCTTCTTCCAGGAAGTCTTCCCAGATCTAAGGCCTGCTATCAATGTTCCAGCCCTGATGTTCAGACTATTCTATGAATCACTATGTCGAGTAGTTAAAAGGATGAGCAGAAGTTCCACAAGGGGAAGAGGAGGAGAGGAGATGGTCACAAAGAGTACTTGCTAATGATTGGCTGACCCATGTGGAAAGAAATGGGCCTAGGATGTTGCCAGGAAATGTGGCCAATTTGTCCTAGTGCTCGGAATGTACTCACCTGTTTCCTGATTATTTTGAGCTTTATTAATTCCCAATATTTAAAGATTGTTTGTGCAAATGAAGGAGCAGACTTATTATCTTGTTCCTTATGAAAGAACTGAATGTTCAGAGAACAGGATAGATTTAAAGGGGAAGGGACCTTAGGGAGAAATTAGTCATGTTAATTTTCTAGATGAAGACCCTGAAGCATGAATTGTTTAATAACTTGCTCAGGGTCACTTGGATAGTGAGTATTAGAAGCAGGATATGAACACATGCTTTTGGATTATAAACTTTTTATGGCATTATTATACTATATATTACACTATATGAATATAATAAGTATAGAGGCATGGGGCCCAGAGTGTGCCCCTGTGTCCTTCCTCTCACTAAGCTAGATCACTCACCCCAACCTGTATTGGGGGGTCCAGGGAGGTTTACCAGGATTGAAATGTACTTCAGAGGCTGGCCACGGGCATCTGCGTAACTACAACTTAACTATCAGAGTTCTGTGTGCAAAAACACATTTCTATAACTTGCCATTATAGCTCCTGAGTTCCCATTGGTCAGTCTCTCAGTAAACATTAAGCATCTAAAATGTGCCGGGCACTGTGTTAAGTGCTGAAGATAGAAATAGAGTGTATCTGTGACATAATAGCTAATAAATGTTTATTTAATTGAATTGGAAAAAAATATTAGAATACAAATAATGGAAGGAAGAAGCAGTCCCTGGCCTCAAGGAGTTTATAATCTCATAGGGGAAGACAATACACTAAAGAGAGCTGAAAAATAGGAAGGAGAAGAGACATGGTACCTGGATAGGAAATGTGTGTCGTGATGATATACAAAGACATCTAAAAAACTATAGCTGGTGAGAAATGAAGAGATGACTGACTTGGTTCCTTCCTTAAATGGAGGTTTGGGGAAAGCCAATCAAAGAGGTTAAGGATACTGATGGAGATTATGAATATCAAGGCTGATTGTATCCTGCAGGATGATAATATTTCCAAATGTTACGATGTTCCTGAGGATGTGATGAAGTCCATATAAGTCTAAAAGAGGAATGAAATACTGGTGGGCTTCCCATTTACACAAATTAATCACAGACACAATAATCTAAATGTGATTATTAACTAAATAAGAAGTCAAAAGATCAATCAATTATTGATACTAATTGAATAAATATATCTATTTAATAGAAATTAGAAGTAAGGAAGATTAAAATAAGTCTACCAATAAATCTGGGTTGCCCTTGTCCATCACTATATTGTGTGCATGATGGGGGAATGAGTCCACCCAGAAAAATATGATAAGGAGATACCTAAGTAGGGAAACCCAGGCCCAGAGCAATGCATGACTTGGCTTCAGATCTGGATGTCTATGATCTATTTAGGGAAAGATTCTATTATTCTGTACCTCTCAACTCTCTAGATAGATGGAGCTACTTTTTTTTTTGCTACTCTCAGATTGTTGAAATAGTACTGTTATTTTAGCCACCCTTTAGCCTGGGGTTTTCAGAGTTGTTCATTTCTGATTCCCTTACTAAGTGCTGAAGCAATATGGCACTCTCGGTGAAAAGCACTGGAATCTTCTCTATAATCTTTCAGGGATTTCCCCTCCCTCCATCTGTAGGTTGCATTAGAGAGCAAGTCCTTTCTCAGTCTCTGCCTTAAACCTACAGCTTTTTCAAACAGCAGAACTTTCCCCCAATCAGATCAGTTCCCTGCATTAAAGCCGATCCTCTAATCGGCTATTTTCATCTTCTGTTAACCTCATTGTTCCACTGGCTTCTCCATTCCATAGACCTCTGTGTTCCGGCTTCTCGTGTCTTAGCTTTTCTTGTTGACTTCCGATTTGTCTTTTGCTTCTTTGGTTGTTGACTTATGATCCTGAATGTTTCCAATCATGCCTTCTTTGTGCATAAATATCCATCTGTAACTTAGAATGAGAAGCTCCAAATCCACACTTGTCAGATGTGACACAAATCATTATTATACATAAATCCTCCAACATTTATTTTGTTCAGAGTTTACCAGCATTAAACCCCAAAGTGCTGAAAACAATTACATTTAAATTAGCTGCTGGGAAACTACACTTTAGCTTTCTGTGTCATCAGTCAGTACATTTTCTTCTGAGGAGCTACCCTCTCCAATTCTCTCCTCACAGCCTGTGTTTCTCCTTAAACTACTTTTTCTCTGTGTCTCGCACAAAATGTCCCTTTATATCCCTTTCAGCAAATAAAACATCCACATAAGAAAAGGTCAAGCAGGACCTGGTTGAAGGAACAGGGGATGGATGCTTTGCAAGGAGGGGGATATAGATCGAAGGATAAGAGCTTTCTTCAAGTATTTAAAGGTCTGTTTCGTGGAAAGACAGAAAAGATTGCTGTGGCTTGGTTGAAAAGGGCAGAAACAGCAGCAATGGTTGGAAATTTTAGAGTAACAGATTTAGACTTGATGTAAAGGAAAAACTGCCTCACAATGAGAACTCTCCTAAAGTGAGAGGGGCTACTTCATTGCGGGTGGGGTTTTAAAGCCAAAACTGGATGACCTTTTTAGGAGGGTGTTGTGAAGTATAAAAGACATGTTTGTTCACATGTAGGTTAGATTAGGTTGGCATTTTAGGTCCCTTCCACCCCTGAGATTTTGGGATTCTTTGAAATGGGCTCCCTCATGCCATAAAAAAATTAGTTGTTAGCATTCCATTTTCCAATAAGCTGTCCAGCAAAGGTGGTGCTAATTTGTAGATAGGGAGCTTCCTATTACAAGATGTGCTGAACTGATTTTTCTCATATTACCTTGGTGTGTGTGTGTGTGTGTGTGTGTGTGTGTGTGTGTGTGTGTGTATCAGCATCCTCAGTTAATAGTTGAAGCCCAAATTCTTTACAATCTGAATCCCACCAGATTATTATTATTTTTTATTATTATATTTATTATTAAAGCTTTTTATTTTTCAAAACATATGTGTGGATTATTTTTCAACATTAGCCCTTGCAAAACCTTATGTTCCAATCCCCGCTTCCTTTATGCCCTCCCCTAGATGGCAAGTAGTCCAATATATGCTAAGCATTTACCTATCTTTCTAGGCTTGTTTCACATGATTCTTCTTCATTGTACTTCCTACATTGTAGCCACATTGGAATATCTGCTCTCTCCTGTATCTGCTATTCCATCTTTACCCTCCACATATTTAGTCAAAATGTCGGCTGTGCTTGGAATGTATTCCCAGCTCTTCTTAGAATTCTTTATTTCCCTCAAAATTTGTTCAGTTTATGTGCTGCTTCTTAAGGATGCCTTTTCCCTCATTGCTAATATTTCCCCTCCTCAAATTATCTTATATTTTATCTGTCTACATGTTGCATCTTACTAGCAGACTATAAACCTCTTAAGGGCGGGGACTATTTTTCATTTGCCTCTGTATCCTCAGTGCCTAGTATGGTACTCAGTATATAATAAGTGCTTTATAAATACTAAATTATTAGTCTAATAATCATTTTAAAGTACCTAGTATTTGCCAGGAGAGTATAAAAAGACCAAAAGGAGTTTATATTTTATCAGAGATTACATATACACACATAAATGTAAATATATGGTTTGGGGAGGGGAAGAGCACTGACATTTGGGAGCAGTAAGAAAGGCTTCTTGAAGAAACCTAAGTTGGAGCAGAGAGCTTTTTGTTTTGTTTTGTTTTTGGAGACATAATTCTGAAGAGTGGTGTTGAGGAAGGGGCAGGAATGTATTTTAAGCATGAAATTCAGTCTATACAAAAGCATAGTGGTGGAAAATAATGTCATGAAAATGATAGAATTGACTTGGGATAGAAGATGTTGCTTTTCTCATAGTGGTCTTGGGAAGCAGGTAGAACAAGGTTTTCTTGTGCCCATTCTATAGATGAGGAAATAGAGGCTTGGAAGTCCTAGGACCACATATCTGAGAAAGTGTATGAAGCCAGATTTTGAATTTGTCTTTGACTCCAAATCTGATGAGGTCTTATGCTAGACTGCTAGGAAAGATGTAATCAGTCAGTCAATGAGCATTTATTAAGAGCCTATGGGACAGGCACTGTGCTAGAGATAAAAAGGACCCTAAAAACTATCCCTGCCCTTAAGAAGCTAACAATCTAAATACATGATTTCTTTTTATAAGATGTTCTATATAAGTCAGGAGTTGTATAGATTGCCTTCTAAATTGAAGTTAAGATAAATTAGAGATGCTGAACTTTCCTTCTTTCTACCTAAATATTTTTCTTTATCTATAGAGCTGGATATATTACTCATCTGATCAAAGCTTTTCAATGATACTTGCTTGCCTACTGAGTCTATTATATATTTTTTAATCTGACATTCAACATCCTGTCCGCCCTTGTGCCTCCCTGCCTTTCCAACATTATCTCAATTTCTCCATTCCATTTATTCTATTATTCCCACATTGGACTACTTGCTGTTCCTTCAACCTGTTCTTTGCCTTTATTCCTTCTACCTTAAATCCTTATCCATCCTTTAAAGCTCACCTTGGATGTTGTCTTTGAGAAAGTTTTCTTGATTTTTTTGCACCTTTCCTCTAGGATTGCCCCAGGCACTCGGCACATATCTCTAGTGGCGCATTTTATATTATAGATATTTCTGTAAACACAAGTAAATAGTCTGGTGGGGAACCCCTACTAGATCATAAATCCCTTAAGGGCAGAGACAGTATTTTGGCTAAAACTTGGAATTTGACCCATCCTAGAACTCTACATATGAACTAATTTCTCATTTTACATTTATATGAATCCTTTTGAAGTCTAGGAGGAAACTACTTTATTGAGTCTTCAGTGAGAGATTTAAAGCTCTAAGATAGTATTGCTTTGGGGAAAAATAGACTATGAGGAGAAGAGCAGAGTGTTAAGAATTGAGCCTTGAGGAAAGTCCATCAGAGGTAAGAAGCTGCCATGTCAGAGAAACCTGGAGAAGAATTTTTAGGAGGAGATGATCACAAGCAGATAATAGTGTGAAGATTGAGGGGAAAAAAAGACTGGGTTTAGCAGGATCTTTATTTGTGACGTTGAGGATAACATCAGGGTGGGAGGGCTGGAGTCCAGATTTTTGAGCTCAAGTGTTCTGATTCTTGTTTTCCATCTCTTTCCTTCTTTCCCTTAACAATACCAGGCATTGGTATAGATCCATCTTGTCAAACTCCAATAGGGGTCTATATTAAGGATCTCCGTGGATCACATGTTGATTTACAAAAGCACAAATTAACATTATATAGTTTTATTGTATTTTTAATTATTTTGTTAAATATTTCCCAATTACTCTTAAATCTGGTTCAGGCTATTGGGAAATGTTGTATGTTTGATACTTCTGGTATAGATAATTGGTATTTAAGCATAAGATCACGGCAAATTGGGGTCGTTGGGGAAAATGTATAGGTGATGGTGGCTCTTGAAATAGGACTTGAAACTAGGCCTAACACACACACACACACACACACACACACACACATATCTCAGAATAGCTGTGTGATCCTGAGTAAATCACTCTATTTGCCTCAGTTTCCTTCTCTGCAAAATAAGTGGAGGAAGAAATGGCAAATCATTCCAGTATCTTTGCCAAGAAAACCCTCAATGGGAATCTCAATGAAATAGATACACCTGAACAACAAAATAATTTAGCTAAGAGAAGATAAAAGATATTCCAGGAAAGAGAAACAGCATGAGCAAAAATGTGGAGATGGGAATGCACAGGTAAGAGAGAGCGCAGTAGATTAGCTTGAATAACAGAAGAGTTGGAAGAACTGGATTTAAGTGACCTTGGATAAAGTCTTCTCTACTTAGTTCCCTCATTTGTAAATTAGATAACAATAATACTTAGCATTTCTATAGCATTTTAAAGCTTACAATGTACTTTATATATAATATTTCTGATCCTTACCACAATCTTCTGAGATAATGCTATCACTATCCCCATTTTATAGGTGAGGAAACTGAGGCTGAGAAAAAGCATCTAAGTGGTGCAATTGACAAATTGACAAATCACATTTATATAACTCAAGATTTGTCATCTTTTATATAAGTTATCTCAATTCATCTTAACAACCCCACAGTGTGGGACCTATTATTCTTATTTTATAGATAAGGAATCTGAGGAATGGGGAAGTAAGAGAACTTTCCCTAAGTTGTTCTAATACTGGAAATCAAGACAATCCGAGTTCAAAACCTGCCTCAGATTCCCACTAGCTGTGTGAACAAGGTCAAGTACATAATCTCTTTTTCCTTATTTATAAAATGGGATTAACAATAGCTTCTATTTTCCAGAGTTGCTATGAAGATAAAATGAGATATTTGTAAAAGTGCTTTGCAAATGCTGCGGCTGCTGCTGATAATATAACTTGCCAATTGTCACCCAGCTAGTGTCTAAGGCAAGATTTGAACTTGGGTCTTTGTAGTTTAGCACTCTAATAATCATGTGCCGAGAGGCAGCATTATGGTTGATAGAAAGTTGATCTTGGAATGAAGAAGTCAGGGGTTGCCACTGACATATGTAGACCATGTGACTCTGGTATATTATTTCACCTTTCAATGCCTCCAGGCAGCTCTTTCATGACTATATCTTGCCTAGCGATTTACTTTGTTAAAGCTCCCTAAACTAATGAAATCCTAAATCTAAAAAAAAAAAAATCACAAAGCAAAAGTAGAACTCCCAACCTTTCTATTATCCACCTCCCAGATGGGAAGGACTAATGAGAAATGATAGGCAATGTGTGCTCTTGTAATTCACGAAGCTCTGCGTCAATGTGACTGTCCTTCAATGATGTCTCTCTAGCACTTCTTATGCACAAGTCATGGCGGGCCATATGCTTCTATCTACCAGAAGGACATAGAGCAAGCATTAAGGGTAGCAGATGGCCAGCCCGAATCCTGCATTGTTAGCTATGAAATATTAAAAGATCCTGAGGGAGGCTTTCAATAGAGAGATGGTCTAGGGATGATAACTTAAAAAGTCATGATCAAGAGCATCCCAACTGAGAGGGCATGGGCACCTGGAAATAGCCACCCATGGAAGAGCCCAGTGGGAGCCTGGGGCAGTGAGATCATGGAGCCATTGAAGAATCACATGATCCCCCTTCTGCCTTCCTCCCGTTCATGACCTCAAGGGACCTGATGCCCTTCCTTGGTCTTTTGGTTCCATCCTTGATTCAGCCAAATCTGTTCTCTCTTTCTCTCGTGCAGCTGTTCTCCCTGGGATTGTGGGGGAGCCCAATTTTCCATAATTAGCTGGGTGTTTGGAGATGATGACATGAAAGGCTCTCAGAAAGCCAGAACTGCCTTCTTATTTCCATGGGGTAGCTGGCTTCCCTTTGCTGGGTTGGCTGTCTTCTCTTTAATTTAATTTTGTACAGCAGCTGACCCCTGGTTTCCAAAGAGAACTAATTTGAGGAGTCTATTGAACTTGATCATCAGATTCTCTTTTCCCTGCTTTCACAGGCAAGGCTGCCAACCTAGAGGTTTTTAGGATGTAAAAGCTCACCCTCCATTTCTTAGACCAGTCAAAGTTCATAGACCTAACACTCAAAGAGAATAATTATTATAATTTCACATGTATATCACACATCTCTTGCAAGATATTATGGTCTGAATTTAATAAGCCATGACATTCACTGGCCTTTTAATTTGGCTTAGAATTTAGCTGCAGCCATCCCGTGTGTGATGGGCACTCTGTACAAGGTCTACCACCCTCATGTGACTTGGATTTCAGAGTTCCATGGGCAGGACTTTGCAAATCCAGTTTGCCCATTATGTCAGCTCCGTTCCTTTTGGGATTCATGATGAGGCAAAGCCAGGCTGTGGCACACCACAATGAAGCTATTGATCTGTTGAGCAAATCGGTTTGTAAACAAGATTAAGGGCCATGTTTATCCTACTGGAAGGAGTAAATTGTGCTCACATACTCTAGGACCACTGTTTTGGATATAATGAGCTTGCCACAGATTATCTTTGGAGAGTCAGTTTGAAATAGCGCCCCCACTTTTCCCCCCCCCCCAGGACCTTCAATCCTCATCCATGAAAGGGGAGAGCAATGCTTTTACTTCCTATCTTTTATAGTTAAAGGTTCTGATAAAGGCCTCATCTCCAAAATATGCAGAGAATTGACTTTAATTTATAAGAAATCAAGCCATTCTCCAATTGATAAATGGTCAAAGGATATGAACAGACAATTTTCAGATGATGAAATTAAAACTATTTCCACTCATATGAAAGAGTGTTCCAAATCACTATTGATCAGAGAAATGCAAATTAAGACAACTCTGAGATATCACTACACTCCTGTCAGATTGGCTAAGATGACAGGAACAAATAACGATGAATGTTGGAGGGGCTGTGGGAAAACTGGGACACTGATGCATTGTTGGTGGAGTTGTGAAAGAATCCAACCATTCTGGAGAGCAATCTGTTTTGCCCAAAAAGTTATCAAACTGTGCATACCCTTTGACCCAGCATTGCTACTACTGGGCTTATATCCCAAGGAAATACTAAGAAGGGAAAAGGACCTGTGTGTGCCAACATGTTTGTGGCAGCTTTTTGTAGTAGTGGCTAAAAACTGGAAGTTGAATGGATGTCCATCAATTGGAGAATGGTTGGGTAAATTGTGGTATATGAAGGTTATGGAATATTATTGCTCTGTAAGAAATGACCAGCAGGAGGAATACAGAGAGGCCTGGACAGACTTTCATCAACTGATGCTGAGTGAAACGAGCAGAACCAGAAGATCATTATACACTTCAACAATGATACTGTACGAGGATGTATTCTGATGGAAGTAGATATCTTCAACATAAAGAAGAGCTGATCCAATTCCAATTGATCAATGATGGACAGAATCAGCTACATCCAGAAAAGGAATACTGGGAAATGAGTGTAAACTGTAAGCATTGTTTTTTTTTTTTTTTTTTCCCAGATTGTTTTTACCTTCCGAATACAATTCTTCCTTTGCAACAACAACAACAACAAAATTCGGTTCTGCACATATATATTGTACATAGGATATCCTATAAGATATTTAATATATGGGAATGCCTGCCATCTAGGAGAGTGGGTGGAGGGAAGTAGGGGAAAAACTCGGAACAGAAGGGAGTACAAGGGATGATGTTGTAAAAAGTTACCTATGCATATGTACTGCCAAAAAAATGTTATAATTATAAAATTAAAAAAAAAAAAGAAAGAAAATGGGCATTCAAGATGGCCATTGATGTAGACATTAATAGACAGCACTGGTGTGAGGATTTGATTGATTGACCATGTATATTTACTACAAGGATTTTGAGTGTGCTCTCCTCTTTCGCTTCCCTTTCGCTTCCCCCCTTTCGCTTCCCCCCTTTCGCTTCCCCCTTTCGCTTCCCCCTTTCGCTTCCCCCCTTTCTCTTCCCCCCTTTCTCTTCCCCCCTTTCGCTTCCCCCCTTTCGCTTCCCCCCTTTCGCTTCCCCCCTTTCGCTTCCCCCCTTTCGCTTCCCCCCTTTCGCTTCCCCCCTTTCGCTTCCCCCCTTTCGCTTCCCCCCTTTCGCTTCCCCCCTTTCGCTTCCCCCCTTTCGCTTCCCCCCTTTCGCTTCCCCCCTTTCGCTTCCCCCCTTTCGCTTCCCCCCTTTCGCTTCCCCCCTTTCGCTTCCCCCCTTTCGCTTCCCCCCTTTCGCTTCCCCCCTTTCGCTTCCCCCCTTTCGCTTCCCCCCTTTCGCTCCCCCCCTTTCCCTTCCCCCTTTTCGCTCCCCCCTTCTTCTCTATCCCCTTTCCCTTTCTCCCAACTCCTCCCCCTCTAAATTGTAAAAGGATCTCATGGGTCCTTTGTTACCATCTAAGTCACCATCTGAAGCCCCTGTGTGGGAGCCCCCTCTGACCCCAGATTTGGCGCAAAAGTGAATTAGAGCATTAGCGCGTGTTTCCGGTTTCCTAGGGACACAGTTGTTCCCTGGCCTTATCAGTTGTTCAGAAGTTCTGATGTAACCGGCTTTCTGTGGGAAAGAAAAGAAAGTTCAGTCAGACTCTTTGTAAAGGCCCTGACTATGGGCCCCAAGCTACGAGGAGTTCGGGTTGTCACGGAGTGAAGGCTCCCAGCCTTCAGTGCCTGTAGTTTAGGCAAGAGCACGTGGCAATTAGATGGTCCGGGGCAAAGAGAGCTGGACCCGGAGCCCGGGAGATCTGAGTTCCTGTGACACGGCCATTTACTAGCTATGCGATCCTGGGTAAGTCACTTAAGCGCCGCCTGACTCCCCTTCCTTATCTGTAAAATAGGGATAACACTTGTTCCCCCCTTTAGCCCTGGCCCTGAGCGTGGCATATTTATAAGGGCTTTGCAAGCCAAGCACTGTCTGAATGCTTTTAGTGAGCCCACGGGAAAGTTGTTTTAAACTCCCAGGCCCTGTGATAAGAGCTGGGATACACAGACAGGCAAAAGATGACCCTGCCCTCAAAGGGCTCACAGTCTCAGTGGGGGAGGGGAGAAATAACATGCCAACAGACAAGATGGAACTAGGGGGTTTGTGGTCGTCCTTGGTGTTCAGGGGTTTTTCCAATCCTGGCCGACTCTTCATGACTGTTTTTGAGGTTTCCTAGCAGAAATAGCAGAATGCTGTGCCTTTTTTTTTTTTTTTTTCTCTTGCTCATTTGGCAAATGAGGAAACTGAGGCAAACAGGGTTGTGTGGTACAGAAATGGTGAGGGGTCACCATTTAATAAAAAAGCTGGAGAGAGCTCTAGAGAAAAGCAAAGTTTATTGTATGTTCTAGCGAGAAGGGCGTCCCACCCTTTGAGCAGACAATCGAAGAGAGGAAGCGCCTCCTGTGGGTAGGACAGCACCTTTAATCCCTAATGCAAAACGCCCCCTCCCACCACTGACCCTCATCCTCATTGGCTGAGAGTCTTACATTCTAAACGCGAGATCTGCCCATGAAGTTGAACTTGACCAATAAGTACATAGTTGCCCATATTTGGCTGAAATAGGGAGATGATATCATGGGAGGGGAAGGCAATTATGCCCTTGACTCAATCGATGTTCAGAGTCCTTCAGGCCTACTCAAACTCTGAAGTAGATGAAGCCTTACTCGATTTTCACAACTGTCTTGAAAGATCTCACCTCATCTCATTCAGGGTGAATGACTGGCTCAAGGTCACACAGCTAGGACGCATCTGAGGTCACATTTGAACTCAGGAAGAAGTGTCTTCTTTTCTAAAGGTTTAGTGCTCTGTGCAGTATGGCGCCCCCTAGCTGCTCCATAACTCCAAGCCCTGCACTCTATGCACTGTAGCGCCCCCTAGCTGCCACTTCTTTCCTGATTAGATCTTCCTGACTCCAGGTCCAGAACTCTGTACACTATGGCGCCCCCTAACTTCCCCCTCTTCCCTCATTAGATCTTCCTGACTCCATTTTCTGGATTTTTTTTTCTAACTTTGACATGCTATAGAAATCCTGGCTATTATTATTGTTATCCGAGTGGAAGGAAGGTGAAGGGGCAGTAGAGAGCAGAAGGAGGAGAGACCCCCCCAATCCAGGATGATCAAGGGAAGCAGCTTGGGAAAAGTCGCCTCCTGCAAGAAACTTGGAGAACCAGTAGGGTTTAGTGATGGGAACAGGGGGAAGACTTCTGTCCCCTCTTGTGTTCCCAGAGGGGCTCAGTGACTTGCACAAGTCTGTTTCCTCACCTGCAAGAAAGGGAGATTCAGGTAGTTCTGCCTGATAGGTTATTGTTAGGAAAGTACTTTTCGAGCCTTTGTTTAAAACATGAAGTGAAGTTGGAAATTAATTGGAGGTTTGGGGAGAAGGGCCTGGCGTGGTGGATGCTAACCTCAGAGTCAGGAAAACCGAGGGAGTTCACAGATGCTGGCTGGTCGACCTTGGACAAATTACCTAACCTGTGGGTACCCAAGGTTACCATTTAAAATAACTAGTTCTATTATAGATAGACCTAGGTTGGCAGTGGGAGCTCCTCACTGAGCATTACCGGTACTGAAATCAATTCTAATGAATTCACAGATTTTTTTTTTTTCTTTTTTTCTTTTTGTTCCTCTTCCCCCACCAGGGGAGTGAAAGTTTTAGATCCGAGAAGGTTCTATATGATGATTTCATCATAGACTCAGGATAAATTTGCATCTATTTCCCAGAATTCTCTGTTTTTGACTTCAACCCTATTTATGGCAGTGTGGGCCCAGCAGAAATATTTTCCCGACCACATATAACTTAAGCAAGTGTGGAGTAGGCTGCTCTTATACCAACTGCTTTGGTCAGAGTATGGAAACACAGAAATAGCTAGACCTATTTTTTTTTTTTTTTTTAAGGAGAAGGGTTGAGTAGGGGAGTCAGGGTTTATGTGAAACCAGCAGAAAGCAGAGATCCAGGATTATGGGTGGTCATAAATTTTAGAGACTTCTGGCTAGAGCTAATAACTTTATCATGGCTGTCACTGTATCAGTTCAGCTGCACTGGTATAGATTGGTATTTAGTGTGTTAGGAGAAACTGATGTTATTGTGGTGGGAGGGCTGGAGAAATATTTATCAGGTGCTACCATGTGAGGAGAACTCTAGGGGTTGGAGTGTCCACATAAAATGCCAGTGTGGTGGAAAGTAGCACCAGGGGAGAAGTGCCTCAGATAGTTATTAGCAATATGATCCAGGCCAGTCTTCCTCAGCCTGCATTTCCTCATCTGTAAAATGGGAATTATACATATATTGGCTTTCCCATGAGGTGGTATTGATGTGTTTTGTAAGCTGCAAAACACTGTAGAAGCAGGACTTGCTTATTATTAGAATAAATAGAGATTCCTTACAACAGAAATCAAGTATCTATGCAAAAAACCAAAACAAAACTTGGTGTAACCTCCTATAAGATTTTCATGATTTCTTCTTAGTTATTAGAATACCTGCTCACTCTCAATATTTATTTCTATGTTGTTTGCAAAATATTGAGAGTGAGCAGGTATACTAATAACTAAGAAGAAATCATGAAAATCTTATAGGAGGTTACACCAAGTTTTGTTTTGTTTGTTTTTGCATAAATACTTGCCTATGTATGTCCTTT
This sequence comes from Sminthopsis crassicaudata, assembly GCF_048593235.1. Taxonomy (NCBI): domain Eukaryota; kingdom Metazoa; phylum Chordata; class Mammalia; order Dasyuromorphia; family Dasyuridae; genus Sminthopsis; species Sminthopsis crassicaudata. Next base: position 614,155,771 of record NC_133619.1, on the reverse strand, counting down.
CCTTTTTTTTTTTTTTTTTTTTTTTTGAGATCTCAGTGCTAATGTTGGCTCAAACAATATGTACCATTTGGTTGCCCTTAGGGAATAATTTGAAATTGTTCCCCATAATGGTTGGATCAGGGCACAACTCCATCAATAGTGTATCAGTGTCCCGATTTTCCCACATCCTCTCCAACATTTATCACTTTCCTTTTTGTCACATTGGCCAATCCGATAAGTGGGAGGTGGTGTCTCAGAACAACTTGGTTCAGCAAACATGAAGCACTTACTATGTGCTAGGTATTGTAGGTTTATTCCTGGAACATGAGCTCCGTGAGGGTGGGGAACTAAACTTTCTCCATCACTGCCTTTCTATGCTCTGTAGCTGTAATTAACTGTTCTCTGCTGTGAATGGGCTGTACCTTTAGCTTATAAAGCAATGTAGAGTTCAATATATAGGGAGGTTGTTTCCTGAGCCTGTGGCCGGAAACATTCTTTGCCCAGACCTAGGCCTAATCCAACTGTTGACTTCATGACTAAATGTTTGATATTCATTAGATTTTTTTTTTTTTTTTCTTTTAAGAAGTGATAACATAACCTGGAAGAAATGGGCGTTAATCTGAATAAAACTAAATTGAGTTTGAATTTCAGAGCTGACACATTTCATGATCAAAAAGAAGATTGGATTATGAGGAAGAAGGTCTGGGTTCAAATCTCAACTCTGCTTCTTAGGGCTACTATATAATTTTGGGAAAATCATTGAATATTCTTATTAATTAACTAACTAATTAATTAATTTGTTTTTTATTTATTTATTTATTTATTTTGCTTAGGCAATTGGGGTTAAGTGACTTGCCCAGGGTCACACAGCTAGGAAGTGTTAAGTGTCTGAGGTTGGATTTGAACTCAGGTCCTCCAGATTGCAGGACTGGTGCTCTATCCACTTCACCACCTAGCTGCCTTGGGTTTGTTTTCTTATCCAGAAAATGGGGGTGCTATTTTGTAAGCCTTATTTCATATGGCTGTGAAGAAGAAATTGCCTTAGAAACTTTAAAGCTCAAACAAGATTTTATACATATACACATGAGCACATATACACACATATGTAATATATGTGTGCACACACATATACACACAATACACATAACACACAGTACAATATACACAACGGCATACATAATACATATACAGACACATGTGAACATATAAATAGCAATGCATATATGTATAGGTAAATAATACATGAGCTTATATGGTATGTGTGTGTATATGTTGATAACATATACACATAAAGTTCCTTGCTAACTATCAAACATCATGTAGGTATCGGTTATTATAGTATCATAAATATATATATTTTAATTTCCTAGGATTTAGAGTTACAAAGAGACCTTAAGTCACCACACTTCACTACCACTCCCAGCCCATTTTGTGACTCCCAACACTTAACTCTTTGCTTGTGACGCTGTGAGGCAGGTATAACCAGTTCTATCCCTATTTTAAAGATGAGGAAATGGGGCTCAGAGAAGTGTAAGGAACTAGTAAGTTGTAGGACAACTAAACATCCTAATTCATGAGAAAGTGGAAAAGCATGGTGCTGAGGGTCTCCCTCCTCTTACCCCTCTCCATGAGTTCAGCCCTCTGTATTGGAATCTTGAGTTTTCTTCCATGTGTTCCCCTCAAGCCTGGGGTAGGCAGAGAACAGCCATGAAAGGAAAGCTCCTTAAGTTTGAGACAAGTTCTCAGGCCATTTTGTCTGATTGGACGGGTCGATTTCTTCAGCTGCTCTAAAGACCTGGCGTATTCAGATGATGGATCATGAATTTATGAAGCAATAACCCAACCTCCACCTAATTAACTGTGCTGCACAAAGGGTGGATGTTGGTACAGGCCGGTCTCATTAATGGGTACTAATGGAGTAAGGCTGCCCATTGTACCTGCCCAGCTGACATATGGATGTGCTAGCTGGTAGAGCTGAACTGAATCTGAGTAGGGAACAGCAAGTCAGGGCCTGGGGGATCTTTAGTGATGTCGGGCTAGGAGGAGATTAGTTTGGGTTCTTCCAATGGTACAAGTACCAGGTTTGGAGTCTGTGCTCTGGAGAACTCACTTCACTTTTTTCATCTCTTAAAGAAAAGATTGGACCAGATCCCAGATGGCTCAGTGAGTAGAGCATTGGACCTAGAGTCAGGAAGACCCTCATTCAAACAGGGCCTTAGACACTTATGAGTTTTGTCATCCTGGGCGTGCCATATAACCCTGCTGGCCTCTGGAGAAGGAAATGGCAAATTACTCCAGTATTTTTTGCCAATGAAACCCTTTGGAAAAGATTGACATATTTGGTCTATAGGATCATAAAGAATCAGAAGTAACTCAACAACAAAAGATCAGCTATCCATCTGCTTTTGAGTATTGTGGATTCTTTTGGCAGTTTGGATAAAGCCTAGGGACCCATTCTTAGAAGAATATTTTTAAATAATTGCAGAAAATGCTAAATTTCAGTGAAAATGATTTTTTCCTCATCCAAGGTCACAGAATCCTTGCAATCTATCAACAGACTACAGGATCTGTGAACTGTAGGCTAAGACCCCTGCTGTATCCCTTCCCCAGGGAACCATCTCCTTCAAAAAATTAAAAAAGGAAGAAAGATATGGAGAGAAGGAGAGTAGTATGGAGAATGAACCAATTAACCAAAACATCAACCAAATTGACCACTGTAGGCAGCGTTTCATATGTATACTGTTGTCTCCTATCTTTCCAGAGTAATGAAGGAGGTACTCTTTTCTTGTTTTCTTTTAAAGGGTCAAACTTGATTATCGTGGTAACTCTGTGTTCACTTTTTCCCCCCTGAGGCAATTGGGGTTAAGTGACTTGCCCAGAGTCACATAGCTAGGAAGCGTTGTGTCTGAGGTCAGATTTGAACTCAGGTCCTCCTGACTTCAGGGCTGGTGCTGTATCCACTGGGCCAACTAGTTGCCCCAAATGTGTTCACTTTTGTGATTTAAAAAAAAATTTGTTCTCGTCAATTACAATATCATTGTCAGATGTTTTCTTGATCCTGCCATCCTTTTGCATCAATTCTTTCAAGTCTTCTGATGATTCCCAATATTCACCATGCTCTGTTTTTCTTTTAGCACAATAATATTCTGCTGTGTTAATGTACTAGTTTTTTTGTTATTCTCTAAGTCATGGGCATCTACTTTTCCCCCTTAGTTATTTACTATTATGAAAAATACTACTCTAAATATTTGGACAGATATCGGACCATTCTATCATTGACTTATTTTTGAAACATATACCTGGTATTGGATATTCTGGGTCAAAGGGTGTGACATTTTAGGGCCTTTCATATTCAAATTGCTTTCCTGAATGGCTGGAAAGGTTCCTAGCTCAGCCAACAGTAAGAATAGACCTGTGTTTGCATAAATCCTCCAACCTGGATTGTTCTAATTTTTTCCTGGTCATCTTTCTCATTTTTCTGGGTATGAGGTGAAAACCTCAGGGTTATTCTCTTATTAATGAATGAAAGCAGTTGTTAATAATAGTTAGCAGTTCTTTTGAGACTTTGTTTGTATTAACTGACCACTAAACCATTGGGGGAATAGTTCCTCATATTAAATATTTGCATTGATTCCTTATATATTTAAAAATTGTATTTCCTAATATGTGTTAAACATAGAAAACTAAATTTAAAAGACATACAAAGAAATCTCCAATGAGAGGGCATAGGTTTAATATAAAGTAAAATATGTTAATAATAGATCAGGGGTTTCATATAGAAGGCTGGGTAGAGTAAAATGAGGACCCAGAGAGATGAAGCTGATATAGATGGGTATTGGAGATTAATGGCTAGGAGAAAAAGATTTATCCTTAGCCAAAGTTGGAAGGGCGAATGATGAGATCCTTCCTCGTTATCCTAACCCCACTTAGAGGGGCCTAGTGGTAGTGACTAGAGACTTGGGCCTGGAAGCAGGAAGGAGGCAGGAAGAGGAGTTCAAATCTTGCCTATGATGCTTTTTATCTGTGTCCTTGGGCAAATCACTAATTATAAAAAAGCAATAATCACAACACTCATTTTCCAGGATTGTCGTGAGGATCCAATGAATTAGTATTTGTAAAATGCTTCGCACAATACGTGGCACATAAGAGGGGCTTAATATAGCCTCTCTCTTCCTTCCCTCCTTCCTACCCTGATAGTCAAGGCAGTGGTTAGGAAAATTCTGGGGCTTGGATGGTTATAGGTTGGACAAGGCATATTTGAGATAGTCTCTTTTTAGACCTTTGGAAATAGGGAAGCTCTGTCCTGGGATTCACTTCAATGCTGAATAACTCATTTCCTCCAGAACAGAGCAAAAAAAATTGGGGTCTTACATGGGTCTTGCAAATTTTTCTACCCCCAAAACTAGTAGCTAATTTCTATAATTATAGAATAATTAGATCTCCAGAGCCTTGGGGAAGGGGTTGAGGTAGAAAACTAGCACTAATGATTAATATTTACTTTGCAATGGAAAGTTTGCCAAGTTTTACCTATGTGAATTCACTGGATCCTCATTACTCTGGAAGGTAGGTACTCTATTCTCCCCATTTTATCCAGTGTCCTGCCTTCAGATAAGGCTATATCTCAATGTAAGTTTGTGGAAAATAATTGGAAGGGATCTTAGAGCTCATGTGATACAAATCCCCATTATGGAGATGAGGAAACTGAAGTTTAGCAAAGATAAAAATGGGCATTGTTTTGATGGCTCTTAGGAATAAGGCCATGTCCTTGATTTTCCCTGTCTTCTGCATGTTCCTTTATTCTCTTCCCTAGACTTACAGGAGATTCTGCTGTACTTAGTTTTAGCTCTAATACTGGTTCTGCTCCTCATCCCATCCCACCCCACCATCTTCCCCTTATGCTTCCTATTTCTTTCATCTTTCAGTATTTAGCATCTGTAGTCATCTCAAAAACTTTTTTGATAACTTCATCATTATTCCAAGCACCTCAATTTAGGATATTGGGGTCATGGGTCAAAAGTCCTCAGTTTAGCTCTCTGCTCAAATATTTGTGACCTTGGGCAAGTGATTTCCTCTCTGGACTTGTTTTCTTCCTCTATAAAATGAAAATATTGGAATAGATGACACTTAAGGTCTTCTTGAGCTCTTTGTATGAACCTTTAAGAAGCCAAGTTAATAATAAAGGGAAGAGAGTAAAATTCCAGGCAACAACTCCATCTTTTTTTGTTTGTTTTTATTTTTTTCAAATTATATGTAACATTTTAAATATTTAAAATATTTGTAAAATTTAAATTCAAAATATTTTAAAAATTAAAAAAATTATTCTTTTTTTTTTTAAACTTTTGAGATGCAATTTCTCTCCCTTTGTCCCCTCCTTTGTCCTTAGAAGGTAAGCATTGTACATATGTATGCACCTGTCATATAAAACATTTTTATATTAGTTTTGTTGTAAAAGAAAACAGAGAAAAACACCCCAAGAAAAAAGTTTTTTAAAAAAAGTAAACTTCAATATCTGCATTCATCCATCAGTTTATATTTTCATTATAAATTCTTCAAAATGTTTGATTACTGAGAATAATTAAGTCATTCACAGTTGATCATGGTACAATATTGCTGTTGCTGTATACAGGGTTTTCCTAGTTCTGCTCATTTCACTTTGCATCACTTTATATAAGTCTTTCCATCTTTTTCTTAAAAGCATATTGCTCATGATTTTTACATCACAATTTTATTCTATTACTAGCATATCACAACTTTTTTAGTCATTCCCCAGTTGATGGGCATCTCCCAATTTCTAATTCTTAGCCACCACAAAAAAAGGGCTGCTACAATTATTTCTGTATACATAGATAATTTTCATTTTCCTTTTAAAAAATCTCTTTGGGACACAGATCTAATAGCTGGATCAAATTAAGAGTTTTATAGCACTTTGGGTACAGTTCCAAATTGTTCTACAAAATGGTTGGATGAGTTCATAATTCAATTATCAGTATTCCAATTTTCCCATGTCTCCAACATTTGTAATTTTCCTTTTCTGTTATATTAACCAATCTGATAGGCATGAGATGCTACCTTGGAGTTATTTTACTTTGGATTTCTTTAATCAAATAATTTAGCATCTTATTTCCATTTGACTACAGATATTTTTAATTCTTCTTCTGAAAACTGCCTATTCATATTTTTTGGCCATTTATCAATGGGGAATGACTCATATTCTTGTAAACTTGAAATAATTTTCTTCATATTTGAGAAATTAGTCCTTTATCAGACAAACTTGCTGTATTTTTTTCCAATTTTTTGCTTTTGAATTTTTGTGAATCTAATCTATTCCACTGATCCATGACTTTATTTCTTAGCCAGTACCAAATAGGTTTCATGTTCTAATATAGTTTGAGATTTGATACTATTATGCCACCTTCCTTCACTTTTGTGATTGTTGATGATTCCTTTGATATTCTTGGTCTTTTATTTTTCCAGATGATTTTATTTTTTCTAAGCTCTAGAAATAAGTTTCTGGTGCTTTGATTAGTGTGGTACTGAATACATAAATTAACTAGGAAAAATTGTCATTTTAATTATATTGGCTAAGCCTACCCGTGGGCAATTAATAGTTCTCCAATTGTTTAGATTTGACTTTATTTGTGTGAAAAGTATTTTGTTTTGTTAACTTAGTTCCTGACTTTGTCTTGACAGGCAGACTCCTAAGTATTTTATATTATCTTCAATTATTTTAAATGAGATTTCTCTTTCTATCTCATTGGTATTATATAGGAATGCTGATGATTTATGTGAATTTATTTTATATTCTACAACTTTGCTGAATGAAGTCATTAATTATTTTAACTAGTTTTTAGTTGATTTTTAATTAAATATACATCATATGATCTTTAAAGAGTAATAGTTTTTTTTCTCTTCATTGACTATTCTTATTCCTCCAATTTCTTCTTCTCTTATTGCTATAGCTAGCTATATTGTACTATTTCTAGCACAATATTGAATAATAGCAATAACAATGGGCATACTTGCTTCATCTCTAACTTTATTGGGAAGGTTTCTATATTATCCCCATTATAGATAAAGCTTACTGATGATTTTAGATAGATACTAATGATTATTTTACAGCAAACTCCATTAAGCAAAACTTGTGTTTTTAGGAGGCAGGGATGTTTTATTTTGTCAAGAACGTTTTCTGCATTTACTGAGATAATCATAAAATTTTTATTTTTGTTGTTGTTTTTGACATGGCCAATTATTCTAATAGTTTTTCTAATACTGAACCAGTCCTTCATCCCTGGTATAAATCCTACTTGTACATAGCATATGATCTTTGTGATATATTGCAGCAACCTCCTACCAATATTTTATTTAAAATTTTTGTATCAACATTCATTAGGAGAATTGGTCTATATTTTTCTTTCTAAGTTTTTGTTCTTCCTGTGTTAGGTATCTTCACTGTATTTGTGGACTCGTTCTTTGCCTATTTTCTGAATAGTTTATATATTATTGGAATTAATTATCCTTTAAATATTTGGTAGAATTCATTTGTGAATCCATCTGGTCTTAATCTTTAGTCTTTTTTTTTTTTTTTTTTTTTTTCCTGAGCCTGGGGTTAAGTGACTTGCCCAGGGTCACACAGCTAGGAAGTGTTAAGTGTCTGAAATCAGATTTGAACTCTGGTCGTCCTGAATTCAGGGCTGGTGCTCTATCCACTGTGCGACCTAGCTGCCCCTCTTTAGTCTTTTCTAATGTGGAAATGGGCAGAGTTTCTGGAAGCAGTCTATATGATATTTCATGAAAAGAAGGTCAGTGGGGAGTAGAGGTTAAAATTCTTGACTGGAGTCAAAAAGATATGTTCAAATATTTTTCTCAATAGTATTTTATTTTTCTAAATACACATAAAGATAATTTTCAATATTCATTTTTAAAACAATTATAGTAGCTTTGATTTTTTCCCCAAATACAGGCAAAGATAGTTTTCAACATTCAGCTTTACAAAAAAATTGTGTTCCAACATTCTCTCTCTACTCCCTTCTCACCTAGACAGCAAACATATGTGCAGTTCTTCTAAGCTTATTTCCATATTTATCATGCTGCACAAGAAAAATTAAATCAGAAGGGAAAAAATGAGAAAGGAAAAAAACAAGCAAACAAATAACAAAAAAGGTGAAAATAGTATGTTTTGTTCCACATTCAATCTTCATAGTTTTTTCTCTGGATGCATATGACTCTTTCCATCACAAGTCTATTGGAATTTCCTTGAATCACTTTATTCAACATTTGTTTTTTATTGTTTTGAGCTCCAATTTTTTTTTCTCCCATTCTCTCTTACTTCTCCCCTTTCCATAGCAAGCAATCTGATATATTATAACATTTTCCACATTTGTCGTGTTACATAAGAAAAATCATACCAAAAGGGGGCAAAACCCCTTGTATTCAAATCTTGACAGTAGTTTTGTGATACAAGGCAAGTCACTTATCCTCTCTGCCTCAGTTTCCTCATCTATAAAAACAAAAATGGTTTCTACCTGGAAGGACTCCAGGGGTGGAGGGAATCACATGGGATAGTGTATATAAAGCAGCCTTTAAAGTGCTCTATAAATGTCAATTATATTGCAAAGTGGAGAAGAAAGATGGGCTCAGCTAGGAAGTTGCTTAGTGGAAAGTGTTCTAGGCTGGGGGCAAAGAACATGAATTTGGGGACTGACCCTGGTGCTTACTAGTTGTGTGTCCTTGGAGAATGTATAGAAGGTTTTGCAAATCTTAAATTGATATAAAGATATGGTTCCTTTTAATGATCAAGTGCCTGTGTTAGATGTGGCAGAGAAAAAGATGTAATTAAAAGCCATTTCTGTCTTCAGGGGGTTTTCATTCTAATAGGGAAGACATGTATATAGCATACAAAGAAAACAAATGGTTATTTTGGTGGGGAGGCATCAGCACATAGAAGAATAGAAAAGCAAGGAGATAATATTCTCCAGGCACAGAGGCCACTCTGTGTCAAGGAACATAAATGTAAGAATGTAAGACAGAATACAAAGATTGAATTTGAAGAACGGCAAGAAAGTTTGCTTGAACCAAAGAGTCCATGGCAAAGAGTGATAGGTGAAAAGTCAATTGGGGAAGGCAGAGAACTTATGTAGGAAGTGCAGATCTTCTACTTACCAGTTGTAAGACTCTGTTTTTTTTCATCTTTTAAATGTGACAAATGTCTTACATGATCTTTAAAAGTCCTTCCCATCTCAATATCCCATGATCCCAAATAGTCTTTTGAATTCTTCCGGGCTAAACCCAAAGGGGATCACAAGATTTAGCTCTGAGGAAGATATGTAATCTCTGCTATGTTGTTTGTTCAAAATAAGGTGACTGAAATATCCTCTGCTTAGACAAATTCAGGGGCATGGATTTGCATGCAGCTTTAAATAAATCAATGCCTCATTTGCATACATTTGTATGTTTATCTGACTGGGAAGTTCAAGTAAGTATTTAAGGCTGGATTTGAACTCTGGCCCAGCACTCTATCTACTGAACCACCTGCTTCCAAAGACAACGACTACAAAATATGGGAATTGTTAATATTGGAGAATTGTGAAAGACAGGTTCAGTCTTATGCTGTTTATTGGCCTGTGAATTAATTGGTCCAACCATTAAAAGAAATAATTTGATATTGCTTCTTGTAATTATCCTAAGAAAATAATTGAAACATTCATACCCTTTGATTTAACCATTGCTAAGCCAAGGCCTATGTAGATATAAGGTTAAAAGAAATGTAAAGATCCCATTTTACCAAAATAGTTATGGATACACCTTTTATAGTAGCAAAAAGCCAGGAAAAAAGGAAAAAAAAACCTAACAGATTGGGAAATGACTAAACAAGTTGTGATTCATGAATATAAAATATAAAAAAATCATGAATATGATAAATACAGAGATTCATGAGAAAACTGATACAACTATTGCAAGAAGCCTCATGATTACTTTGATAGGTGTTTGCCCCTACCTCATCAGCAACCACAACCACCAAAGATCCAAAAATGAAAGTTCTCAACGCCAAAGTCCTTGGCAGGGTCAAATGATTTAATATCAGAAACTGAGATGGTTTATAAATGGAAATAATCTGCTTCTTTCCCAAATACAGTACAATGTGGCATAATACCTAATAGGGCTGTTCGGATCTATATGGGAAAGAGATGGGCACTGATCTGGAAGGTACTTTGGGCATAATCTGATTCAACTATCTCATCTTACATTTGAGGAAACTGAGGCCCAACGAACTTACATGGGCCATCCCAGATCCAGATGTTGACTCTATTTTGGTATTCTTCTATCAACATCATCTATCTCTTGCTTCTAGCCAAAATTCTGACAAGAGGGCCCTGCTTTCCAAGCAGCCTAGCAACAATAACAAATACATTTATATAAAGCTTTAAGGTTTTCAAAGTACTTTACAGATATCATCATTTGATCCTTACAAGGATCAGTGAGATCTGTGATATAAGGTATTATTAACTCCATTTTACAGATGAGGAAACTGAGATAGAGATTGACTTGCCCACCATCATACAATGAATCTCTGAGGTTTGATTTGAATGCAGTTTTCCCCCTCATTCCAGGTGCTACCTAGCTGTCTATTAGAATTGTTCGTTTGCCTGCATGGGCTGGTGTAAATATAATGAATTGTCTCCCTTTGTTTCATACCGGGCTATATATATAACTTATAGGAGAGGAAGCCTCTTATATTCAATGCTTTCTCTACCTATAGAAGATTTGATATGCCAGCATTTATTTATTCATTCATTCATCCATTTATTTATTTATTCATTCATTCACTGAGGCAATTAGAGTCAGGTGACTTGTCCAGGGTCACACCGCTAGAAAGTGTTACGTGTCTGAGACTAGATTTGAACTCAGGTCCTCTTGACTTCAGGGTTGGTGCTCTATCCATTGTGCCACATAGCTGCCCCCATACCAGCATTTATTAAATATTAAACTAAATTTCAGTCTTGATTTCTCTTCCCTCCTGAAAGAGCATTGGTCTAAAAGCTGGAAGCATCTTAGTTTAAATCTCATTTCTAAGAATGACTAATTGTGTGACCCTTGTTAAGTCATTTAACCTCAGCTTAGTCTCCATTTTCCCCCTCTTTAAAATGGGGGTGCTATCACTTATAGCACTGTTCCCTCATTTTTCCCATCTGGGTAAATGATTTCTAACTCCAGAAAACCAAGTAGCTCCTTCCATTTGGGGACAGCTCTAATTGTTTGGAAGTTTATCTAGGGTTACTGTGAGAATTTAAATGAGAGAATACATTTAAAATGCTTGGGAAAACAAAGCACTATGTAATCTTCTCCACTTCATCACTAATTGCCTTCTCACCCTGGAGAAACCTCTGTGCTAAGCTCCCACCCCCACTTCTTGATAGGTGACTCCTTATCTGAGGCTGCTATATCCACACTCATGCTCACTTTACTCCTTACTGGACTTACTCTTTGGATTTCTCCTCTCCTGAGTAGGTACCTTTCCCACTTAGAATACAAGCTCACTGAAGGTAGATGCTATCTTGGGTTCTTATATTCCTTTCTTAGTGCTCTGCACAGAACCTGGCACGCAGCTAAAGCATTTTACCCTTGTCAGATTTCTACTATTATTATTATTACTCTTATTATTATGATCACTTATTATTATTTGGGAAACAAAATGAAGTCAGGTAGCTTCTTCTTAAGGTAACCAAGAGCTGCTGAGCACATAAGTTTTAAGAAAGAATCAACTGGAAAGCTTTCTAGGAGTTAATCAGACTGGAGAAGGACTTTGGGCTCATGTTTATGAGAATTGGTTGGAGGAAATGAAAATCTTTAGCCTGTAGATAAGTTTTGGGGTGAGGAATGGGGTGCTGTGAAGAGGAATGACAACTGTCTTCAAACATTGGCGGGTGACCCGTGGAAGGGGGAGATTTATTCTGTGGGGATCCAGGGACAGAGCAGAGCAATATAGGAGGAAAGTTCAGGTTGGATGTCAGGAAAGGCTTATTGACAATGAGAGTTGTCCCTAAGTAGAAGGGGCTGTCAGGGGTGATGAGTTCCCCCACCTTGGGGCTTATCAAATGGAAGCTGAATGACCACTTGTGAGGTGAGTAAAAGATTCCTTTTGGGTAGAGGTTGGGCTAGGTAGCCCATGTGGTCCCCTCCAATTTTCAGCTTCCATAAGAAGTCTTTCCAACCATATTGGTGCCCGAGATCCAAGCTATGATACAGTTAATGAGGCTCAGTAAGCAGCTCCCTCCCGGAGCAAGGGGGAAAAAAAGATTGCCAAGAATTTATTAGTCTAATTACATTTTCCTAATGCGGTTGACCTCAGCTGCACAGTAGTGCGCTTATCAAAGCTGCAATCATCCCGACATTATTGGAGTTTTAATAAGAGGCAATGGGTTATTGTCCCCCTTTGACTTGGACACTAGCTCCACAATCCCCCAGGTGCCTCTTGGGGAGGGGTAGAACTGGGGAATAGGCTTTCCTTTGCTCAAATATTATTTACATTAATAACAAGGACTGGGCAGGGGTGTATTTTGTGTGTGGAAGGAGCAGCAGCTCCATGGTTTCTCCAGGCTGGCTGCCTGGTCCAGCTCCTGCTGGTGGGGAGTCGTAGAGACCCTGTTCTTGGGCCTGTTCTTGGCCACTTGCCCTTTCTTGAGCCTTCCTTCTCTAATCCATGAGATAAAGGGATTGGTTTAAATCTTTAAGGCTTCTCAAAGGAAAAAAAATCTGATTCTATAAAGCTGATGACAGGAGTTGATATGGACAAAAAAGTTTTTTTTTAGGGGGTAGGAAGATTGCCTTATTTCTCTATCTGTATCTCCAGACCTTAGAATAATGTCTGGCACATAGTAGGTACTTCCCAAATACTTGATGGTATTTGCCCTTTTTACCCTTATGAAGTAGGCAATCTGAATATTGTCCCCATTTTATGGCTGAGGAAATCAGATATTTTAGAAGGACAATAGCAATTTCTCTCTATGCACAGTACCTGGCACATAGTAGGTATTTAATAGATGATTTTTGATTGATTTATGTCCCAGAACTTAGGAGTTCATGAGGAGTTTCCATTGGGGAAGCTTCCTTCATTGATGTGAATGATCCTAGTCTTAGAGAGCTACCCGGATGTAACTGGGAGTCTGTGGCTTGCTCACAAACCGCAGCCAATATATGAACAAGGTCTTTCTTTCCTCTAGTCCCTATATCATGCTGCGCTCAGAAATAATAATGGCTGATATTTACATAGCTCTTTCTGAGTCATCTGGATTGATTTGGGAAATTCTAAAGGCCTTTAATGGCTCCCAAGCTTATCCCTTAAGAAGAGAGGGAGATGGAAGAAGGGTTAGCATCCATATTCCTCCAGTAAGGTTATATAGTCTGAGTTATAGAACACTGCAGGTTCTGAAGATTTTCTGCAAGTATATGAAGGGCAATTAGATTTGTTCTTTTGGCAGAAGAGTTCTGAACTGAATAGAAAGTGCAAAGAGGAAAACTTACAAAAGGGGAAACTAAAATAAGAGTTCTTCAAAAGTGGCTGATTTGGGGGGCAGGGGGTTCCTTCTACTGGAGGTCGTCATTGGGAGACTGGATGACTACTTGGTGGAGGTATGACAGTGGGGGATTGTTTTTAGTGGGGGATTTAGTGGACTAGGCTGCTGGGGGACCCTTCCAGATCCAAAGTTCTATGAATTCAAGTTGAGTCATTGAAAGGGTAATAGAGAGGGATGCACTGATTGAAAGCAGGTTTGGACACAATGCAAATGAACTCCAAGGGGAAAACAGAGTCCATGATATTGCAGGAGAAACACAGGACTGAAAATAGTGACCTGGAAAGGCATTGGAATGGTACCATAATGCCTAATGTCGTGCTTGAAGCCAGTAAAACTCATCTTCCTGAGTTTAAATCCAGCCTTAGACATGACTAGCTGTGTGATTGTGGGCAAGTCATTTCACCCTGGTTGTCTCAGTTTCCCCCTTTGGAGAAGGAAAAGGAAAAATTGCTAGCTTTGTGACCCTGGGCAAGTCACTTCACTGTATTTGCTTCAGGTTTCCCCTCTGTAAAAAGAGCTAGAGAAGGAAATGGCAAACTTGCTAGCTGTGGGACCCTGGGCAAGCCATTTTTACCCTATTTGCTTCAGCTTCCTCATCGGTAAAAAGAAGCTGAAGAAGTAAATGGCAAACCATTCACTCGGGTAATGCCAAGAAAATTCCAAATGGGGTCATGAAGGTAGGAACAAGAAGAGATTTTTTTTGTCCTTTGTTCTTGAAGAGGACCATGACATCAGGGAGGTGATTCCATGACATGCAAGTGAATTGGATTTAAGGGAGGGAGGACAGGGCAAGGTCACCTGCCTCACTTTTCCTTCCAGAGCCACCTGGATCCAGTGGTCAGAGATCAGGATGACTGGAGATGGCCCTGGATGCAGTGGGAGACCTTGCCTTTTTTAAGCTAATGTGTTTAACAGGTCTGAGTTTGATTGAAGCAATGTGTAGTCAGCTAGACTGAAAATACCCATGGATCACAGGAGTGGTTCCTGTCTTTATCCTGAAGACAAGAAAGATCCCAGAATGCTCATGGAATCATCAGGTGCAGCTGCATGGTGATAAGCATCACTGAGGGAAGGATGATGAGAGGAATAGAGAGGATCACAGATCTATGGTCCTTCAGAGGTTGTCCTTTGATCCTTGGAATAAGACTGGGGGGTAGGAACTAACATCATGGTTTTATCCTCATTTTACAAATGAGGAAACTGAGGCTCAGAGCAATTAAATCGGCATTCATTAATAAGTTTTAAAGGCAGGATTTCAGTCTAGGTCTTTCCCAACTCCAATTCCAACACTTCAATTATGCTACGTTGTTCAAAGACAGCAGATTCTGTGAAGTTCCTTGACTAGAACCTAGCTAGAAATAGCAAAGCTGGAATTCCCACTAGAGTCCTCCAAATTTATCCAGAATTCTCTTTAACTCTTGGAAGGCTGCTTTTTTTGAGGTAACAATACTTGTTTAAGGAATTGATTGCAGCGTCATTGATTTAGAACTGTAGGGACAGATGGGATAAGAAAGCATCTCTCAATCATGTACTGTGTAAGCCTTGGGAGCTCAAATACAACAAAAAGAAAGGAAGTTCCTGCCTCAAGAAGCTTGAGATCCAATGGGGAAGAAAACACAGGGATCACAAATGTAGAAGGGCAAGAAATGAGGTAACTTCTCTAACTCTACTTTAGATCATACAGGTGAGGAAACCAGGTCAGCAAAGTTAATGACTCGTTGATTGTCCCACAAGTGTCAGAGATGGGCTCTGAAGCCGGGTCTTCTCACCCAACGAATACTGCGCTTTCCATAATACCAGACTGCCTTGATAGTTTAAGAAATTATACCATAATAAAGTAGAAGTGAAGAAAACCAAGACCTGAATGATCTGACCCCAATGTCGTTGTGCCTCTTGGATTTTTATCTGGAGTTCCAAGTCAAGGTGGCCCTTGATTTTACCTGTAATATGTTCCAAGGGACCCCAGGGAGACTGCTGCTACTCTCCTGATAACTTTCATTTCCCTAACGCTTCAAGGTTCATAATGTACTTTCCTCAAACAATTATATGAAGAAGGTAATGTATTTGTGAAGTAGTACTTGAGACTATGTTCTTCCCAATAACTCTCCTGGGCTTCTTATTAAACTCTTCCTCGAATTCAGGAGGACCTGAGTTCAAATCTGGTCTCAGACATTTAACACGTCCTAGTTGTGTGACCCTGGGCAAGTCACTTAACCCCAGCCTCAGAAAGAAAAAACAAAAAAACAAACAAAAAAAATTCTTGCCTCTTTTGATCCTTACGTTTATCCTCAATTTATCTAGAAGGGTTGCTAACTCATTTGCAGGAGATTCTAGCTCCTTTCCCTCAATTGAATGGATCCTATCCATAGAGATAGAAAGGTAGAAGGAAATTTGAGGTACTTCTATTTTCTTGCTTTTTAAAAACCAACAAGGCCATCCCTTGTTCATACCATCTCTTTCCTCATCTCCCTCAGATCAGAGGCCTCTGCTCACTGGGAGAGTTTTTTCCTTTTTTTTCTTTTTTGCCTATACTACTAGATTGAAAGTTTTGTAAGCTCAGGGGTTAGAACCTATTCATCATTTGGGGAGAAATGTAAGGTTTTACCCTTTGGCCAACACACACACACACATATACACAGTATACATGCAAGTTCATATCATTGAGTTCCAGGGATATTAGCGATTTAATTGTCAACCTGAACCAAGAGTATGATGCAAGATTTAAAAAGTCACGCTTTGGCTCCATTGCTAAATTGAGAAATGTAGAGTTCAAGCTTAAGGAGGTGACAATCTTGCTTTATCCTGATCTGGTCAGACCATATGTAGTCTTGTGTTCAGTATTAAGTGTGATTTTTTGAAGGGAAAAAATATTGACAAGATGGAGTGAATATAAAAGATATTGACCAAGATAAGGAAAGAACTCATTTTATGGAAGGATCAGTTGAAGGAATTGGGAGTGTTTGGCCTGGAGAAGAAAAGACCCAAGCCAAAGGTGATTTAGAAGTATTTGAAAGATTATCATGTAGAAGAATTATCTTATTTTGGTTTGGCTCAAGAACAATAGATAAACATTGTAGAATTGTAGATTTTGGTCCCATATTCAGATTTTTTTTTTAAACAATTAGAACTATCCCAAAATGTAATGGGATCTCTTGGGGAAATTGTGAGCTTCTTGTGTCTAACTGTGGCTGATTAAGGAGAAACACGCTACTCTAGGGGTTTATGGATGACAATTCTGGAAACCTAGACCTTAAGGGTTTCTTTTAGAACTGTGAGAAAAAGAGCAGTATCTGTCTTCTAGAGACTTCAACCTTGAATTAATGGAGTGGTCTTAAAGGGAAATTCTCTATGTATATTATATCATTTGATCCTTAAAATATTACTTCTGTTTTATAGACAAGGAGACCGAATTTCAAAGACTAAGTATTGTGTCACATAGGGTCACATAATAGCAAGCATCCTAGACAGGAGTTGAAATTAGGTTATCCATTATTACTCTGAGTCAGGAACCTTGGGTTTGTATCCTGATTCTACCATATGTTGTTCAATCTGAAGTCCATGACTTCCCTTCCCAAGCCTCAGTTCTCTCATCAGGAGAAGAAGGACAGTTATGAGGAAGCCCTTGTAAACTTTCATGGATTATAAAAAAGGGAGCTATTGACCCATAGCAAGGATTCATAGGAAGCTTTAGCCATGTGCGGATCCTATTAGCAAGGACTCTATTCCCAGCATCTTTACTCATAAGAACTCTTGGCCTGGGTCCTTCCCTTGCTAGAACTCATAGTGGGCAGGCAGGAGGGTTGCTGAATGCATAGATTTATGAGCACTGACTAAAGCTGGTTCCTGCTGGAGACATGCACATGACACCTGGCAGGGAAGGAAGGTAAAAGTGAGAGGCAACCTCCCTTGAAGGTTCCCTTAATATATCCTTGCTCAGCTGTCTGTGGTGACAGGTGCCCTTCTGACAGAAGAGGGATGGACTTATTCAGCTAATCTCATTTCATTTCGTCCCCCCATCCCCTCAACCTTATTAGTATTCCAGACATATCGGCTTCCCTCCAGTCTGGGCTTTTCCTTCCAGGAGAAAGGAACTGTGGGGCTTCTGGGCTAGTGTCAAGAAGCTACAGAGAGCTAAGCTATCCTACCTGGCTAATACTAGCACAGCACAGCAAAAAAGCACTGGATTGGAAGTCAGAGGACCAACTATAAATCATATCTCAGACACTGATTGTGTGATCTTGAGTTTAACTTTTCTGTGCCTCAGTTTCTTCCTCTATAAAATTAGAATCATATTCAAAAGACATTTGAGTTCTTTCCTCATTCTAGATCTATGGTTTTATGGTCTCTTTTCAGAGTTATTTGTTCACCCAGAGTTGAGACAGAGTATTATTATAGTGGAAGAATGCTGGTTTTGGAGTCATAAGACTCTAATCCTGGCTCTATCAGTTATTACCTGTGTGATCTTAGGTAAAAATCTGCAGTGTGTGTGTGTGTGTGTGTGTGTGTGTGTGTGTGTGTGTGTGTGTGTTTATGTTTCTGTAAACTTGATAGCCTTTAGGGTTCCTTCTTGTTTTAGGTCTTTGAACTAGTGATCATCTCCCCCACATTAGCTACAGTCTGAAAGTAGTTTTTTCTGGGTTATAAATCCACGACACATTTAATGGTGATTGAATGGTCTCTTTGAGAGGATGAGAAGTCCGGCTCTAACTGGGGTCTCCAGTATTGTCCAGTAGTCTTTAATGTGGTCAGAGACCTCTTGCTCAGGAGACTCTCCATGAAGTCACTTTAAAAGGCTATTTTCACTTTATATAGTGAACCATATGGTACCCTTGGGAACAGGAAAAGGGAGGATACTAACAGAGTCTACTAATGAGGGATATGATACAGAGAGAAAGACATATACACCTACAGAGTGAGAGAGGGAGAGAGAGAAGGGAGAGAGAGAGAGAAGGGAGAGACAGAGACAGAGACAGACAGACAGACAGGAGACAGAGAGAGAGACAGAGACAGAGACAGGAAAGGAGGGGCAAGAAAGATCAGGACTTGGAGTGCTGCTGGCCTATTGAGACCTAGTCATTGAAGTCTAGTTAGTCCTTGAGCTAGCTCACCCTGGGTGGCCAGGATGATGGCAGACATCATACCTCATGGGGACCTAATTGCTGCTTCTCCACATGTGCTGGGTGCCCCGGGGAAGTTTATTTTATACCAACAAAAACCCTTTCAAACATTACTTGGATTCAGCTTTAGGTCACCTTGTAAGTGAAGGAAATCTAACAGCCTTCCTGTTCTCTGACAAAATGTGTCTCCTACCCCATTTGCTATTGGGAATCTCTGGGAGCTAAAGGGAAGAGAGATTGTGGTGCATAAAGAGACACCCCAAGTTCATGGAAGTGTGATGGAAAGAGTTTTGAGCTGAGAGCCAAGAGACTTGAGTTCAAATCCTCACTTCTAGCTTTGAGTCCTTGTGCAAAATGCCTTCCCTCTCTGTGCCTCCATTTTTTTCATGTCAGATGGCGAGAGAACTTTTAGAGAGCCTACTTGTTAAAGTTGTTCATTTGGATGAAAGTACTTTCTAAATCTTAAAACACTCATTATTGACAGTGAGAAATGGCATGGCATAGTGGATAGAGCTTATGTCTGTAAAATGAAATCGCAGGCCAATTTTCTAATTTATTTATTTATTGATGATAATGGCAGCATAGCTGGATGAGATCAGGTTAGTGTATAGACTTAGCCTCCTGCTGGATAATCTGAGGTGAGACTTAAGCAAGGTCCCACTAAATTCATGTCTATTAATAGTATAACTGCCATAGTGAATCCTTAGAAGTTCCCACTGGCCTGGGTCTCACGTCCCTTTGCTGCTCAGGGCATTGATGTTGGACTAGCTGTAAACCCCTGCCTAGAACACAGGACACCAAGGTATCCTCTGGACCCCTCAGACTCATAAGGTCACAGTACCTCCCCTCTCTCCATCTACACCTGGAAAGAACAAAAGAAAAGCAAAGGACCAAGGGTGCAATGTGGCCTTAGGCTCTCCTTAGATGCTGTAAATGAATTATACTGAACTTTCTCAGAATTGTTGAGGCAAAGGGGGGGGGGGAGAGATGAGGATGATAAGAGTTTGTGAATGCTTACAAGGCCTGTCAAAGAATGTCCCCTTCACCACATGACTGGCTAACCAGAACCAGTTACAGAGTGTCTCCACATGCTCCATGTTCTTTCCTCAGCTTACACATTCTCATTCTCCTAGAAACAAGCTTCCTCATGATCTCCATGTTGCACTGGCTGAGGAACTAATGGGATCTGTATCTGTGCCAGACCCTTGCCATATAATTATGAAGTGTTGGAATTTCTGGCTTTGCTTGGACATAGGAATATGATGATGCAAATTATCTATTAGATGGGGATAAAGCTATCTAGTAATGCCTTCTCTACAGTTCTCTATGAAACAACTGGGTTAAAGCAGGAATTGTTATTATTTTGATTATTGTTATTAACTATAAGACATCTAACTGGCCATAAGACAGTATGCTGGTGGAAAATTTTCCATATTTGGAGTTAAAAAATTTTTGGTTCACAGCTACACCCAGCTAAAGAACTCTGGGAAACGACTATGAACCACTACATAGAATCCCCAATCCCTCTAATTTTGTCTGCCTGCATTTTTGACTTCCTTCACAGGCTAATTGTACACTATTTCAAAGTCCGATTCTTTTTGTACAGCAAAACAACTGTTTGGACAAGTACACATATATTGTATTTAATTTATACTTTAACATAAAAAAAAGAATACAAAAAATTTTTGGTTCAAATCCCAGCCCTGCCCCTTGCAACTTATGTCACATTGGGGTTATTTAGAATTAAGGTTAGGAATATGTCATGTTGAGCATGAACCAAGTTCATGTTGGACTTTAAATACCTCATCTTAGTAAAGTAAAATGCTGGAGTTACAATAGATGGTCTGTTATGTCTCTCCAAGCTCTATTCTATGATCTAGCTCAATCTTCTAATTTGGCTGATGAGGAAATCCAAGGCCTAGGAATGTTAAGTGATTTCTCTGGGATCACATAGGCAATAAGCATCAGAGGTCATTGCTCAATCCGCTGAACTAATTCACTAAACTATGCTGCCTCCTCCAGTAATAATTGTAATGATGATGATGTCGATAATAATAATAATAATGATAATACAACTGTTTTTCCAGCCTTTGGTAGGAGCTACATATGTAGAGATGTGATAAGGGGCTATAGCAATGACCAGACCCTCCCAATGTCTGGCCCAAGGTCCGCCAAAGCCTCCATCAAACACATTAGCCGTGCTAATTTGACTATCTAACGAGGAACAGTGATGTTTTATGCATGGCACCTAATTTTACCCCAGCAATCTCTGGCTATATTTAACACCATTAATCATTATTGCTGGCTCCCAAGGGGCCGGATCTCTGATTAGTGTCAGAAATGTATCACGTGAGATAAAAAGAAGATTGGGGGAAAAACACCCAGTACCCTTAGCCTAACCTGATTTCTTCAGATTGGTAATGAAGCTTCTCTTCCCAGCTCTGTTTCTACCATTTGCAACTCCTACCTCTTTTCTGCCTTGGCTTGGAATTCCCATCTTTCCCAACCCACCTGGCCATCTTCCATTATCAGTCTGGCTAACCAGTGGAACTAGATTTTCTCTCATTAGCTGATCCCTATGAGAATTTTGTACACACAAGGCAATTCTGATTAAATGACTTGCCTAGGGTCACGCAGCTAGTAAGTTGGTAAGTATTTGAGGCCAGATTTGAACTCAGATCCTCCTGATTTCAGGAACAGTGCTTTATCCACTGTGCCATCTAGCTGCTCCTCATCTCTCTTTATTAAACAGAAATAGTGGACATAGAGGGGGGATGGGAATAGATAGATAAAAGGAGGGAGAACATGGTGACAAATTTTGGGGTAGCTATGAGGTTAGTGGAAGATGAAGGGGATATAGAAAATAGAAATAAGGATATAGGATAATTAAGAGGATTCTATAGGGTCTTAATTATTCTATATCCATGTTCGCCTTCCTTTTATCCTTGCTGTAACATTTTTAAGGTCTACAAAGTTCACCACAACCCAGTGAAGTGGGTAGGGCAAGCATTATTTTTTTTCATAGTTAAGGGAACTGAAGTACAAAGGCTAGTAAGTAACTTAATATCTCATATTCCTATAATATTTCCACTTTTATTGCAAAAATCCTATGCTATAGATAGATTGGAGTGCTATCAACTCTTCTAAGCCTGGTTCCTCATTTATTATATGGGAGCTGATTGGTCCTGGGTCACACAGTTGGAAGGAAGCTAGGTGGTACAGTGGACAGAATTTAGATCAGCAACGCAGCCACTTATTAGCTATGTGACCCTAGCAACGTAAGTCATTTAACCTCTTTCAGCCTCAGTTTACCCATCTGCAAAATGAAGATGATCATAGTACCTACCTCACAGGGTTGTTTAGAGATCAAATGAGAAGTTTTTTTTTTTTTTTTTTTTTGTAGAACTAAAAGTGCTATATAAATACTATTTGTGAGCAAATATTTATTAAGGCTCTGGATCAATCGTCATATGATAGATGAGGAAACTGGCTTTGAAGAGTTGACAGTACTCCTACTTACTGATATCATAGGATTTTTGTAATAAAAGTGGAAATGTTATAGGATTATAAGGTATTAAGTTACTTGCTAACCTCTGTTCTTTAGTTCCCTTATCTATGAAAAGAAATAATGTTTGCCCTATCTACCTCACAGAGTGAGGTAGAACTTTATACTTAAAAATATTACGGGAAGGTGAGTTATCAGAAAGAGGATGCTCTAGGCTCCAAATGATCCGATATCCTCGTGTCTGCTTTCTGTATCTCCTTCCTCTTCCCCAACCTCACAGCTACTCTAAAATTTGTCACTATTTTCACAACTTCCAACTGAGGAGTCTGTTTCCCATATCAAACTGCACAGGAGCCTCTTGAGAGGAAGAGATAAGCTGGTCTTTCTTTGTCTCCTCCGTCCCCGGTGTACAAGGTAGAGAGACAGTTAACTGAATAGCTGGGCCACCACTCTACTACCCGATCTGAAATATGGGTAATATATTTTCTCCAACACGGAGAGTGCTGATGCTGTAACTTAGAATCAAACATAAGGCTACGCCTGGGATCAGTAGTCAAAGCCCAGAAACTACATGGTGGCCATGAGTAGCCAAATTTATCATCTGCTTCCATTCCCGAGGTAGGTTCTGTGTCCTTGACCGGGACCAGCAATCCCAGAATTAAATAGGGCATCCTTCTCTCCCCTTCTTTGCTTAGGGAAATCTCTAAGTTTCTAGAAGGCAGAGATACTTTGGCTTTTGGTTTTGTGTCTCTTGCTTAGTGCTTAGCAAGTCCTTGAGAAGCACTTTTTGAGTTGAAATGAATTAAAATATCATCTCTCTCAGGAAATCTCCCCTTATTTCCTACCCTAAACGTCACCTAGGACTCTGTTGTTCTCCTAGGGTGCTCTGTATTATAGCAGCTCTATTGGAGTCTTTCTTCCTGCTAGAAAAAGGATCATTAAACTTTGTCTCCCCAGTGCCAAGAAGAATGCTTTCTATGTGCTAGGTGCTTGATAAGAGTTAAATATTTCACTCAACAAACATCACTGCAGCTACAGTTATTATTCTAATAAGCAGGCATCTTTCCCTTTGGACTTGTCTTCTTGTCTCTGTTAAGGAAACATTCAAAGAGAATAAAATGGTTCTATACTTCTCTTCTTCCCGTCCCCCCGCACTTCCTCCCCTGGTAGCTTGAGAGTCACATGGACCGGGTTCAATCTTGAAGGCTTCTCAATAGTAACTAGTTCATTTTCCCCCAACTCGGAAGTCTCTCTGGGAACATCTGATACCAGCTTACGCCTCTCACGGGCTCATTTTCTTGTAAGCAGTCAAGGTGAACAAGACGTTAATATAGTATTATTTTATTAAAAGGTTCCAAAAGATGGATGTTACTAGTATTTTGATTCTATTAAACAGGAAATAATTACGCCTGAGTTTCAGGAAAGGAGAATTCTTTCTGCCTTCACCATTGCTGATGTGAGCTTACCTTGGGGGATTATGGCTGAGTCTTTGTAGGGATGTGGGGGAGGAGTCCCAATCATTTGAATGGAGTTGAGGGCTTTGGTGAAGGAGGCTATGTCTTCTTTCTTCTCTCTGGAGTCTCTTGGGGAACAGATTTTGAACTG
This sequence comes from Sminthopsis crassicaudata, assembly GCF_048593235.1. Lineage (NCBI taxonomy): Eukaryota > Metazoa > Chordata > Mammalia > Dasyuromorphia > Dasyuridae > Sminthopsis > Sminthopsis crassicaudata. The sequence goes on along the minus strand of NC_133619.1, from coordinate 614,131,994 downwards.
AAAGGTATCATAGAAATCATCAAGTTCCCCTCTCCCATTTTACAGATGAGGAAACTGAGACTCAGAAAAATTAAAAGACTTGATAGGGATCACATGGGGAGTAAGTATCTGAAGAAGGCTTTTACACCATTTGCTTTGTCTAGGTGCCTGGTCTCAATCTTATCTTCCAGTCTTCTATTATGTTCAACAGAAGACTGGGCTACTGACATTGTAGACTGTGCAGACATGAGACCTAAGTTTAGATCTTAATTGACCTTTAGGGAATGAGTATCTATGTAATGCATACTATGTGTCATTTGAACCTTACAATGGCCCTGCAAAGTAAATGCTGTTATTACCCCCATTTAGGTTCAGTTGAGGAAACTGAGGAAAACAGTGGTTAATTAACTTGGTTGAGGTTGCATAGCTAGTTTGTGTCTGAGGCTGGATTTGAATGCAATTTTTTTTTTAAAGTTCCAGAGCAGTGCTCTATCCACTGCATCACCTAGCTGCCTCAGTTTCCACATTTGGAAGATGACAAGATTGGACTCTGGCTCCCAGGGTCCTTTCCAGTTCTGTATCTATGACCCATTATTGTGGCTTCTGCAGGTTCTAGTTTTACTCAGGGATGCTGGATGCTCGTAAGGCAATCGCTGCATTGCTGCCATAACTGAGAAGTCTCTTCTTCCCAGAGATCCTTTCTGCCAGAATCCTCTGCTCTGGGACCTTAAAAAAATATGGATGATGTTTAGACATTCCATTCCTCCATTTACATTCAGGAAAGAAAAAGGATGTGGTCTCTTTTTAACTGTTTGGATACTTTGGGGATAGATACTTTCTTTTCTTGATCTCAGGTATTTGAAAATATATCTAATTCTTTAATTTAATGAAATTTAAAATTTATTTATAAATTAAAAGTTACATGTAAAACAACCTTTTTGGTTATATATACATTCATTTTTTCATGTTTCTATATGAATCATGTTGGGAAGAGGAAAATCAGAAGAAACAGGAAAGGCTATGAGGGGAAAAATAGGAAGAAAGAACATAGCATGGATTGATTTGCATATAGTCTAAATAGTTTTCTCTCTGGATGCAGATGACATTTTCCATCCAAAGTTTACTGGGATTGCCTTGGATCACTGAACTACTGAGAAGAGCTAATTGTGTCATGATTGATCATAGCACAATCTTGCTGTTACTGTTCAAAATGTTTTCCTGGTTCTGCTTGTTTCACTCAGCATCAGTTCATGTCAATCTTTTAAGACCTTTCTAAAATCAGCCCATTGGTTATTTTATATAGAGCAATAATATTCCATTACTTTCCTATACCAAAACTTATTCAGCCATTCCCCAGTTGATGAGCATCTAATCATCTTCTGATTCTTTAGAATGTGGCTAGTTCTTGATGAAGCATACAGGTCAATATGCTGAGGCAGCATCATTATGAAATGTGAAGGGTCCTGGATTCCATTTCTGGCTCTTGTATTTATTACTAAATTCAAGACTGTGGGCATACACAAATCTCAGGAACTGTGTTCTTTGTGCCAACATCTGGAGGAAGCACATTAGGGTTTAATCTGCTCAGCGCACTGGACAGCTGAAGTAGCAAAAGTTGATCATGAAGACCCTGCCTAACAGCTTCCATGGGTAGTGACTTGTTGATCCACTGGATACTGCAGTCTGACATTCAGACTTGTTGTGATGTTTAGTGGTGGTTATGAGCAATGTCTTTGGAAACAGGAAGTTCTGTGGCCAAATCTGACTCCTGATACTCATTTGTGTGATAACAGGCAAATTGTCTTTTTTCTCTGAGTCTCAGTTTTCTGATTTGTAAAATGAAGAAGTTATACACGATGATGAACTCTTCTACCTTAAAACCTTCAATTCTGTTGTTGGTTTTATTTGGCCTCTAGGTGTCAGAATTTCAGGGTAGAATGACCCTCATTGGCCATCCAGGTGACCTTGAGCTATTGTCTCTAAATATCATCTCCAACAGGTAGTTCACAAGCCCTCACTTGGAGATTTTCTCCCACTGATGGTTAGTTTATTAACTTTTTTGGTTTTGCTTTTCTTTTAGTTTGATTTTTTTTAAGTTTGTGGGTGTCTTGGGGGAGAGGGATAGAACTAGGTCTCCTACCTTGCTCAAAAGGGGTGTATAGCAGCTACTGATGGGTATGATCTCATTGTTGCTCAGTATGGGAGATTTAATCTTCTCCAGTTTTGATCTAGGTCAGTTCATCCTGGTGGCCCTCTGTTTCCAAGGGCTTACCATATTAGTATCAGACTTGGTGGAGGCATTAGTCTTATTGCAGATTAGAGTTTCCAAACCTCAGCAACCCCTCAATCTCAGCTTCTTCCAGTAGCTAGAATTATAGGCAGCCTGACTAAACTTTGTTAACTCTTTCCCCTTTTGATTCAAGAAACTTGATCGATAGAAAGCTTTCCTGTATTATTTTGATATTTGAGATCTGTGATCTTCTTAACGTGGGCACTGTATCCAGTGGTGCAAATTGAGATCCATCCATAGTTCCTTATCCTGTGTGACTCTTCTCCGTGTCTTTACATAAATATTTCACAAAGGGTCCATTCATTGCTCAGGGGACCTTTCAAATATTTTGCCATTCCCTTAGTACCAGTGAGTATCTGTCATTCATTACTCTTATTACCTAATCATTGGTCATATAGCTGATATTCTTCATATTGCTTTCTTGTTGGTAATATTTCAGCCCCTCGAGCTCATCATGTACTTTGTCACTGCTTTTTGCCTGACCCACAAATTTAATTCTCCAAAGATCTCTTCTATGCCTTGCAAACATACGGCATTCCCAGAAGGACATCTGACAATACAAAGATAATTTAACCAAGCATTTTTATCTATGCCAGGTCATCGATAAAGATGTGACCAAGGACAGATTTTAAGTGTGATGCTTGACACCTTTCCAAGTTGAAATTGAACCATTTAATGACCACCCTTTGGGTCTAGCCCTTCAATCATTTCCCAAATCTATTTAACCATATGGTCTAGCCAATCTCTTTTCTTTATCCACAGTAATGATATGAGAAACATTGTAGAATGATTTTTTAAAGTCCAGGTAAATTATAGCTATAACATTTCTCTGATTGATGAGTCTAGTAACTCTTTCCAAAAAAAATGCTGGTGTAGTATATTTCCTGTGGTTAATGGAGCCATGTTGGCTCTTTGTAATCACAACATGGAGTGTCACAGCAGGTTAGTCCAGCATCTGATGGGAAAAAGTGGAATGACCAGATTCAGAGTAATTCTTCTCTTGGAAATATAAGTATGAAACCTATGAATGGCTCATGTTATACCACTACAGAGAGAGGGAGAGAGGAGAGGTCTCTAATATTAGGCCGGGGGAAGGGATTGGGATTTCATCTTTATATTAGGAAAGAACATTTTTTTTCTTGTGTAACTCCCAGACTTGTCCTTCACTCTTATGACATAAGGAAATGCACAGGTGTGGGTCAACTATAGGTGTTTATGAGAAATAAGATTAGATTTGTCAGTTGTGGTCCTTTTCAAAACAAAGGAACATTCTTAGAAATTGGTGCCAGTTGAACTTAGCTAAAGAAAAGCAGTGGAAGGGGACAAGTTCTTCACATTCTCTATAACCTGGTGTTTTTTTCTCAGTGCAACAATCACTTGTGTGAGTACCAGTGGTTTTAAAAAGTTTAATACCTTGCTGCATGGCTTTCTAGCTTGTGCTTCTTTCATACCTTCAGAAGAATGGGTTTGAGGACAGTAATTGTGGATATTGTTATAGCTATTGCTACATTTCCGTTCCTAGTTTATTTTCTATTTTTTCCCTTACCCCTCTTCTAGATTCTTTCCCCCTTTTCCCCTTCCCTAGATTCCTTCCCTTTCTCTCTAGTTTCCCTTCCTTTTTCTCCTCTAGTTCCACATTTTTGTGTATTTTTAATAGCATCTCCCCATCACACCCAAACAACTTTAGCTCTACTGCAGTTCAAAACTCCAGCAATCCTCCAGCTTCATCCTCCCCCAGTAGCAGGGATTATAGGTATATATCACCACACCTAGCATATGTCTTTGAACTTTCATCTCGTGTTAGCTTCTTCTCTTCCAATCTGGGAGGAAACACAACTCTGAGGGTTTTTAGTGATCCTTTTTCAGTCAGTACAAGCCTTACCAGAGTATTGTTATACCTTCAGTAAAAGTTTCTTCCATAATACATACTATACTATTGTCAGGAATCAAAATCAAGCTTTATGATTTCAGTGTTTGTGGGTTCATTTACTTTTTTTAAAAAAATTACATCCAAGATTTGTTCTTTTCCAGGCCTAAAGTCCCTGTCTTATCCTCCCCAATCTTTCAAAGACCTTTGACAAAGGTTTTACAATCAGATCTGCCCCTTCTTTCCATATCTTGAGATATAGCTTGTCTACATTTATTTTATTTTATTTTTTGCTGAGGCAATTGGGGTTAAGTGACTTGCCCAGGGTCACACAGCTAGGGAGTATTAAGTGTCTGAGGCCATATTTGCACTCTGATCCTCCTGTCTTCAGGGCTGGTCCTCTATCCACTGTACCACCTAGTTGCCCAGCCTACCTTTCTTAAGAACAGCCAAGCATCCACTTACTGTCTCCCTTATGCCTTGGTTTTGAATTCCCTATTAGTTTTTTTTTCTGTCACTCCAAAGATCATTCTCCTTGGCAGAGAAAATGACATCCCCTAATAACAGCTGACCAACTCTGTTTTCTTTCTTGTCAATTAATATCATCCCTTCTTTGATCCTCCTCTTTTCCTCATTCTACCAAACATCACTTTATTTTCCTTGGGATTTCTATCGAGCCTCAGGTCATTCCGAGCTTCAGTGCTCTCACTACTCTGCTTCCAAGTCTATGCCAAGCTTTCAATTTCATTCTCCATGACTTTCTCTTGCTTCCATATTCTACTAATGCCTTTGTGAAATTCAGTTTTCCTGGTGAGTTCTCTGTGCACATCCAACTAAACAAATAGAAAATTCCTTCTTTTTTCTTCATCACAATTGTTTATCTTCAGAATTTCACTCTTGAGAGCTTCCCATTTCTGCTGACTGATTTCTGTACATTTTTAGTTCATGAGAATATACATATAATTTCTTTGGGTATGAATTAAATCTTCTTTCACCCAATCTAGGGTACATGTTAGATTATGTCCAGATTTTTTTATCTTCTGCATCCCATTCTCAAAACACATTTTCCATGATGTGTGATCTTGGACAAGTCACTTAATCTCTATCTACAAAATGAGGAAAATAATTTCTCCTGAACCAAATGCAGGCAGGTAGCTCAGTTGGTAGAACATAGGACCCTGAGTCAGGAAGTGCAAATTCAGTCTCAGTCACTTAGTTGTGTAACTCCGGGCAAGTTACTTAACTGTTTACCTCAATTTCCTCACCTCTTAAATGAATCAGAGAAGGAAATGCCAAATTGCTCCAGTATCTTTGCCAAGAAAATTCCCAGTGGGCTCTCAAAGGGACTGAAATCATGGAACAACAAAACCTCCCAAGGTTGTTATGAGGATCAAATGAGACAATGTTTGTAAAGTGTTTAGCTCGGCGCTGGCACGTAGATATGCATTTAATAAATATTTTGCTGTGAACCAGACCCTGTACTAAACATTGGGGATATGAAGATAAGAAAAGAATCAAGACAATCCCTGCTGATAAGCATCTTATGTTTTAATGATGTGCTGGAAAGTGGCAGGAGAGAGCGGGGGTGGCCAGTGTCAGATGACAAAACCGGTAAGCATTAAAATTGAATTCTTACCCAGATCCCCTTATTTCAGGCAAAGTATTGGTTTGTTCCATTTTGACTTCTGTGAGTATATTGTAATTCCAAAGTGAACTTTTAAAAATCATTCCTTGAGGTAACTGTCATGGCTTGGAGTCCTATGGGAAAAATGCACAATGTTTTGCCATGATTCTTTGGAAGTAAAAACTTTTTGGAACTTTTGTAGCAATAGGTACTCTTTCTTCTCGAATCTCTGAAGTGTAAAGCCCATAACAAAGGGCTTTGTGTTTGTCACCACTGAGACCCTACATATTAGGACAGGGGTTTTATCTCCGGGTGAGAGTTGTGTATGACATGAAAGAGGACTTTGTAGAAGAGAAGATCACATTAAACACAGGAATGGTGCCCTTGAATCTCAGAGGTCAAACAGTCTTCTCTCTGTTCATCTCTGAGCTAAAGTTGTGGCACAGTGGAAAGTGAATGGGACTTAGTAAGAAGAGCTGGTTGGAGTAGCAGTGCTGTTACTAACTCGCCATGCCGTGCTGGACAGACCACTTAACTTCCCTGGGACTCAGTTTCCTGATCTCTGCAGTGATAAGGGTAAAATAGAGGTTCCATAAGGTACCTCCCATCATTAACAGCTGGAGTCAAAACCAGCGCCAAGACTTTGAAGCAGGATGCTGGGATTCCTCAATGTTCTTTCCAGTTCCATGACTTCTACAGAGGATCCTGCCTCCCCAGCTCAGATTCTGTCTATAGTAATTACACAAGACGACTAAGATGTGAGTATGTAGATGTTTCCATGCTGAGGCTGAGCCTGGACCATGACAAGATTTCTGTGGAGTCTGAGAACTTGGCATCGGGTAAATGGTGTCATTTAATCACCCATGCTTCCTGCTTGGTATTGAACCCTGGGATTCCTCCCCAGGCTTTCCAACAGAGCTGATAAAAGTCAGGAAGCCCAGCAGGCAGCTCCCTGAATTCCACAGCAGCTGTAGGCATACAGATGTCCCCCTGCTGTGTTTCCTACCAGGGTGGAGGAGCTAAAGTCAGCAGTAACCCAGGTAACCCCATGGAGCCCTGCACCTGTCCTGGTTATGGAGTGTGCCCAGCCTCACATACTGGGGATGTATTTGGGAATCTCTGGGAATTTCTGGTAGGAATGGAATCAGGAAAGGACATGGGGGCTGGAACTGGGTGTCCTAAAAAGGCATAATAGGGAGAGAAATGGCTAAGTTCATTGACACAATTCACTTATTGTAGGGGTGTGGGTGTGTGTGCGTGTGTGTGTGTTTGTGCACATGTGCGCATGTTTGGGTACACAATCTTTGCTGAAAATATGTTAACATTGTCAGAGTTGGAGGGAGGGAAGGAAAAAGTGAAATTGAGGAAATACCTTCAATTCAGCATGGTGGAGTAGAAAGGGAGTTGGGAGAGGTGAATTTGAATCTTGTCCCTCATCCTTTGTATGGATTCTTGAGGAAATCATATTCCTTCTGTGAGCTTCCATGTCCCCATCTGTGAAATGGTACAGAAAACACACTACTTGTCCCACAAGGTTAAAGTTTTGAAAGATTTTAATTAATAACTCTTGAATTCTTCAATCAGTGAAAAGGTATAAGAAGTAGAGAGAGGTAGCTAGAGATATTTAGCAAGTGAAATATAGTTTAGATGACTCTGAATATGTGTTTGTGTGTGTGTCTTTGATGGATGAACTTGCCTTGAGGAATTCATCCTAAGCTCCAAGAATTAGCTCATTTACCCCCAACCAGTGTGGCCTAGGCTAGCTAACTCACTCTGTGAGGAGATTCATAGCTTTAGACCTAAAAAAGACCTCAGAGACCATGTAGTCCAACATACTATCTTGTGAAAATAAAGTAGTCAGAGGTAGGATTTGAAAGGCCATCTAGCACCTTGGACAGAGCACCAGATGGATCTGGACTAAAGTCTTGCCTCAGACACTTTCTAGCTGAGTGACCTGGACAAATAATTTAATATCTGTGCTTGTTTTTTTCATCTATAAACCATGGGAATTGGATGTGTTGGTCTCCATAGTTGTTCTAGCTCTCCATCTTTGATCCTTTCAACTCATGTCAGGATTTTGACCCCTGTATCATGAAGTTGATTGAATGATCTCACTGTCCTTGAGATTTAAAATCTACGCTCCTAAGATCTTCCCATGCAAATAAAACAGGGGTGACTAAATATATGTGAAGACAGACTCCTTCAGAGTTGGACTTTCCTGACTTGTTCATGCCTAGAGTATTTTATGGCAAACAAACCATAGACACTGATACTGAAGGATCAATTCCTTTTGTCAATTTTATTATAAAACCCTATAGTCCCTAACATCTGTGCGTCACTAAGATCCAATTAGTTTCATGGTACTCAGCTATACATGTGTGTATGTGTATTCAATTCCATATATAATGGCAAAGTGAAAGTCTGGAAATATCAGAGAACACACACATATTTTCTCCTTTTCAGTATGAAAATGTATTCTGCAAGTAGTGTTCTGCAAACAATAAGCCCTTTTCACCTTGACTGAAACTGGTTTCTAACCTGTAAATGGCCAGAATAGAACAGAACAGGCTAGAAACGGGAGAATTGGGGATCAAACAGAATCTTAATTAATTTCAGAATGAAGAAACCACTTGCAAGTGGAAGCCATGAGAAGGAGGGCTTACCATGTTGAAGCAAAGGCTTATACACATAAAAATACAAAACTACAAGTGGACTGGACCATGATACAATCATTCTTAGGTCTTGAGTAGCAGTTTCTACAGCAGCCTTGTGCATGGACAATGCAGATATTTCTGAATCTTGTGGAAATGTCTCCAAGATGATTGTCTCAAATCTTAAGAGTTGTTGAGCTTTGTGACACTGAAGCAGAGTTAGTGTGGCAGGAACAGGAATGCAATCAGGTACAAGCAATAGGATTGTGAGTATGTCAAGAGATTTGATGGATGGCTTTTAGGTCTCTGGGAAATAGGAGGAGCTCCCACAGATCTAAATAGTTATTGATTAATATATCCCTCATGGAACACCTGGTACTGGTCAAATTTTACCAAAGAGGAAAGTCATCCAGTGTATAAAGAATTGTTGTTATGTCAAGCTCAGGGCACAATCTGCTTGCTGGGCCTTAGCTCTTACAAACAGGATATCTCCTAATACCTTGACATTTCTTCCTTTTGGCCAAAGGGAAGGAATCTGAAAGAACCCGAGAAGGGACATTTATATGTCACCAAGGTAACCAAGAAAACTTAAAGATTAACATCAAGTCCCATCTAACAGTGGCATGGAACTAAGGGTTCAGTTAGCTCTTAGCCTATGTGGAGGCTAAAGCTGGAAAAAAGTAGGCAGGAATAGTTGATTAAGGGAATAGAGTATGAAGACAGAATGCTTCCAGATGCTTCATATAGTTATGTGGTCCCTAGATATTTTTTCCTGGACAATGTGTTTTATTTTCAGGATAGCTTTAAAAGAAGCTCTGCCTTTTTTGTTCCAAATCTAGTGATTAGTACAACCATTTAAATTTAGTTTTCCAATTTTGAGACTTCAGAGAATTTCAGTTTATATACCATTTGTTTTTTCTATCCTTACCTAAATCCTATATCTGTTATAATAATCTTTAACAAATTTATGCGGTACCAATCCTGGAGTCGGGAGGACCTGATTTCATAGCTGGCTCAGATGCTTGACACTTACTAGCTGTGTGACCCTGGTCAAGTCACTTAATCCTGATTGCCTCACAAAACAAACAAATATGCAAAATTTATGAGGGTCCAACAGTAAAAGGAACTCTTTTTGTATTTTAAAATAATTAAACAGATACTTTTAAAAAGCAGTAAAATAATTTCTTTACCGTTATCAATACAATCTATATGTAAAATCAAATTAATTCTTAATTAATAAAACTTTAGAACTTATTATCAAAACATACTTAAAACTTAAATTTCCATGATAGAGATATCATATGCATATATTTATAGTTCTTAGAGAAAATAGTCTAATCCTGTTGCTTTCTCAAATTTACTATTTTGTATAATTATTACCTTTTCTAATCATTTCTCCCTTAAGAAGATATCATCCTTCTGTTATAATTTGTCCACAAATGCAAGTTAAAATTATAAGATGTTTATACTGCATCTTATTATAGCAACTCAGAGGTTTTCCAGCATTAATATATTATTTAATAGATTCAGCATTATACTTATAAAACTTCTTGATTATGGAAATTTGCTATAAAAGGGGAAAAAAGAGGGATATATTTAAAGCAATGTATCATAATAGGAGGAAAAAGTTCCTTAGCTCTATTTGATGTCAACCATGAGTCACATCTGACAACCAATGATGTAGTCATTGAGTGTTAAAAGCAGGCTCAGGATTAACAAGGTGGAAATTTTCCTTTTCAGAAAGGAAACATCACAATGGGAAAACAGAGTCACAGGGTTCCTACTTAGGTCATGCCTGAGGTTGTCCTCAAAACCTTTCCCAGGCCCGGACATCCATCTTTAGCAGTTCCAGACTGCAGCACATGCTGTTTTTCATTATCGACTTCATGACAATTCAGACAACTATGCCTGTAATTAAAGTTCAAAACAATAGTAAATTAAAGTTCCAGGAATTTTACCTCAAATTGCAATATTTCACTAATCACAACTTAGGGCTTGAATATCTTTCCTGATGTTTCTCTAAAAGTTAATACTTTTATTAATCCTTTAGATATAAGTTAAAACTAACCATATTCTGAGGCTTCAAACAAACAGCAAATATGTGACCATTATTAACATGTTGAAACTATATTTTTAAAACCACCTTATATACTTTCATACTTGTCAACAGTTTCAAGTGAAAATTTGCTATTATAGTAAATGTTATTATCATTATTACTAGTAGTTTTATCTGTTTTGTGGTAGTAATAGTAATACTTGTTTTATAGTAAAATAGCCCTCATTAAGTATTTAACAGTTTTCAGATAGGTTTTTATTACATATCTTTAAAAGCCCAACTCATAATCTACTAGCACCTAGATTAAAGGAAAATTTTTTTCTTTTTCTTATAGCATTTCTGGTTTACAATGTTCTCTCAAAACTCACAATATAGATTTAGAAATATTGTGCAATTTAGAAATAAAGTAATAACACAACAATAAACTTCAGATGACATCAATTGCATTTCCAAATTATCTCATATAAAACATTAATCTAATAACCTTTGGCATTTTAAAACCACTTTAGAATTAGCAGGCATGTAACAATTACATTCAATTAGAAAAATAATAATAATGTAGTGCTTAGCATATTCAAGTCACTGGGTTAAGCACTTTACGATCATTATATTATTTTGACCTCACAGCAACAGCCTTGGGAAGTGGGTACCATTATGATTTTTCTCTTTTCAAATCAGAAAACAAAGATAAGACAAAATCTTTTCAACTCAACAGCTTGTCCTGGCCCAACTGGCCTCTTGGGGCATGGGGCTTGTATGCCTTTCCATTGTTCCTCATTTGTAAATGAGCTAGTTAAACTAGATGGCTTCTAAAATCCTTTTTAGCTCTAAATCTATGAACCTAAGTATTCATTCAACCTGGTGAAACCCTACGGCTTTTAGGATTGTTGGGGATGTATATGTGGATTTTGCACAATTAAATAGTATAGAATTGTTTGAATAGAATAAAATGAAGGAAGAAATGGGACTTCATCTGGGCAGCACCTTGGACAGTTGACTTGGCCAATGGGAGACTCTTAGGTTAACTGAAAGGTCTGTTTATGTTATTGCCTGAGTAACCGCTAATAACTCAATTTTGGGGAATGATGAAGGAATAGAGAAGATCTGTCTTTAGGGATCATAGATAAAGAAGCTTAGAGGAAGAATGAAGAAGCACATGCACTTATACAGAAGAAAAAAGAAACACAAAATCTCAAAGAAAAAGTACAAAGTTCTACGTTTGAAGTCAAGACACTTGGGGGTTTGATTCCACATCTGATATTTTATTAGCTTATGATTTTGAGCAAGTCAATATTTCTTGGAAGCTTAGTTGCCTTAAAAAGGCAACTTAAAGGCAATATTATTAATAATGTTAGAACATGTCTCAAATAGAAAGCTCCAGCATAGAGAAAACATTAGACAATTGTGCATATAGTCATGTCTATGGGGGAAATGATGCAGGATGGAATCCGATACTTGGCCTTGTAACAACTTTGTGCAATTATAAGTGAAATATTCATTAACCACTCTTGTGTGCTAGATCTTGTGCTTGGCACAGGGGAGATATTGATGGAAATGCCACAACTTTTGCCTTCAAAGAACTTCCATTCTAATTGGAGGGAAGGGGAATTACATATATCCACATGAAGCTAATTCTAGGTCGAATATGGAAACAAAGGAGAGATCCCAGAATTAGCCAGGAAAATGTGAAGGAAGAGAGCTCCAGTTTCATAGATGGGGAAGGAGTGATGAGAGAATTAAGAAAGGTTTCATGAAAGGGGTTAGTTGAGTCTGGGGAAAATTTTTTTTTGTTTGTTTTGTTTTACTTTCTTCCTTTGTTTTTCCAACATTAAGTACAATTCTCAGCACACAGTAGGTGTTAAATAAATGCTTCTTTACTGATTTCTAGGTCTAGCACTTAGCCTACTTTGCCATTGAGCTTAACTTATCCTATAGGTCATAAAAAGTTATTGAAGGTTTTTGAAGCACAAAAGTGAACCATCAAAATCATGTGACAAGTAACTGTGATGTAATTATTGCTTTAGTATTTGGCATGCTAGGAAACTAGAAAAATTAGCTATCCTCTAGAGCACAGCTTCTTAATCTTGTTTGTGTTCTGGGCCTCTTGGCCAGCCATGAAGCCTATACAACCGTTCTCACGATTATTTTTAAATAATTGAAGGAAATGTTAAATTTCAGTTATGTATTTGTGTGAATGAAGATCAGTGAGAAAAAAGGCTTTGTTTATGGACTCCTGAAATTTATCTGTGGATCCCAAGTTAAGAATCTCTGGTGTAGAAGTACCTAGTAAAGGGAAAAGAACACTTGACTTATTTTTGGAAGACTTAGGTTTGAAGTAGCTAGGTGGTGCAATAAGTAGAGTTCTTATCATAGTCAGAAAGACCCAAATGCAAATCTAGTCTAAGATACTTATTGGCTGTTACAACCATGGACTATTTGCCTCAGTTTTCCTCAACTCTAAAGTGGGTATAAAAACAGCACCTACTTTGTAGAGTTGTTGTGATGATTAAATGAAATAATATTTGTCAAGTGCTTACCATAGTGCCTGCCAAACAGTAGGTACTATATAAATTGTTACTCTCTTTCCTCTAGTAGTTTTGCCATTTACTGTGTGACTCTGGGTAAGTTACTTAATCTTTTTTGGATCTCATTATCTTGATCTGTAAAATGAAGGTGCTGAATTTTGCTATCATTAAAATTTCTTCTGGAACAGCTAGGTGGCACTGCAGCAGATAGATACCAAGCCTGGAATCAGGAAGGCTTGAGTTCAAATGTAGCCTCAGATACTTGTTACTTGGGTGACTCTGGGCAAGCTATTTTACCCTGTTTGCCTCAGTTTCCTCATCTGTAGAATGAACTGGAGAAGGAGATGGCAAACCACTTTGATATCTACAGTAACCTCAAATAAGATCATGATGTTGAGCACAACAGAAATGACTGAACTACATCAACGCATTGAGCTTTAATCCCAGCTATGTTACCTTGGACAGGCCACTTCCCTGGCATAACATTTCATAATCTCTGAAATGGGACAGTTTTTAATACTACTCGCTTCATGAGATTTTTGCATGTAAAAGACTATTTTATGTCAACCTAAATAGATACATGCCAGAATTTAAACTCCTGGAGATCATGAAATGTTTTGTTTTTCTATAGCACAATTTCTTGGCTCACAGTAGAAGCCTTCATAAATGCTGGACCAATTTGATGTTAATGGAGAAAAAAGAAGAATATAGCAGAAATTAGAGAATATATTTATTTCCCTAATTAAGACTTGACAATTTATGATTGATTTGTCAACCAATGGGGGGAATGATTCTGTTTGTAAATTCCTTCTGGGGCAACAGACATCTGTAGTATGATATCACTTTAAACAATGGTTTTACCTGAGAGTGATATCAACAAATGTATAGACTTACGGGATCCTTATGGAATCCTCAGCTTCTTTTGGGATATGAGACTAGAAATCATAGGATCATAGAGCTGGAAAGGACCTTAGGAATCATTTAGTTCATCTCCTTCATTTTACTGCTGAGGAAACTGAGGTCCAGAGAGGGCGATCTGTTCAAGTTTGCACAACCAGTAAGAGGTAGAGCAGATATTTGAATCCATCTATTCCTGGCATCAAATTTTTACACGATGCTGCCTCTACTTAGAGTCAGGCTGTTATAAATTTCAATATTTTCATGGATTTTTTTCTACCCTAGAATATTAAATATGAAATTGTCTTTATCGGTATATATTACATATAGCAATATATTCAGAATGAAAATATACTTTCTACTTTGCACTTAAATGTCCCTTCTTTCCCTTTGTTCTTGGTTGAAATGCCAGGATATCCACCATAGGGATCAGCATTTATGAATTCCATCAACATATTTCAAGTCCCAGAGTATTTCATTGGCCAAATTTAGTTTGAGGAGTATTCATTGCCTTGAATTATCATACCCAGAGGAATCCTTTAAGGAAAAAAAAAAAAACTACTTCCCAAGAAGGAACTATTGCTAAGCTCCCTATAGTGGTTGTGGGCAGAAGCTATGTGGATACCACTACCTCCTTTCTTTCCCTTTGCAGAGTCCCCTAAGGGGTAGTCCTAATTTATAGTGACCTGGGTCTGAATCCCAGCTCTATCCCATCAGTTCTGTAGTTGTGAATAACTTGTCTTACTTCTTGAGCTGTAATTTCTTCCTTTATAGGGTGATGATAAGGAAATATACTCTCTGTTACACGGATTTGTTTCAGAGAAAAAAGTTAATTAACCTTAATATACTACCAAAATGGAAAAGATTGCATAATATCATCCAGGTGAGGCTGGACTTGCCTTGAACATCATTGAGAAGGATCAACTCCCGCAATCCTAGAAGTTAGAAGAGGGAATCAGAGTATGACTTTTCTCCATCCTGGTTGACCAGGACTACTGGCTAACTTTTTTTTTTTTTTTTTAAAACTTCCTTCCCACTCTTGGCTGCCAGAATCTTATTAGCTGTGTTTACATGGCAGGGATGTCGAGCGATTAATTTTTAATGGCTTGGTTTATAGCGTGTTTGAACGGTTTATTGAGTAATTCCCACATTTAAGTGATTAATTCCCCAGAGTTCAGAACGACCGGTTAGTTTTACATTAATCAGGGTTTCTGAATGCCAAGAGACAATCAATCAATCCGGCCTGCCAGGGAGAGTAATGTTAAAATACCTCAAGGTACAATGAGGTTAAGAAAAGGAGTAATTAAAACCCCCCGTCTTTCCCTCATGCAAATCTGATATGGGATTGGTTCTCTCTACAACTGGGTTCCTCCTCTTACTCTCATGCCCCTCCTGCTCCAGAAAAACACAAATGGAACCCAGATGTTCATTAAGAGTACTAGGATGGTATGATACTCTGAGATTCACACTTCCATTGTAATGAAGTTTGGCCCATCTGCTGTCAGGAAAGACTGTACTTACTCTCTGGCTCTCAAGGAAACCTCATTTGGAATACCAAAGGCTATGACATTGGGACAACTCTTGTTTCTGTTCATTATATTTCTTTGCATATAGGTCTGTGCTAGTTCCTGGAAGGAGTCAGTATTTGGAGGAATCCACAAGAATTTATTTGAGAATTCACAAAGTGCCAGATATTGTGCCGAAAACACAAAGACAAGAAAAAACAAATGTCTGCCCTCAAGAAACATATATCTTAGTAAAGGAAGACAACACATAAAGGAAAACTGAAAAGGGGTGAGGAGAAAAGATATCTCAGGAAAGCCTGGTTTAAAAAAAAAGCCTGGAGAGTCTAGGGTAAATTCTGGAGAAGAATGAAGACATACACATTTGTCTTGGATGTTTTCCTTAAGATGGAGATTCTAGGAGGGTAAGACGTCCATCAGAAAAAAAGGATCCCATAGTCAGAGAGGCTGAGAAGTCCAGGAGTTAGTGACTACTAGGTGAGAGGTCTTCAGTGGCATGGTGGCAAAAGCTTATAAAGTCAGGAATTCAGGAGATGAGTCAAAAGATTCTTACCTGGTTGAGCTTCTATTCTATTAGGAGAGTGAAAGGCTAGCATTGCTTGCTCTGATAGACAAGACAGCTAGGTGGTATAATTAAGAGAGCACTGGAAGGTCTGAATTCAAATTCAGATTTAGAAATTTACTAGTTATATGATCTTGGGAAAGTCACTTAACTCTTTGCCTCAGTTTCCTCAACTATAAAATAAGAATAATACTAGTTTCTGTTATGGTTGTTGTGAAGATTAAATAATGTAAAACATTTACTACAATGTCTGGCACATAGTAAGTGCTCTATAAATGTTAGTTGTTATCATCATCATCATCTCATCAAGTTAGATCTTCTCTCTGAAGAGGATGCAAATTGCAACTCATCCTGTGGAATTCTTGTCCATGTTCCTCCACAAGGAGCGCTACCCAATGTGCTAAAAATCCATCCTTTTTCCCCCATTAACATACTGATAGTACTGGTGGAACACACAAACTAGTGGTCAGACGTGTCTTGCTTTGTCATTTGACCAGTCCAAATTATTTTTCAATCATACATTCTAATACCATTTATTCTTATTTATCTATTATCCTTTATTCCTTTATGTTTATTTATTTTATTTTATTCCTATTTTTCCATAATTATTTACCTTATGGGTTATAGTCTGCTCCCACACTACTCTGCCACTTTTCCATGGCCCTTTATTAAGAGAAGAGAGGTGACCATAATGGATCAAGAAGTAGCTTCTAAGTGATACTCCTATAACTCCTCAGAGACTATTTGCTAAGTTGTTCCAGTCATGTTTGGAATTTTCTTATAAAAGAAACTGTTAGCTTGCCATTTTCTTCTCCAATTCGTTTTGCAGATGAGAACACAGGGAAAAGCGACTTGTGCAGGGTCACACAGGTCGTAAGTGTCTGAAGCTGGATTTGAACTCAAGTTTTCTTGTCTTCAGGCCCAGTGTTCTATCCTTTGAAACACTTAGCTGACCTAAGAGACTATAGGGTTCAGATGAATTATAGTCATATTATTCTAGTAGATGTTTAAAAAATTGAGATCTAGAACTTTGATTTCTTTGGTAAAAGGAACTTCTTAATGTAGAAATGTATTCTGCCAACATAGATAGGTGCTATCCTACACTTAGTCTTAGGGAGTGGTCCAGAGCAATGAGATGAACAAATTTGCCCCAGAGGTTGGATTCCAGGTCTTCCCTCTCCTTATTATACCATGTCTTCAGTAAGAAAGATATTAGTATTTAATACATGGGCCTCTTATTCATATGAGACATTTGGGGATCCCTAAAAGAGTGTTGCATTTTACTGAAGGCAGAACAATCCATTTTTTCCCTTTTTTTTGTTTTAAGTCCAACTTCCTATTCATTTGTAAAATCTGTCCAGGATACATATGGGATTATATAGTAATAATAGCTAGTCTTTCTATGGTACCTTAAGGGTTGTGAAGAATGGTGTATCATCATTTTGATACTCATGCCAACACTGGGAGGCTGGTGCTGTTATCACCTCCCTATTTTACAGATCAAGAAACAGAATCTTATAGTACTTAAGTGACTTGCCCAGAATCTTCTAACTAGTATCTAAATCAGGACTTGAATTCAGGTTTTCCTGATTCCACCCCCTATGCTCTATCCCTTGTACCATCTAGATTCCTAGGTCTATAGATTGACTATCTGAACATATGTAAACATTTGGGCAAAAGGCATCATTTATTTCTTTTCCCTCATGTAGATGATCTAGGTCAGACTCTCTTAAATGATTGTGACTATGTTATGGTATCTTAGATCTTGATACAGTGAAATGCATTTTGGTACCCAATTTGTGTGTGTGTGTGTGTGTGTGTGTGTGTGTGTGTGTGTGTGTGTGTGTGTGCATTCTTCTTTCCTTTGACCAATTTCGGTAAGAATGACCTTGAAATTGGCTGTTCTCTTCTCATCCCCTTTCTCTTTGTATAGACTTCTATTTGTTTACCCTAATCATGTGACAGTTTTCTCTAATCTTCCTTTCCCTTCCCTGGTAAGTATATTACTCTTCTCTTCCCTTTCTGTTATTTTTAAGTTATCAAGACCTATAAAAAAATTCTAATTTGTACTCCCTCTAACCCTTGATGATAATATTTTAGAGGGGACGAATGTCTCATCTCCCCATTTATTAACATAAATAGTTTATCTTTGTTTATATCTTTTACGATTGTTTATTCATATTTACCTTTTAGTGTTTTCTCTTAACTCAAATTTCTACAAAGCTTTATTATTTTTTATTTTTAATCAGGAATGCTTGGAATTTATATTTTATTAAAAGTCCATTCCCTTTTTATATAATTATGTTCAGTTTCCCCAGATAAGTTCTTTGTGATTGTAAGGCTATATTCTTTGCCTTCTGGAAGGTGATATTACAAGCTCTCTGGTCTTTTATGATGGTTGCTAAGTCATGTAGATCCTAACTGTGGCTCTATAATAATTGAATTATTTCTTTTTGTCTGCTTGTGGTATTTTTTCTTGGACTTGGATGTTTTAGATTTTTGGTATATTATTCCTAGGAGTTTTCATTTCTTTTAGGAAGAAACCATTGGATTTTTTTTTCTATTCCCATTTTATTCTGTGGCTCTAAGATATCTGGAAAGTTTTCTTTTAAAGTTTCTTGAACTATGATATCCAAATTTTTTTTTTTTTGGTCATGGTGTTCAGTTAAGCCAGTGACTTATTTTTTTCTTCTTTAATTTTTTTTTAAAGATCAGTTGCTTTTACTTTGAGATATTTCATATTTTCTTCTATTTTTGAAAGATTTTTTACTTTAATATTTGTTGTTATTTCATGGTATAATTTGCTTCTATTTGGTCCATTCTAATTTTCTGAGAATTTTTTGCATAGTTTATTACTTCTTGTACCAAACTGTTAACTCCTCTCCTTGAATGCTGAAGTACTCTGACATTCTCTCTGGGTCTGACTTATTTTCACTGCCCTCTCTTTGTTTCTATGTCTATCTGGTCTGCACATGTGACTTTTTGTTGAATTTTTTTTCAGGATGTGATAGACTTTCTAGATCTGGTTGGAGGAGTTTATTTGGGGATGGGGTGAAGGAGAAGTTGACTGTAAAACTTCTTGCTATTGCTCTGCCATCTTTGCTTAGCCAATGATGAGACCCCTGATAAAAATAGGAAATTTTGGGAGAGAAAAGGGTGAGAGGCAAAGATAAATGAGTCAGATTTTGGACAGGCTGAATTTGAGATGCTTATGAGTTATCTAGGTGAAATTATGTCTTGTAGGTAGGACTGGAATGCAGAAGAAAATGGCTGACTAGATATGTAGATTCAGAAATATATACATATATATATATGTATATATGTGTGTATATATATATATATATACACATACAGAGAGAGAGAGAGAGAGAGAGAGAGAGAGAGAGAGAGATGATAGTTGAGAATCCATGAGAAATGATGGTATCACCAAGAGTATAAAAGAGAAGGAAAAGTCTGGGATATACTCATGAACAGTAGTCATATGAATTATATTGCAAAGGAAGCTATGAAGGAGAACAGGGTCACAAAATCCATGGAGAATATCCAGAAGGATGTGATCTATAATGATGGCATTCCAGATACTGTAAGAGAGGTCAGAAAAGATGGCAACTGAGAAAATGTCACTGTATTTAGCAATAGAGAGATGATAGGTAACCTTTGAAAGCAGTTTTTATTGAGAAGTGGGGTCAGAAGCTAGATTGCAAGTGGTTTAGAAGTAAATGAGAATTGAGAAAGTGGAGACAGATGTCCTTTGATATCTCAAGCTCGACATATCAAAAAACAGAACTCATTATCTTCAAACCCACAGTTCTTCTCCAGTCTTATTCTTTACTAATGGTGAGGATACACAGAGATCTAGTTGCATAATTGGTATCATCTTGGATCACTTGTTGTTGCCCCAGGTATCCATTTGGGTGCCAAATCTTATTTGTAGCTCCACAATATTTTTTGCATGTCCCTTTTTCTTCACATTCACAACCACTTTAGTTCAATCATTTGCCATCTCTTTAATAAACTGCAGCAATAACTTCCTAATGATACTATCGATAACCAGCTTTAATAAAGTGTTATAAAGTTTGTTATTCATTGTGTCTGGATATATATATGTATATATATATATATATATATATATATATATATATATATAAAATTTCATTTGACCCTCTCAATAATTTTGTGAGATAGATGTTATTATTAATACCTTTATTTTAAAGATGAGGAAATTGAGGTTTTGAGAGGTTGTGATGTGCTAGAGTTATATAGCCAAGAAATATCTGAATTGGGATTTGAACTCAAGTTTCTCAGAATTTGTCTCATCCTTTTACTTCATTCTGCTCTACAGTCTCTTCGAATCAGCCTCTTAAATTCCAGTTCATATTCTACAATGCTGCTAAAAGAGATTTACATATAAAAAGTGATTTACTATGTCACCTACATCTTCAGTGAACTCCATTTGCTTTCTTTTGCCACTAGGATTAATTATGTTATATTTTCTTCTATTTTTTAAGCCACTGGGAATAAATATAAACTTCCATTTAACACTCTCTATAACTTGCCCCTTCCTACCTCTCCCATCTCCTTATACATTAATCCCTTCACATGTTCCACAATCCCATCCATTAATCAAGCAATCAACATTTATTAAGCAATTACTGTATGCTAGGCACAGTGCTAAGCACTAGGGATACAAAAAGAGACAAAAAACCAGATCTTTCCCTTCATGGAGCTTATAGTCATAATTGCTAACTTGCTGTTTCTCACCAATACTCAATCTCTTAACTCGATAATTTTGCACTGACTGGTTCACACACCTTCTAGAATGCTGTCCACTCTTACCTCTACCTCTCAGGGTTCCTGGCTTCTTTCAAAACCCAGCTGAATGCTACCTTCTATACAAGGCCATTCCAGTCAGTCTGCTTAACTGTTAGGGTCTTCTCCTTAAAAGTTCCCTTATGTCGCTTTTCATGTGCCATATCAATTTATATATAGGTGACATAACACACACCCTGAGAGCCCAGAGACTATTTACCTTTTGTATTTTCAGTGTATTGTACATAGTAGATATTTGATTTGATCCAAATACTTTACAATCCAACTATATTTGTGAAGCCTCCTGATTAATGAAGAATGGCTCTTGTGGCTCACAGTGAACTTGTGAACTGGCAGATATTTCTGTCAGGGATGGAAATTTCCAGCCCAATGGACATCTTGCTCCTCAAATACCAGATCTCGGGAAGTGTACATCCATCATGCAGGGAGTGAAGCAGGGTGGGTGCTGGCATTTGGGAGGTTGATTTCAGTAAGCTCCTTAACTGGAATACTGTCAAACCATGATTTTCTATCATTCTTTATGATTCAGCATGAAGGATCAATGAGAGAGATGGAGAGACAGACAGACAGGGAGAAGGCCAGACAGGGAGAGAGAGAGAGATGGCTGGACAGGGAGAGAGAGAGAGAGAGACAGCCAGATAGGGAGAGAGAGAGAGACAGCCAGACAGGGAGAAGGCCGGACAGGGAGAGAGAGAGACAGCCAGACAGGGAGAAGGCCGGACAGGGAGAGAGAGAGAGACAGAGAGAGAGAGAGACAGAGAGAGAGAGAGAGACAGAGAGAGAGAGAGAGACAGAGAGAGAGAGAGAGACAGAGAGAGAGAGAGACAGAGAGAGAGAGAGAGACAGAGAGAGAGAGAGAGACAGAGAGAGAGAGAGAGACAGAGAGAGAGAGAGAGACAGAGAGAGAGAGAGAGACAGAGAGAGGGAGAGACAGAGAGAGGGAGAGACAGAGAGAGGGAGAGACAGAGAGAGAGAGAGAGACAGCCAGACAGGGAGAAGGCCGGACAGGGAGAGAGAGAGACAGCCGGACAGGGAGAGACAGAGAGACAGCCAGACAGGGAGAAGGCCGGACAGGGAGAGAGAGAGACAGCCGGACAGGGAGAGACAGAGAGACAGCCAGACAGGGAGAAGGCCAGACAGGGAGAGAGAGAAATGGCCGGACAGGGAGAGAGAGAGAGAGAGAAATGGCCGGACAGGGAGAGAGAGAGAGAGACAGCCGGATAGGGAGAGACAGAGAGAAGGCCGGACAGGGAGAGACAGAGAGAAGGCCGGACAGGGAGAGACAGAGAGAAGGCCGGACAGGGAGAGAGAGAGAGACAGCCAGACGGGAGAAGGCCAGACAGGGAGAGAGAGAGAGATGGCCGGACAGGGAGAGAGAGAGAGACGGCCGGACAGGGAGAGACAGAGAGATGGCCGGACAGGGAGAGAGAGAGAGAGACGGCCGGACAGGGAGAGACAGAGAGAGACGGCCGGACAGGGAGAGACAGAGAGAGACGGCCGGACAGGGAGAGAGAGAGAGACAGCCAGACAGGGAGAGAGAGAGAGACAGCCAGACAGGGAGAAGGCCAGACAGGGAGAGAGAGAGATGGCCGGACAGGGAGAGATGGGGAGAGAGAGAGAGAGACAGGGAGACAGCCTGACAGGGAGAGACAGGGAGACACACAGAATATATGTGCGCTATGCATGTGTATATAAAAGTTATAATTACTGGGAATTAGGAGAGAGCTCAGGCAGGAGACAGTGATAAAGCTGAGCCTTGAATGGAGGTAGGGATTCCAAAAGGTAGGGTAAGAAGAAAGAACCACTCCAAGGATAGGAAATAATTTATGGAAAATAAATACTACTGAACTAGTAGTAGGGAAAAAGATGTCATGTCATGTGAGGGCATCAGCAAATAAATCATCCAGTCAATAAAAAAGAGAGAGTACCATGTGAAAACAAGTCTGGGGAAAGAATTTATAATCTAATTATAAGGGGCCTTAACTGCTGAAAAGAGGAGTTTTTAGGTCATATAGGAGGGGACCCCTGAAACATCTTGAACTAATTAGAGCTGTTCTTTAGGAATAATTATCAATTTAGAAACTCAGAATAATGGATTAGAGAAGGATAAGACTGGACCTATAATAATAGAGACCTAATTATTGTAGGAAACTAATAACAAGTATTATTATTTAAACTAACGGATTATCATTTGGGAACCATTGCTTGCTCTTCCAGATGTTGAAGGACATTCAACCATTGCTGCTGGATGAGTTGTTGGTCAGAGTTAATCTCTTGGAAGCCAAAGTAGTTGAACAGTTGTTAAGGACAATTACCACAAAGTATAGATCTTCCAAGAGAGCTGCTTCCTTTATACATCTATCGACAACAGAAGGCAATGTCTTATGTGATGTAGACTGATATTTTTCTTCCTCTTCTTCCATCTCCAATCAAAAGTTTTTATTTGATTTTATTATTTAACTGGCATTTTCTGTTCTCTGATTAGCCCCCATCCCCACATCAATTCAATTCTAGAGAATACCAGCATCTACAGCTTTGGCAAATATAATTTGTTTTCAGTTCCCTTCTGTGTAAAGTTAACCTGCCATTATTAGAGCACTGGTAACAAGGAAACATATCTACCTAAGCTGATGATTTTCTAAAGGAAAAATGTAAGATGCTAGGGATTTTAGTTCATTGGATCTGACATCCTTCCTCATGTTTATTAGATGAAGAAATGGGTCAAGGTACTTCTTAGAAGGAGCAGAGACAGAATTGACTCTAAGTTCCCTGAAACCAAAATCAGCAACCAGGCTCAGTGTAAAATGACTAAAGGCATATTTGGATAGAGTATAGGGGGAATGTGATCTCTCCTCTGCTCCTTCCACTAGTTATGTTTTCCTAAACTCCAAGTGGTTCCTTACTACCAACAGTATACATTCTTTTCTTTTATTTGTCATCTTTCAAAGCTCCAGGTGTTATCCATTTTATCCTCCTCAGAGACATTCTCTTCCCCAATTGGCTCCACCTTCATCCTCCTGATGGGATCATCTTCTGTGGTCATTGACATTGGCAGTGCCTGTTGCAAAGTTGGTTTGTCTTGGAAAAACTACCCTACTTTCACAATCCCCGCAGTTGTTGGGTATGAGCCCTACTGTGAGGACCTGGAAGAATTCCCTTCCAAGATAAGGAAAGTCGTAGGCCTGGAAAACATGCATATACTCGAGAAACTGTCTATTACAGAATTTCCCGTTAATCGAGGCCGAATCCTAAACTGGGAGGCTATGGAAGCTATTTGGCAACATGCTTTTGATAGCCTTCGAGTCAAGCCCAAGAACCACCCGGTGATTGTCACAGACTTGCCATGGAAGGAGAGAAGTTACCAGCAGAAGGTTCTGGAGGTAAGAGTGCTATGAACCCTACCTTTTAACAATTAAGAAAAATCAAGGAAACAAAGTCTGACAGCATAGAACATAATCCACATTTCCCCTCCCTCATGTTGAGAGGAGGTAGGTAGATGTCTTATGGCTGTGAGTCAGAGATTGCTCTTTTGAATCATCAGTCTAAGGCCCTTATAGTATCATTTCCAAACATGTCTGTTCCACGTCCAGCCCTAAGGATGCTACCATAGAGACAATCAGATTCTGACTTCAGGGAGCTTATGATGTAAAGGGAGAAAAGATGTGTACACAAATAGCTATGATGCAAGGAAGATTGAACACTGTAAAGGCAGATCTAAGCAAAGAGCCACAAGGGAATTGAGGGAGAAAGCCCCCTGTGAGGGAATGAAGGGAGGAGAGAGAGAAGTCAAGGCAGAGATTCTTGGGAGAGAGTGAATGGTATAGGATTTGGTCAGGAAGGAAGGGAAAGATGACATAGGATGCCATCTTGAGTGATGGGAAGGATCATTTCTCTCTTCTGGTTTTGCTTCCTCCTCTGAACAACTGAGGAAATTGGACTAATTGAGCTCTCCCCTATTCCTTCTCTTTTCACATTTTCTGGTTCCCTGAATACGAGAAGTATCAGAGATTTTATCAGTGCTCCATTTCCAATGTGGGTCTCAACACTTAGGTTGGCCTTCAGTCCACTTCCTAGGAATTAAATGATGTGTCTGAGGTTAGGCAATTAGGATCTCTAGGCAGAGGACAAGGTTCTTATCCGTGCGACCTGAGGCAAATTGTTCAACTTTTCTAATCTTCAGTTTCCTTATCTATAAAATGAGGGGGGGGACTAGATGGTTTTTAAAATGTCCCCCCCACTCCCAACTCCACTGGGAAATCTTGATTCTATTAATCTATAGCAATTAGGGTAAGGAAAGTGCTTTGCAAGCAAGAAGCCTGTGAGGTCGATGGAGCTAGGGTTTAATCCCCATTTTAAAGATGAAAAACTTTTGTCCCAGATGTCAAAGTTAATAAAGCGGTACAGCTTGGGCTTGAATATAAGTTCTTTCAGACTTGTCCAGGTCTCTTTAATTTAATCCAGCAAGCATGAATTAAGCACCTACTGTATGCTAGGCACTGTGCTATGTGTTAGGGACATAGTAACAGAAGCAAATCTCTGCCCACAAAAGCGAGTCTCTGCCCTTGAGGAGCTTACACCCTCCTGGCGTAGAAAACTCTGTTCTTGTCTCTCTCTCTCTCTTTCTGCATGTAGACACACAGCTATGTATGTATGTGTATATGCAAATGTCCATACACATGTATGTGTGTAGATAAACACGTCTATACATGTGTGTATACACATATGTGTGTAAATGTAGATCAATATTCATATTTAACAGTATATATTCATATCCAGTACTCAACAATATTTACACACACACACACATATATATATAGATATATAGGTATATATATATATATATATATATATATATAGTGAAAATATACATAGAATGATTACAAATAATTTCTTGTCAGAGTAGGGGGAGCAGGGCTGGAACAAGGACTGAGTAGTAGGATGATGGGTAATGGTCTCATTAAGGGGGAGCACATGATCTGAGCCTGTTCCTAGAGGAGAGAAGAGGATTCAGGCTTGGGGGAAGGAGAGGACCTTTGTGATAACAGAGACTGGAGATAAAATGAAAGCCATGTACAAGGAACATTAAATGGGCTATTTAGACCAGAGCATGGAATGAGTAAGGGGTTAGAAAGGTAAATAATGAAATCATTCTAGAAGACAGGTGGAGTCCCCTTTGACCCCAAATCATCTGTGGTGGGACCTTGTCTTCTGTCAGAGCCCTTAGACCCTATCTTACGGCTCAATCCTTTCTGGAAAGACCCATGGTGTTTTTTTTTTCTCTCTCTCCCCTTCCTATTCTCTTCCCTAGGTCATGATGGAGACTTTCAACGTTCCATCTCTGCACATTGGCAATCAGGCGGAACTTGCTATGTTTGGTGCCGGATTCTTGACTGGAATGGTACTAGACTGTGGGGCTGGTCTTACCCACATTGCACCCATCTTGGGAGGCCACACCATCCGTGATCGCATGCTAATCTGTGAGATCGGTGGGCTGGATATCAGTGCCCTATTATATAAACACCTGTTCAGGAAGGATATGAGAATGGATAACTTGCTCCAGAGAAAAGCAATGGAAGAGCTCAAAGAGAAGTTATGTTACGTGAGCAAAAGCCCCCATCAGGAGCCTTCTAGTAACTTGACCGCTTCTCAAGAGAGGGTTTCGATGCTTCCTGATGGGAAGATTATCTCCCTTACTGAAAAACACTGTACCTTCCCTGACATGCTCTTCAACCCCTCCCAGTTTGGAGGAACTGGAGTAAAATTAGGGCTTGAGGTGCTCAAATCAGCCATGTCGTGCCCCAACACGGCCAAAGACTACATATTTTCTCGGGTGGTTCTCTCTGGGGGCAGCACCCTCTTTCCTGGCTTTCCAGAACGTCTTATCTCAGAGTTAAATGCCATGAAACCTTCAATGTATTCAACTGAGGTTGTGTCCAGGCCAAATAGGATCTACCTACCCTGGGTAGGAGGTGCCATATTGTCTCACCTGTCCACTTTCAGTTCCCGCTGTGTAACCAGAAACGAATACTTTGAGGCACGAGCTGCACTATTCTCTTAGAGAAGTTTTTTTTGGGGGGGATTTTCCCAAAGGGGTAAATTGGTGAATACTGACTGCCTGAGGGCAGAAGATGCATGTTCTTGAGAAAAGTACCTTTTTATAGGATTATATAACTTTACTTTGTTCTGGAGTTCTACGCTTTTTTAATTTTTGTTCCTCACTGTAGCTGCGGCTTGGGATTTTGGCTTCCCATGAGGCCTAAATTAGGAATTCTAGAAATGGTCTTTCTCAGGGGATTTTTGGGGAAGCAGCATTGAAATCCAAAATAGTTCTGAAAGCTTCGAGTTTGCTTTTCCCCTGATAGTTCACTTCCTCTCTGGAATTGCTATGTAGGATACAGGGTAAGAGAGTGTCCATGTCACACCAATGCAGAGATGCTCTTTGACAGGGAAGGGGAAGGGTGTACAATACTTGTCCCCAATCAAAGATGGGTCTGCTGAATTTTTTTTTTTTGTAATTGAGGGAGTATGGTGAGAGAAAATGAATTTTTTATCACCTAGAAGATAAAATTGGAGAATTTCAATCTCTTCCTGAGACTTGGACAATGTATCTTCCCTTATTCTCTCTATCTCTCTCTTTTTTCCCCTGAATCTCCTCAGAGAATAGACTTGTTGTTTCTTAGCCATCCTCACGCAAAACTAGCCCTTTTCTCAAAGATGTTTTTCAGTCCCTTAGCCTGACAAATCGTGGTTGACCTGAAGCAATGGAGAAAGCAGCAACTTCTCTTTCTGCTCTCTCACTCTCTCTTGCTCTCTCACTCTTTTTCTCCTCTCTCTTCTCTCCTCTCTCTCCTCTCCTCTTTCTTTTCTCCTCTCTCTCTTTTCTCTTTCTTCTCTCTTCTCTCCTCTCTCTCTCCTCTTTCTCTCTTCTCTCTCTCCTCTTTCTCTCTTCTCTCCTCTCTCTCCTCTTTCTCTCTTCTCTCCTCTCTCTCCTCTTTCTCTCTTTTCTCCTCACTCTCTCCTCTTTCTCTCTTTTCTCCTCACTCTCCTTCTTTCCTCTCTCTCTCTCTCTCTCTCTCTCTCTCTCTCTCTCTCTCTCTCTCTCTCTCTCTCTCTCTCTCTCTCGTATTTAGGGGATTCTGAGGGTTCTGTTCTGTGGCCCATCCCCTATGCTGTGGGGATGTCATGCACACAACAATCCTTGTCCAGTTTTCGAGGAGGATCTGTTCAGTTTTGAAAAGGCTTCTTTTAACTGCATACGGAAACCCAGTAAAACTGGAAGCACTGTGATGATGGCTCAAGTAGTGATGGGGGAAGTAGGGAAAAGGTACAAAATGCAGGTTTATCTAAGAGAAGAGGGAGTGTATGATGGTGATAGGAGCAGACTTTCCTGCCTGGTTTGAAATTTCAGATGAAGGAGAAGAAAAGACTCCTGGATCCTCCTCTATGAATGGAGGCCAAAAGGACACAATACCTTGTCCCCCAACATATTAATGGGCTCAGGAGCAATCCTGCTGTCTCCAGATGATATTTGAGAGACTTCTTAGTGCTGGGCACCTTATGTTACACAGGAAGCTGCCCATTTCAGATTATATCCAGAGGAAGATAACCTGGAGAACACTAGTAACTGTCACTTGTATGATGCAATAAAGACATGTAAAGAAAACACTTTGCTTACTCATTTGAGCTCCCTGTCAACCTTGTGAGGATAGTAATAGAAGTAATCTTATCACATTTTTGTAAATGAGGAAACAGATTCTAGGAAGTATTCTATCATGGTATACATAGTGAGAAGCCCTCAGTACATCGTAAGTCCCATGATTTTATGGGAGACTAAGGTTCCTCCCTCACGTCTGCAAAATCAGGATTATTTCCTCACTTTTAATCCCCTGTGTCTCTAATTCTATGCTTTCTTTGTTTTCTGGAATTCATAGTCGCCAATGGCATGAATGATTGCATATGGCAGAAACTTAATGAATACTGCAATGTGCTGTGGCAAGTGTCAGGGTTACAAATAGAATAGTAAAGCAGAATCTCCAGGAGGAACTGGGGATGGTTAGGCTAGAGAAGTTTAGGAAGGAGCAGTTTGATGCAATTGCATATAATAGAGGGACTGAGATTTTTTTCCTGGACTCCCTGGTGTAAAAACAGGAAATGGAGATGTATAATTTATTATAACAAAAAAAGCTTCCTTAAAGTTAGTTCTATCCTATAGTAGAAATGCCTTCTTTATCACTAGGGAACTTCCCAATTCAACAGGTTACAGGAAAAATCATAAAAGTGTTAGGGTTTGGGAAATTGTCTTGCCTGTCCTATTTCTCCCTTCCATTTTCATTTTGATGTTTTCCTAGACTCCAAGTTATTCCTGATTCCTTAGATTTTCTGTTTGTCACTCTTCATAGCTCCAGATCACACTCATTCTACCTGCCCCCAAAGACGTCCTCTTCCCTTATTGACTGCACGTTCATTCTCATGATGGAAAAGCCTTGCCTGGTTGTGGACATTGGCAGTGCCTATTGCAAAGCTGGTTGGAATGGAGGAAACTCTCCCTCACTAAGAGTCCCCTCAGTTGTTGCATACTTACCCTTCTCAGAAGACACAAGACCAAGATCTATGCAGCTGAAACCGGTAATAGGCTCCAGCAACTTGTCAATTATTAAAGAACTGCCTACAGAATTTGTCATCAGCCGGGGTGCCATCACAAACTGGGATGCCATGGAGTTTATGTGGCACTATATTTTTGATGAGCTTAACAATAAACCTAATGACCATCCTATACTGATAACAGGACTCCTACCGAAGGATGAGCAGAGCCGTCAGAGGATCACAGAGGTGAGAAAATGTCCTTCCCCCCCAAATGATTTCCCCTTTTCGTCTTCTTTTCTTGAATTATTGTGCTTTAGCCATGAAGCTAAAAAAAATCAGCATCTTACCAATGTTATGACTAGCACTCTAGTCAGCAGTGACCTTCAAAGAAAAGCAGCAAAGGGACTCTTTCCTCCACCATTCTACCCAGGGACACCTACCCTTGGACTGCTGAGTGCAGGGGCCAAGAAAGCAAAATTATTGAGGAAAGAGATGAGAAGTCAGAATGAAGACAGATGGAAAAGGGGAGGAAGACTATTGAGTGGAGAGAAGATACTGTGGGTTTTGGGTAGGGAGCAGGAACAAATCGGTTCAGCAAACTTTTGTTGTGTTTTGTTTTGAACCTTTCCTTTTAAAAGTGAAAAACATTTAAGTAAAACCAACAGACCTAGTAACCCTGTCTAATAACACATATAATATCATATTCCACATCTAGTTCCTCTTCTTGTCTGAGAGGAAGCAGATATGTTTCCTTATTATAAGCCTAAGTGTGAGGTTGTTCATTTGATCATCAGAGTCCAATGATCTTTCCATTCTTCAGCAAACCTGAAAATTCTGCCTCTGGTAAGCTCTGCAGATAGGGGAAACTGAAAACACCAGAAAATTTTAGGACTTGACTACAATTATTGGTAGTTGCCTTAAATAAGAATTTTCATATTTGCAGGCAATGTGGTACGGCAGAAAAAAATACTAGGTTTGTAATCTAAAAGCCTAGGTTCTAAACTTTCACTTATCACTTAATATCTGGGTAACTTTAGACAAGTTCATTTTTTTGAGCCTTGACATACTCGTGTATATAATATGAGGGGACTGGATTAAATGGAATCTTAAACGTCTCTTAGTTCTGATCATATCATTCCAGAATCCTATAGCATATTTAAGTGATTCAGTCCATCAACAAACATTTATGAAGTATTTACCATATGATAAGCTCTGGGTTAAGGGTGGCAGATACCAAGAAAGGCAAAAAAATATTCCCCATTCTCGAGGAGCATACATTCCCTGGGGGAGATAAAAATTTCAATATCTGAATGTCAATATCTGACAACATAAAAGATATAAGCCGATTATGTTGTGATAACCTGAAAAAGGAAGACCTTGGGAAGTTGGAAAGACTGAGAACAGTATTTTACACAAAATGGGACTGGAATTGTTTTTTTTTTTTAAATAGCTTTTTATCTTTCCAAATACATAGAAAGACAGTTTTCAACATTACCTCTGCAAAACTTTGTGTTCCAAATTTTTCTCCTCCCAAGACACCAAGCAATTCGATACAGCTTAAACATGTGCAATTCTTTTAAATGTACATCCATATTTGTCATGCTGTGCAAGAAAAATCAGATCAAAAGGGGAAAAATAAGCAAATAACAACAAAAGATGAAAACACTGTGCTTTGATTCACATTCAATCTCCATAGTTTTCTCTCTGGATGCAAATGGCCCTCTCCATCACAAGTTTATTGGAATTGCCTTGAATCACCTCATTGTTGAAAAGAGCCAAGTCCATTGCTGTTGATAATCACAAAAATCGTGTTGCTGTGTACCATGTTCTCTTAATTCTGCTTACTTCACTTAGCATCAGTTCATGTAAGTCTTTCCGGGCTTTTCTGAAATCAGTTTGTTCATCATTTCTTATATAACAATAATATTCCATAACATTTACATACCATAACTTATTCAGCCATTCTCCAACTAATGGACATCCACTCAGTTCCCAGTTCCTTGCCACTACAAAAGGGGTTGCTATAAACATCCTTGCACTTGTGGGTCCTTTTCCCTCTTTTATGATTTCTTTGGAATACAGACCCAGTAGTGACTCTGCTGGATTAAAGGGTATGCACAATTTTATAGATCCTTGAGCATAGTTCCAGATTGTTCTCCAGCATGGTTGGATCAGTTCACAACTCTATCAATAATACATTAGCGTCACTGGGGTTGATTTGAAGACTGGGGAAGCTAAGAGTCGGAACTAAGGAAGGGGGGGAGCAATTCAACCTTAGAGAGGATAATCAGAGCAAATATGTGGAGTTGGAAGACAATGAATTTGTATTAGGAACAGTAAGAAAGTCAGTGGTATTAAACTGCGAAGTGTATAGAAGGGAACAAAGTATAATGCTGGAAAGGGAGGAAGAACCAAGTTTGTGAAGAGCTTCAAATGCCAAAGAATGGATTTTATATTTTATCCAGGAGATAACTGGGAATGACTGGAGTTTATTGAAGAAAAGAGTGATATGGCAGGACTTGCACTTTAGAAAGATATTTCTATCATCTGAGTGGTGGATAGACTATAATGGGAGATACTTGAGATAAGAAGACCAATCAGAAGGCCATTGCCTTAGGCCAGACATCTGGAAATGAAGGTCTAGGATAGTGGTCTCAGGGTGGTGGCAGTGTCAAAGAGAGAAAGGGACATATACAAGGTTATAAAATAGGAATGGCAAGATTTGGCAACAGAATACTTAATGGAGTTGATGGGAAGGAGTTGAGAATAGACATAGAATGTGAGTCTGGGGGACTGGGATGATGAAAGACTGGAGGTCAGGAGAGACTGATGTGTAAAATTGGTAATTATGTCCACAGAGATGACAATAAAAGAGGCAATCACTGAGAGAGAGAGAGAGAGAGAGTATAGAATTAAAAGAAGAGGAAAAGGAAGAGGAGGGCTGGGGAAGAATAGTGCTTGAGTATTTAGAAGGAGGCAGTATCAGCAGTGTCAAAGGAGATCATAGAGGTCAATTTAGATCAGGTGAAGAAAAATCCATTCGATTAGGCATTTAAGAGATAATTTTTAACTTGTATAGGGTCACTTCAGTTGAATGATAAGCCAGACTATTAAAGGTTCAGTAGAGAGGGAACTGGAGTTGTCACTTGCATATAATGTTCTCAAGGATTTTAGCCATGAAGGAAAAGAGAAATATAGGGATATAACAATGGGAACAGTAGGGTCAGGCTTTTTTGTTTTAGTTTTAAAAGTGGGGAGCAACGAGCATATTTGCAGGCATCTGGGAAGGAGTCCACAGGGATAAAATGAAAATGAGAATGGTGGTGGGGGGACAACTGGTGGAACAAATTTTGTTTGTTCCATGGGCACATGGAGAGTTGAAAGGTGAAGGGTCACAGGATTGAAAGAAGAGACAGTGGATGATGACATCTGAATAATATGAGGCAAGAGGAAGAGACATGGAGCTCTTGGCAAATGATTTCAGTTTTTTAGAGGGACATGAGTTGACAACCTTGGCTAAAAAGGTAGGAGACTAGAGAAAAGATAAAAAGGCTTGGAACAACAACTTTGGAGAGTGAAATAGTGAATCTATGAAGGAACAATAGAATATTTACTTTCATAGAGGGAGGGCTTAGTCAAGATCAGATAAGTTGTTGTTGTTGGCATAGTCATGTGATATTTTAACACCCTTCACCCTTGTAGAGCAGCATATGAGTAGGAGTTAAAGTGCGGAAAGTGTTTTGCAAACAACATATCCATGAAGTAGGCTGAACTTTAAAGTTTACCTATTTTAAAGATAAAGATAAAGATTTTAAAGATAAAGAAACCTAAACTGAGAGAAGACAAATAACCTGTCTCAAGTGATATAGTAAACAAGGACAGCTTTAGATTTTAATATAGGTTCTTCTAACCACATCCTAGTGTTCTAAAGTTCAACAAGAATGGTTTAAGTACCTATGGTATGCCAGGCCCTGTGTCAGGTGATGGGGATACAGTAATAGAAGTTGGATGGTACCTACCTTTAAGAAACTTGCATCCTCTGATTTTAGAGAGGCCTGGAGAGACTCACATGATCTGAAGCTGAGTGAAATGAGCAGAACCAGGAGATTATACACTTCAACAATAATACTATATGATGATCAATTCTGATGAACATGACTCTTTCCAACAATGAGATGATTCAGGCCAGTTCCAATGATCTTGTGCTGAAGAGAGCCATCTACACCCAGAGAGAGAACTGAGGGAACTGAGGGTTGACCACAACATAATATTCTCACTCTTTTTGTTGTTTTTCACTTGCATTTTGTTTTCTTACTCATTTTCTTTCCTTTTTGATCTGATTTTTCTTGTGCAGGAAGAGAATTGTATAAATATGTTTATACATATTGGATTTAACATATTTTAACATGTATAACATATATTGGATTGTTTTCCATCTAGGGGAGGAGGTGGGGTTGAAGGAGAAGAAAATCTGAAGCACAAGGCTATGCGCGGATCAGTATTGTCAAATTATTTGTGCATATGTTTTGAAAATAAAAAAGCTTTATTTAAAAAAGAAATTTACATCCTATTGGGTTTGAAAATAATATGTATGTAGAAACAAAGAAACTAATGTATACAGAATGATTAATAAATAATTTCTCACTAAGAAGTTGGAAGCAGGGCCAGAGTAAGGGCTGAGAACTAGAAGAATGGGCATTGGTTTATTGTCATGGAATAGCACTTGAACTGAGCCTCTAAGCAAGCATGCAGCATTCCTAGAGGAGAGAGCAGAAGAGGACCCAGGTTTGTGGGGTGGGCAGGTCAGAGAAGGAAGGACGCTTATTTGATGCAAGGAGGCAGGCAGGTGATAGAGTGAAAGCCATGTATAATGAACATTAAATAGTCCACATTGACCAGAACACAAACTAAGTAAAAACTGGGAAGGGTGTATCATGAAATCATGGATTGGAGTTACTCAACAGGTAATTCTCCCTCCCCAAGTCATCTATGGCCCTTAGACTTCCTTCTAGGCACAATCTCTAGTCATATATTTAATCTTTTCTGGAAAAACCCACGATATTTTTTCTCTCCCCTTCCTATTCTCTTCCCTAGATCATGATGGAGACCTTCAATGTTCCATCTCTGCACATTGGCAATCAGGCAGAACTTGCTTTGTTTGGTGCCGGACTCTTGACTGGAACGGTACTAGAGTGTGGGGCTGGTCTTACCCACATCGCACCGATCTTTGGAGGCCAAGTGATATCTAACTCCGCAATAATTTGTGAGCTTGGTGGGCTAGATATCAGTTTGTTATTATACAAGTCTTTGATCAACAAAGAAGCAGAAATGAAACACTTTGTCCAGAGGGAAGCAATGGAGGACCTCAAAGAGAAGTTTTGTTATGTGAACAAAACCCCTATTCAGGAGGAATCTTCCAGCAACACGAACTCCACGGAAGTGAGGTTCTCTGTCCTTCCTGATGGACAAGTTGTCTCTCTTACTGAAAAACATCTGACTTATCCCAATGTCCTCTTCAAGCCTTCCCAATTTGATTTGCCAGGAGAAGAATTAAGTGATCAAATTCTTAAATCAGCCTTATCAAGCGGTTGGAATTTCAAATCCATCTTTTCTAATGTGGTTCTTTCAGGGGGCAGCACCCTTTTTGATGGCTTCCCAGAGCGCCTTTTCAGGGATTTGTGTAGAATTAGACCTGGCTTCCGGTCAAGTGAGGTGATATCCTGGCCAAATCGGATTGACCTCCCCTGGATAGGCGGTTCCATATTGTCTTGCCTGTCATCCTTCAAATCCTGCTGCATAACCAGAGAAAAATATAATGAAGAAGGGAAAGATGCAGTCCAATAGGGTGCTTCTTCATCAAGATTTCCACAAGTGGGACTATTTGAGGCATATTGACTGCTGTAGGCAACACTTGGTTCCTGAGGGAAGCCTCATCTTCTAGGATTATAACTTTTGGCTCTTGAATTGACTCTAGGGTTCCATCCCTGCGGTTTTCTTTTTATTCCCCTGCCCCTGCTGGCTCTAATTATGGTCTGAAATTCTGGCCGATAATGGGACTTGATTTAGAAATCTAGGAAGAGATGTATCTCAAGTGTTGGTTGGGAAAGCAAGATTGAAATCCAACAGTTGTGAGATTTCAATGTTTAGTCCGCATCATATCTGAAAAATTCACTCTGAAGTTCTCTGAAGAAGATAGGGTGGGAGAAATCCGATGGTCCACAACAAATGGATGCTTTCTTGGGGAGGGAGCAATTCTTGTCTCCTCCCCAAATGAAGCTGTTACACCTTTTGGGAAGGATTTGAGGGTGGAGAGAGAATAACTTTCCCATTACTTGAACAGTTCAGGCTCATTGGGCTTTCTAGTGAACCTCATCCCTCTCTTGAAACTTGGTGAGTTGTTTCATATTCCTTTATCTTTCACCCCCTTTCTTGAATCCCTTCAGAGAATAGACATATAAGTATTCAATCCTCCCCATCAAAATGAAACCAGCCCTTTTCAAATGATTTTCAGCACCTTCACCTCTGGGATTCCCTGATTGTGTGTGTGTGTGTGTGTAGAAATATCAGTACCTCCATAGCCAAGAACTTACAGTGTATGTCTCTTATTGCCTAGGGGTATCCCAAGAGTTCTGCAACCCATCCCTTGTGCATCCCTTGATGCACAAAACTCTTGCCCAGCTCTCTGAGGGAGCCGTCCAGTTTTGAAATCTTTTAAAACATCAAACTCCCCAAACAAGTGGAAGCATTGTGCTAGAACTTCAAGTAGTGATGCAGGAAGATAGGAAACAGACACAAAATGTTACCTGGGGGAAAATGGGGAGTCTGTGATGGTGACAGGGGTAGAAAGGGATGTCAGCCTAGTGAAATTTCAGATAAAGGAGAGAGAGCAGGTAGGACGTATGGATTCCCCTTTAAGGATGGGAGCCAACATGGCAATCCTCTGACCCCCTCCAACTTATCAATGGCTCAGAAGCAATCCTGTTGTCCCCTCTAGATGACATCTGGAAAATTGCTTAGTACTGGGCATTACTTCTTTGCACAGGAGACTGACTGGGCCTAAAGGAAGGCGACTTGGAGAACACTAGTAACAATCATCTCTATGATGCATTAAAGTCTTTATAGAAAGCCCTTTGCTTGCTCATTTGAGTTTCCCACCAGCCTAGTAAGGAAGGCACTACAAATGGTCTTATCGCCTCTTTATAAGCAGGGAAACTGGGATTCTAATCACTTATCAATAGTGCCACGGCTTGAATATTGAAGATGAATCAGAACCCAGCATTTGGGGACCACGTAATACAAAGCTCTTGATGGAACTGAACAATT
Source organism: Sminthopsis crassicaudata (assembly GCF_048593235.1). NCBI lineage: Eukaryota > Metazoa > Chordata > Mammalia > Dasyuromorphia > Dasyuridae > Sminthopsis > Sminthopsis crassicaudata. The sequence goes on along the minus strand of NC_133619.1, from coordinate 614,095,284 downwards.
ACTCTAGGGAAGGAAACGCTTAGAGAGGGACACAATTATTTTGAAGCCCTATAGAAGTAGGATTAGATTTATTCATGGTCCACAATATGCTGAGCTAGAAGAAATGAGTGTCTAAATTTCTTGACTTCCTCTTGATAGAAGGAAAATATTTCTGACCCCCAGAGTTTTCCTGTGAGGGAAAAGAGGTCATCAGACCTGGTGGATTTAGGTGAAAGCTGTTTGATATTGAGATGAATGAGCATTCTTCACAGAGAAAACCAGAGCTGGGCACAATTTGGCAGTCATCTGGCACCAGTTATATGTGAGCAGAGACCCATTAGAAGAACATTCTTTAGTGGAAGCTGGAAGATTTTACCCAGGAGAATAAGCTTAGGAAATTTTATCAGGTTTTCTCACTTCTTCTTACCCCATTCTTCACTCTCTGGGCCTAGTATTCTATACTCGGGATCAGGGAGTAGCTATCTGGGGCTAGGAGACATTCTATCATGTATTATATAGTAGTGAGTCTTCAGTACATCTGCACGTCCCATGATTTTATGGGAGGCCAAAGTTTCTCATTTATGCCTGGAGACCTAGGACTATTTCCTCATATCTGATCATCTGTGTATCTAATTCTATGTTTTCTTAGTGTCCTGGAACCTGCAGCTCACCAATGAATGAAGGAAGCATTCATTAAGTATTTTTGCAATGCACTGTGACAAGGATTAGAGATACAAATAGGATACTAGGGCAGATCTTGCTCTCCAGGCGTTAAGGTTGATTAGGGTGAAAAAGGGGGAAGATTTAGGAAGGGACATAATTAGTTTGATGTGTCCTTATGTTAAAGAGGGATTAAACTCATTTGGGGATTCTAGAACTAGAAGAATTGAGTGTATAAACAGCTTGATTTTCACTTGATATACTGGAGCCAGGGAGATGCTGATAAATGATTAACATCTGGCTGACAGAAAAAAGTATGCATAATATACTTTTATGTTTAACCTGAATTATTAATTTTTCTCTATTTCTTTCTTAAGTCTAGATAATCAACACAACAAAAAAAATCAAGCCCTCATTTAAAGTATTTGCTGTTTTCTTTTTCTTTTTTTTGCCCAAAAAACCTTTTTATTATTAAACCTTGTAGTACAAACCTGAAAAGTAAACAAAAAACAAAAACAAACAAAAAAAAAACTGACAATAAACAACAATGAAGTCTTTCCTTCCAAGGAAAGAGAGCAGAGCAGCGCTAATAAATTAAATGTCCAACTGTAAGCCATAGTCAGAAGTTTACTGTCAAAAAGAGGGGAAAAGTACACATATTTGCTGTTTTCTACAGTATAAAGGCTCACACTGAAAATTTAACAATCGGCTCTTGGGTAGACATAAGCTGGCTCTGGCATATCTCTGCAAACAATTGTTTTGAAACAAGAACTTCATCAGTGGATGATGTAGCTATATGTCACAGTGAATTAAGGCTAGGTCTTGAGTTGAAGTTCAAATCCAGTCTTAGACATTTACTAGCTGTGTGATCCAGCTTCTATTTGCCTTAGTTTCCTCCACTGTAAAATGGGAATAACAATAGTATCCAATTCCTAGGGTTGTTGTGAAGATCAATTGTAAAGTAGGAATAATAATAGCATCTAGCTCTCAGAGTTGTTGTGAGGATAAAATGCAAGTATTTAGTAAGTTTCTGGCACATAGTAATTATTATGGTTATATTTATCATTCTTACTAGAATATATATCAACTAGCTGCTCTCTACGTTGACTAAAGCTAAAACTAATGGGCATGATCTTGAGAAAGCTGTGGTAGACAAATATTTATCCTGAGAATTTGGAAATATGAATATTCGAGTTATCCCAGGGAATGGAATCTTTTGTGGAATATAAAGAAATAAGAAAAGGTAGAAATCATTTAATGTAATGTACCAAGCACTGGGCTAAAGAAGGCAGAAATTCGATGTTGAAGGCCCTCCTAGACCCATTTTGTTTCTGAGATGGATCTGTTGCCATAGGCTGAAGACAATGGCTTTTGTGGATGATCCTTGACACCAGTCACTTCCCAGTTAGCCCAGTGGTCTTGATGCTGACCTTTCCTTTTTCTTTGATTTCTCACACCTATGTTGTATCATAATCCTAGAGGAAATTGATTTGCTATATGGCTGCAGGCAAACTTTATCCCTTATCCATTCCCTTACTTCTAAAAATGGAACTGCTACTTTTGATAGAACTGCTCAGCAGGCTGGTAACATGGGAACACATCTAAGTTGGTTTTTCTCTAAAAGAGAAGCATAGGATGTCAGCAGAGGAAGGTTGCTTAGAACTTCTGATTGAACCCAGTACTTCTTCTAGAGGAGGAAGCAGACTCAGAGTGGGTAAGAGATATTCCCAAAGTCACATGGATGGAAGTAGCAGAACCAGAATTCCATTCTCATTATACTAGCCCTCAAGCCCAGAGTTCTATCCCAGCAGGCTTCACGTGAAATTGCTACAGCTATCATTGAGTGGGTTAGGGAAAGATGCTCCCTCCCCCTTTCATTTCTAATTCTGATATTTTCCTAAATCTAAGTGGTTCCTATTTACTGAGGTTCAGGTTTTTCTCTTCTCTTTACAATCCTTCAAAGCTCCAGGTCACAACCACAGAACCTGCTTTCACTTCTCTCATTCGCTCCACCTTTCTTTTCCTGATGGAAGAAACGACTTTGGTCATTGACATTGGCAGTGACTGGTGCAGAACTGGCCTAGGAGGAAGAAACCATCCAACATTAGCAGTTCCTGAAGTCGTTGGATACCAGCCCTACCCAGAGAACCCAGGGCCAAGCAATCCAAAAACAAGGAAGATTGTAGGTTCTTCTAACTTGTCCCTACTCAGGCAGCTACGTACTGAGTTTCCTGTCCGACGACGCGAGATCACCAATTGGGATGCCCTGGAGGCAGTTTTGACATATAGCTATAATCACCTCAAGCTCAAGGCTGAGGACCATCCTGTGCTGCTAACAGGATTTATAGTGAATTCTTTGAATCATCGGCGGAAGTTGATGGAGGTAAGATGGCGATTTCTTCCTCTGATCCCCTCTCCCTTCTTTTCTTGCATTGCTGAGGGTTACTGCTATATAGCTAAAATATTGTCTTCCCAGTTCCATGACCAAGACCCTAGTCAGAAATGATCTCAGGAAAAATACAGTACGGGGCTTCTTTCCTCCGTTATTTTGTGCAGGGGCAGCTGTGACACTGAGATCAAGTCATTAAATGAGGAGAACATGGACCAGAATATAAAAGATGAGACTAACCATTGAGTGGTTTGGTTTCTGTTGGAGAGCAAGAACAACAAACAAGTTTCATTGTCTCTTGTTGTTCTATGTCATTTCCCTTCCATTATAGCCTTCCCTTTGAACTCTTCCTCTTAACGGTGAAAAACATTTAAACAAAACCATCTGACTCAGTGACAGTGTCTGATGGCATATACCACCTCCCTAATTCCTTACCCTGACTGGAGACAGAGTGAAGACATCAGGGTCTAATGTTCTCTCTAGTGTCATCATTCCATTTTTCAGCAAATACAAGAGGCTATCCTATGCCCAGCAGTGTGGATACCACCATAAGTGCCTTTGTCATATTTCTTATGTTTCTGACATGCTGAAGGATTGACATTTAAATGTGGCATTCTAAGTAGGACTCCCAGAACTATCTTGGTAAAATCCCGTGGAGAATATCTCTTTGATAAGGAATCCATTTTCTATCTCTTTTGGATTTGAAGGCAGAAGATCTAGAATCAAATCCTTTCAACACATTCATCTGGGTAACTTTCTATCTTTATGACCCTTCACTTCTCTGCATTTTGGTTCATTTACCTGCAAAATGAGGCTGTTGAATTGAATCATTTCTAACATCTTTCCCAGGTCTTATCAATAAACTTAACCCAAATTATTTTAAAAAATATTTTATTTTTTTAAGGTTATACAGGTACATTCATTGCATATGAATCATGTTGTGAGAAAATCATAACAAAAGAAAAAACCTACTAGAAAAAATAAGAAAAAAATGAAAATAGTATGTGTTAATCCACATTGTTTCCATACTTCTCTCTGGATGGGAATGGTATTTTCCATCCAAAGTTTATTGGAATCACCTCAGATCACTGAATTTCTGAGAACAAGCAAGTCTTTCATAGTTGATCATCATACAATCTTGTTGTTGCTGTGTACAATGTTTTCCTGGGTCTGCTTGCTTCACTCAGTATCAGTTCATGTAAATTATTCCAGGGTTTTCTAAAATCAACCTATTCATTATTTTTAATGGAATAATAATAATCCATTACTTTCATATATCATAACTTATTCAGCCATTCCCCAGTTGATGGACATCTACTCATTTTCCAATTTTTTGCCACCACAAAAAGAGCTACTATAAACATTTTTGCACATGTGGGTCCTTTTCCTTCTTTTATGATTTTTGGGGATGCAGATCTGGTAATGGCAACCCAAATTATATTTAAATAAATATAGATAGAAATTATTTTCATATTTTAATTCTTGGGTGGTTGACTTCTAATCATTGATGAAATTGGTTTCCATGAGTCAGAAAATATTTATAAAGTACTTATTATACATGAGCACTGTATTATGGGATGAGGATACAAAGGATGGATGTCAATTTGGGTTCTTTGAGAGCTTATCTTTTTTCCAAGGATACCTGCAAAAATAAGTATGTTCAGAATAAAGATGAAGTAATTATAAAGGGAGGCTCTAGTAGTTGGGAAGTGAGAGAAAAATCAAAGACGTTTTCGTGGAGAAGGAGATATGAGAAGTGCATCTTAAATGAAGAGGGAGATTTATTTGAAGTAGAGAAGAGAAGGGAGTGATATTCCAAGAATGGAGCACAGCAATGGGAAATAAAGATAAATGTTCTGTGATGAACAAAATAGGGATTAGGATAACTGCACCATAGAGTACAGGAAGGAGAGTTATGTATAGAAAAGCTAGAAAGATAGATTGACTTTAAAACTCATGATAAAGGCAAGAAGAGGCACTGAAATATATTGTCTAGGGGAGTGACTTGATCTGGGGTTAAGGAAAATCTTTTTGGTAACTAAGTGGAGGTAGACTGGAGGGAGATTTGAGGCAGGAGGCTAATTAGGAGACAAAATAATCCAGGAGAGAGGTGATAAGGACCTGATTGTGGCCTTGTAACTGAGAGATGTTATGGAGGTCCCCATGTAGAGTGAGGAGAGAAGAGTAATGGTAAGGTCCCAAATCTGGGACACTAGAAGAATAGTGGTACCCTTGACAGAAATAAGAAAGTTTGGTAGAGGAGAGGAACTTGGAGAAAAGATAATGAGCTCTGTTTGGGGAGAGATTGAATTTCAGATATGTCTGGTTTGAAATGTCCAAGGAGAGGCTATGATGGAGCTCAGGAGAGAGGACCTGGGGCTGGATGTATTCATTTAGAAGTCATCTGCCTGGAAATAATAGTTAAACTCATGGAAACTGATGAGGTCACCAAGTGAGAGAGTATAGAGAAAGAAGAGGAGGTCAAAGCCAGGATCTTGGGCAGCATTCACAGCAGTTAAGATATGGACAGTGATCTAGCAAAGGAGACTGAGAGGTGCTCTAGAAAGTAAAAAGGGAATAATCGGAGAAGAGCATCTTGAAAACTCAAAGAGAGAAAAACATCCAGCGGGAGAGGAAAGTCAACAAGAGCTCTTTCCATATTTTCCATATCTCTTTAAGGTTGGGGATGTTCCTTGCCAAAAGGTACAAAGTACCTAGTACATTCTACAAGAAATGCATGCTGAGAGAAGACAAGAAATGTCTCCTGGGTCACACATAATTAGTAAATGTTACAGCTGGAAATTGATCCAGTTTTTTTTTTTTTTTTTTTTTTTTTTTTTTTTTTTTTTTTTTTTTTTTTGGACCATAAGTCCAGGACTCTTGACTTTAGTGTAAAAACCTCAAATTTATTAATAATTTAATCAAATATAATATATAAATAGATAGATAGCAAACAAGCATGTATACATATGTGTATGTGTGTGTATATATGTGTGGACTGGCTAAACTGGCCAGTGGGTTCAGATTCTGCAAGGAAGGGGAGATACTTGGAAGTAATAACCACTAAAATGAAAGAGAGTTACAAGGTTGGGACTGACTGGACAGTTCCATCCAGTGGCTCAGTGAAGTATCCCTACAGAATTATGTTAGCAGCAACCAAGGGAAGGGTCTATAGAGGGGGAAAGAGAGCACTCATTCCCATGTAGTCACGAGTTCCCTTCTACTACTAATGTGGGAGCTTAGGAGTTTGAATTCATCACAGGGACTTATCTAGAAAGGGACAGTCACAGAAATCCCACTGACAGGTTTTTCAAATGATGGCAACTTTCCTGCCAGGCCCTTATTTCTAAAAGTGAAGGTCCAGACTGTTAGTCTAATGCAGGAGTTCTCAAACTACGGCCCAGATGCAGCTGCTGAGGACGTTTATACGCCCGCTGGGTTATGGCAAATGGGCTGAGGGGTGGAGATAGAGTGTGAGGTTTTGTTTTTACTATAGTCCAGCCTAATGCTTGCTTCCTGCTCAGTATATGTGTGTGTATATGAATATCTATGGTGTTTCCAGATTACATGTGTGTATGCACATGTGCACAGAAGTAGTGTGTGTATATGCCTAAAATTATACTAGGACTTTTGGAATATTCTGTATGGTACACATAAATAACAATATAAATATACACATGTGTATATTTATGTACAAATATATTCATATATATGTAAACATACACACATATAATGAGTAGCTACAAAATGACTATGTAGCAATTTCTTGGTAATAGCATCTATGACTTGGAGAATAAGGAAAGGTCTCATTAGAAGTTGATATTAGGATTGAGTCTTAAAAGAGACTTGGGGCTCCAGGAAGAGAAGGGCATCATTTCCAAGCAAGGAGATAGTAGCTTATACAAAGGTAAAAGGGTTGGGATGTAACCTTGAGAAAAACATTACACTGACCAGTTTGACAGGAAAGGCAAGTACATGAAGGTAAATAATTTAAGATTGGACTGGAAAAATGATTAAAGGCAAGACAGAAGTGATTTATTTTCAGTTATGGTGGGCGGACCCTAACTTGTGACACTTCTTGCAGTGGCCTTAGTCTTTTTTCCCCTCCAAAAACATGTAAAGATGGTTTTCAACATTTGTTTTTGTAAGATTTTGTGTTCTAAATTTTTTCTTCCTCCCTCCCTTAATTTCCACTTTCCCCAATTCAGCAAGGAATCTGATATAGATTATACATGTGTAGTTCTTTGAAACACATTTCCAAAGGTGATTTAAATCACTATTGATCAGAGAAATACAAATTAAGACAGTTCTGAGATACCACTACACACCTCTCAGATTGGCTAAGATGTCAGGAAAAGATAATAACAAATGTTGGAGGGGATGTGGGAAAACTGGGACACTGATACATTGTTGGTGGAATTGTGAATAGATCTACCCATTCTGGAGAGCAATCTAAAATTATGGTCAAAAAGTTATCAAACTGTGCATACCCTTTGATCCAGCAGTGTTTCTACTGGAGACTTAAAGAAGGGAAAGGGACCCACATGTGCACAAATGTTTTTGTAGTGGCAAAGAACTGGAAACTGAGTGGATACTCGTTATTGGAGAATGGCTGAATAAATTGTGCTATATGAATGTTATGGAATATTATTGTTCTGTAAGAAACAACCAACAGGATGATTCCAGAGAGACTTGGAGAGACTTACGTGAACTGATGTGAAATGACCAGAACCATGAGATCATTGTATACAGCAACAAGATTATACCATGATCAATTCTAATGGATGTAGCTCTTTCCAACAATGAGATGACTGATGCCAATTCCAATGAATTTGTGAAGAGAGTCATCTATACCCAGAGAGAGAACTGTGGGAACTGAGGGTGGATCACAGCAAAGAATTCTCACTCTTTTTGTTGTTTGCTCGCATTTTGTTTTCTTTCTCATTTTTTTCCTTTGTGAGCTAGATTTTTCTTGTGTAGCAAGATTATTATATAAATATGAATACGTATTGGATTTAACATATATTTTTACCATGTTTAACATATATTGGATTACTTGCCATATAAAGGAGGGTGTAGGAGGAAGGGGGGGGAATTGGAACACAAGATTTTGTAAGGGTCAATGTTGAAAAATTTATCCAAGCATATGTTTTGAAAATAAAAAGCTTTAATAAAAAAAAAAAACAACAAAGAAGGAAGTACATAAAATAAGAGGAAATATATAGGAGTGTTTACTCCATATTTTCCAAATTGCCTTATCCTGGGTTAAATACACAATTGTGTTGTCTAAAAGGGAAAAATATGTATAGAAATATTTGTCATATTGTACAAAAAAATCAGACCACAAAGGGAAAAAAAAACATGAGAAAGAAAAAGCAAACAAAAGGTGGAAAAATATTCTTCAATGCACACTCAGTCTCCATAGTTTCCTCTTTGGATGTGGATGGCATTTTCCATTCCAGGTCTATGGGAATTGCCTTGAAACAGCACATTATTGAGAAGAGTAAAGTCCATTGGTTCTGCTCACTTCACTCAGCATCAGTTCATGTAAGCCTTTTCAGGCTTTTGTGAAATCAGCTTGCTCAACATTTCTTATAGAACAATAATATTCCATCAAATCCACGTACCGTACTTAATCGGCTATTCCCCAATTGATGAACGTCCACTCAATCTCCAGTTCCCTGAGTCTTTGAACTTTATCCTAGGGCATAGGCTCTTAGGATGCATCAGTTATCATCAATCGAACAAGCATCTCTTAAGAACCTGGGTAAAAGCCTTTAAGAGTCCTGCCCTCATAGAGCTCCCAGTCTATTTGGTGGGGGTAGGTGGAGATATCCTTGAGTTTTTCCTCAGACTCATGACCAATGTTGATTTTTTTTTTTCCTCCAGATCATGATGGAGAGTTTTAATGTTCCGTCTGTGCATATCGGCAACCAAGCTGAGCTTTGTCTTTTTGGCTCGGGCTTTTTGACAGGATTGGTATTGCACTCTGGGACCGGTATCACTTCTATCTCACCTGTTTGCAATGGCAGAGTTAAGGAGTTATCCACCAAGGTTTTTGAGATGGCTGGGATAGATGTCAGCTTATTTCTACACAAAGCTCTGTTTAATAAAAGCATGAACTTGGACAGCCTATCTCAGCGGAATGATATGGACATAGTTAAGAAGTTATGCTACGTAAGCAAAAATCCTAATCAGAAAGACTCTGCTGTGGACTCAGTGTCCAATCTCCCTGGAGTGACTGCCCTCCCTGATGGGAAGATCATCAACCTGGCCAAAGAACTGCGTACTTCTCCTGATATGTTCTTCTGGACTTCCAACAGTAATTTTCCAAATATGGACCTAAGCTCAGAAGTTATTGAGACGGTGACAAAATGTGATATAGAGGAACGATCCTCCCTCTTCTCCAATGTGGTCCTTTCTGGGGGCAATACCCTCTTCACTGGCTTCCCAGAGCGTCTTCTCTGGGAGCTGAATAACATCAGACCCCAATGGTTCCCAGCTCAGGTTGTGTCTCGGCCAAATCGGATCATCCTCTCCTGGGTGGGAGGATCCATCGTGTCCTGCCTATCAAGTTTCCACAGCCAGTACTTGACCAATAAGGAATATCAAGAAGCAGCACAAGCTTTGGGCTTTTAAGCAACTAGATTAGTGGGCAATATCTATCTGGGCATGGGAAAAACTTGGTTCTTGAGGAAAGCATCTTCTGTGGTTCTAACATTAGGGAGGAGGGATTGTTGCTATGTTCTGGGATTCTAGATCTGGTATTCCTTTTATTCTCTGGTATTGGGGATATCTTGCAATGGATATCTGATTTTGGGATGCAGGAAAGAGTGCTCGATAGTTGTGAGCAATTGTTCCTTCAGGCTCCTTTCTCTGGAGAGCTACAAGGGACAGAGCTGAATCAAGAACAGCTGCTATGAGTTAATTAAGCTCTGGGCCTCCCTGCATCTAGGCAGCATCCTGGCTTAAGTATGAGTTATGAAGTGCTCTGGGGGCAGGTACTTCCAAATGCCACCTAAATTGGGACTGCTACATCTTTTGGCAAGGGGGATATATATAACAAGACCCTGGTTCTCCTATGACTTAAATGGTTGGGCTAGCTGGGCCTTCTAGAGAACTTCTTCCTCTTCTAAGGAAGACTCTTGGTTCATTTTCCCTGCATCTCTCTCTGCCTCTCCCTTTCCCTTTCTCTCTCTTCCTGAATTCCCTCAGGGAATGAGCATATAGATGTTCAACCCCCTTCAGCAAATCCTCCACAAGCAAAACTAATTTTTTCCAGATGTTTCTCAGTGCCTCAGCCTGGCAGGCTGTGGTAGAAGTTTATGTTCTCTTGGGATGCACTGTTTACATTGTGTGTGCCCATGTGGGGGTAGGGAGGAAGATCATCACTTCCATATCTAAGGGGTTACAGTGGGAGTTGGAGAGGAGGCTTGGACTTGAGGTGCAGATCCATGCAATTCTCTCCTATTGTCTGGGGAATGGTTGATTGTTCTGGAGTCCATGCTCTGTGCTATGGGACTGGCGGTGTCATGCATATAGCTCCTGCCCAGTCTCCATAGGGGAGCTGTCCTGTTCTGAAATGCCTTCTTTTAGTTGTATATGAAAATCCAATAAACTTGAAAGCATTGTGATGATGGCTTAGGTGGTGAGGAAAGGGAAAGTGGGGAATATTCATGGATGCTACTTGGGGTGTGTGCCTACACGGTGGTGGGCTGCCAGCCCTGGAGCACAAGGACTGGTGAAGGAGAGATGACAGGCCATTGGACATCTCATGATCCCGTGCCTGTACCCGGCTACATAGCTCTATTCAATTTTCTTTCCACACATATCTGGTCATGTCACTTTTCTGCTAACCTCCCAAAAAACCAACCAAACAAAAACACCAAACAAGGTAAAATTATGGCACCTTTTTCCAACCAGGTTCAAAGTCTCTTGCTGGGTAGGACTTCTCTGTGTCTGAAAAAGAAACTCATTGACTGTGTGTTCAACAATTGTTCATCCAGCTTCAAGTCCTCCAATGAGGGATAACTGATTTACTACTGAGGCAGTGCAGTCCACTTTAGGATAACTCGGGTTTAGGATTTTTTTTTTCCAATATCCAATCTAAAATCCTCTTTTCTGCAGCTTCCACACATTTCTCTCAGTTCCACCCTCTGTGGCCAAGCAGAACAAAGCTAATCCTTCAGATTAGTCTGGAAGCCAGAACTTCAAACTGTTGAAGACGCTCATTCCCCTCCCTCTTCCTCTTTGTCTCTCCTGGATGAACAGCCCTCATTCAATTAAAAAGCAATTATTAAGTACCTACCACACTTCAGACATTAGAGATACAACTACCCAGGAAAGAAAAGATAAGAACCGAAACTATCTATGTCCTCCAGGATTTTACATTTTATTGGGGGATGGAAGATAAATCTGAAGGAGGGAGAGCTTTAGAAGTCAGGAGAAGGAATGAGAAGCATCAAGGAGAATATATCTGAGCTGAAGGAAAAGAGCGAGTCCATGAGGTAGAACTCAGGAGAGAATGTATTGCTGGCACATGGGATGGTAAATTCAAAGGCAGGGAAGTAGAAAACAAATTTGTTCCGGAGGAACAGAAAGAAAGGCAATTTGATTGGACCATATAGTTCAGGAAGGGGATGAGGGGTAATATATAATGAAGTTGGGAAGAGAGATTGGGGCTAGGCTGTAAAAGCAAGCCTTCAGGAGCCAGAGGAATTACTATATGTTTTGGATGAAACATGGAGCCACTTGCGTTGAGTAAGACAGTGACGTGGTTAAATCTGTGTTTAAGGAAAATCACTTGGGCATGAATTAGAGTAGGGAAAGATGAATAGGGAGATCAATGGAGAAGCTATTTCAGTAGTCTAGGTGAGAAGCAATGAGGATCCAAAGCGGAGTGAGGTCTGAGAGTGGAGGGAATGAGATTGGAAACGTGTTGTAAAAGTAGAATTCAAGATTGGGCAACTGATTAGTTGTGTGGCTCAAGGGAGAGTGAGGAGTGGGAGTGAACTTGGAAGAACAGGGACGCCTTTGTCAATAATGTGGAAGGCTGGAAGATGAATGGGCTTGGGGAGAAGGGTATGTTCTCTTTTAGATTTCATTTGAGATCTTGGGCATCCATTTTGAAACATTTAGCAAGCTAGTGATGATGCAGAGTTGGAGCTCAGAAAGACTGGACGTATATGTGTGTGTATACATACACATATGTATATATACACACACAATCATATACATGTGCATAATTAGAGACAGATTTGAGAGTTACCAACATGGAATTTATAGTTAGAGAGTTTATGAGGTCACCAAGTGAGAGTCGGTAAATTAGTCACTGAATTTTTGTCAAATAGTTTCCACATGCCAGAGATACAAAGGAAAGAAAAAAAACAGGACTTACCCTCAAAGAACATACATTCTGATTGGTAAGAAAGGAGACCTAGCATATAAGTAACTAGGAACATATCTTCAGACTTGTGGAGGAAAAAGAGAAGAGGGAGGGAAGGGAAAGGGTTCCTGGAACAAAGTCTTGAACGTAGTCATGAGTAACATGATTTGAATGATAATTAGGCAAAAGAAGCTGCAAAAGGCCAGTTAGAGAGACAGAAAAGCTAAGAATGTAATATAATGAAAACCTAGAAAGTATTTGAGGACAGAGTAGTCAATAGAGTCAAGTGTAACAGAGATGTCAAAAAAAAAAAAAAAAAAAAAAAAAAAAAAAAGAGGACTAAGGAAAAAGCCTTTGGCAATTAAGAGAACACAGATAACTTTGGAGAGAGCAGTATCAGTTGATTTTTGAGATTGGAAGCCAGATGACAGAGTTGAGCAGAGAGGAAGTTGAAGCAGCAAATATAGATCATTTTTTAATTTAAAAAATTTATTAAAAAATAAACGATAAGAAACAAAAAGGAATACAAAACAATAAAATAAAACAAAAGAGAACGCTGTTGTACTCAGCAGAACATTAGGGAGGATTCAAAATATATAACAACAAATTACCAGTAGTTCATTAAAAAAAAAAAAAAGAAGTTTGAGAAAGATTGGAGAGGTGATAATTTGGGAGGATAAGATCTAGTGAAGGCTTGTTTTTTAATTGAGAGACTCGAGGATGTTGGAAGACAATGTTGGAAAAACCAACAGAACACAGTTATTAAATATCTATATGCTAGGTACTTTACTAAGTGCTTTATAAATATTATCTCATTTAATCCTTTCGAGTAGAGTCATTGGAAACGATTAAATCCACATGATTCTGTGAGGAAGAGGTGGCTATTGTTATCATCCCCATTTTACAGTTGGGAAAATGAGGGCAGAGAGAAGTCAAATGACTTCCTAGAGTTATCTAACTTGTACAGCTCTGAAGGGAGAATTGGACTTTGGTCTTCCTGAGCTTCTGGTCCATTGCTCTATCTATTCTACTACTTAGTTGCCCTTCTGGAGACTGGAGAGAGGAGGGTGGTGAGGTCAACCTCCCTGACATACAGTAAATGACTGATGAATATTGACTGATTAATACAGGAGGTGGGAGAAGATGTGATCAAAGGCACATATAGAAGTGATCTTGGCACAGAGAAGGGCTACTTCATTGTCAGAAAGATTATAGGAGATAGTAGGTTACAAAATATTTTGAAAAGAGATGAAAAGAGAGATTATGACTCCAATTTGCTTGCTTCCTTCCTAATCTTTATGTAGCATAAATTCCAGGCTTTTACTCGTTCTAGTTATCCTCCTCTTCAGTTTATCAAATGTAGTGCTCATAACTGAATGTAATATTTCAGCTGTTGACTGATTTGGGTATTGAGAAGAGTAGAAAGTTAGGGAGAGAACCTTAGGGAACACTTATGGTCAGAAAAATTAGCAGCATGGACCATTCCTTTTTCCACAAGACAACCATTCAAATACTTCAAGACCAATATAGTGTTCTTTTCTATTCCCAAATCAGTTTAACTCTGCTCTAACTCCCATTCCCCAAAGGACCAATTATATGTTTTTGAGACTCCTACACATTTCAGAACCTTCCATTTGGATAGATTGGATGGACAACAACTGCTGGAACTCTGTCTTCCCAGAAATCAGCCGGAATCAGGCTAATCAAAAGTCTTTATTCTTGGTCTTTTGAGGTCAAGGTCAGGGAATTAGATCTAGCAATCTCCACACCTCCTTCCTCTCTCTCCACCGCCAGGAGAATGCCTCAATTTCCTCCTCCTATTCCACCCACACATGTCACTTCCCCTGCTTTGTCCACACCCTGATCCAGCCAGCACCGAATAGTTGGGGAGGGTCATCCTTCAAACATGTTAATAGAGAATTGTCCAATTGGCAAGTAGTCTCACGTGCTCCGTTATCCAAGTGCATTTGCTGAGTTCTAGCCCTTTACAAACAACAATATTTATATGTCATCATTCAAATTAAACTTCCCTGTCCAAAATTACCAACCATCTCTCAATCACTAAATTGAATGATCTTTTCTCAATTCTCATCCTTTGTGACCTTGATCTCTCTGTGGACTGACAATGTTAATCACTTTCTCCACCGGATACGTTCTTCGCCAGATTTTCTTGACATTGTCCTTTCCATTTACCATCTGCTTATCTGACCTTTCTTTCTCTGTCTCCTTTTTTAGTTTTTGCCTATCCGTCATGTCTCTAACTTTGGGTATTCTCAACACACCTGCTCTGGATCTCCTCTTCTATCTTTATACTGGGGTTCTTGATCTGGATAGATTTCAGTGGATATATGAATCTGCATGGAAAATTATATATTTATTTTCACTCTCATCTAACACTAGACTTGAAGTTAGAAAGAACCATATTTCAATCCTGACTTAGACACTTATTAGCCATGTCACCTTGGGCTATTACTTAACCTCATTCAGCCTCAGTTATTTCATTTGTAAAATGCAAATGATGATATCACCTACCTCAAATGAGCTTCTATCCGTAAAGTACTTTGCAAACTGTAAAGCTGGCTATTATTGTTGTTTTTGTTATTTATAGATTTAAAAATATTTTGAGGAGTTCAGTTAAATCCATAGTTTTTAGACTAGCAAAGGAATCTGTGCTACACAAAAAAGATTAAGAACCTTATCCTTTGTACTGTCTCAGTGATCTCATAAGCTCCTGTGGAGTCATTTTTTTTCTCCTCTGTACAGTGGACTCCCAAGTCTATATGCCCATTGTCTCTCTCTCCTAAGTTCTCATCCTGCACTGTCAACCACCTTTTGGGCATCTCACACTGGCAGTCCTATAAATTTCTCAAACTCTATATATTGAACTTATTACCCTTCCCCCCTAATTCTCCCTTCTTCCCAAATTTCTCATTACCAGCACTGTTTTTTAGTCACCCAGGCTCACAGCTTTAGTGCCAAACTCTGTTTGCCATGATGTCAAGCCTTGTAGTTTCTACCTTCCCAACCTTTCTTGTTCCCTTCTCTCTACTCACAGAGCTACCATTTTGGTAGAGACCCTTGTCACTTAATGTGTGGTCTAATTCAAGACTCTTCCCATTCCAATCCATCCTCTACTCACCTGCCATTAATTGATCCAATTAACTCCAGTGACCCCCCCCCCAAGACCTTCAGGATCAAATAAGTCCTATCTTATCTTGGTTCCATCCTACCTTCCCAGTATTCTTATTCTTTGCTTCCCTTTACTTACTATATGATCCACCCACTGTCTTGTTGTTTCTTGGGCATGGCACTCCGTCTCCAGATTGCATGATTTTTCACTGGTTGTCCATCAGTTTTGAAACATTTCTTTCTGGTTTTTCTTGTTGTCCTTTGTTCTGGAAGAAGACCAATGACATCAGAAAGGTGATGCCGTGACTTGCAAGTGAATTGGATTTAAGTGCAAGAGTCACTAGCTCTCTTCTCTGCAGCCATCTGGGTCCATTGGCAAGATATAATTGGGATGACCAGAGATGGCCCAGGATGCAGTGGGAGACCTTGGCCTTTTTAAGCTAAGTCCCAGTTTGACTACGGCAACACCCAATTCTTAAGATTCATCTCAAGTATCCCCTTTGAGATTGTTTAGTGTTCTCTCCCAAATTTAGTACTTTCTCTGAGATTATTCTCTATTTACTTATTTTCATCTTTTGTTTTTGAAGAGGACCAATGACATCATGATGTTGGGGTTAGGAAATAGTGTGTTCAGATGCAGTTCAACTGATGTGTCTTCAGTCAATCAGTCTAATATGAATTTAGAAGACACAATAATCCATGTGAACACTTGGGGTGATGTCTCTAAATTTCTGCATCTCACATTTCTTTTGAGCGACTACAATTCTGCTTTGCTCACAGAGCACTTCTTTGATGCGGGCACATCGTGCTGACATCTCCTCTGTCTTGCAATCAATCTCAAGGTTCTTCAGACAGACCATGAGATTATCCTTGCATTACTTCTTCTGATCTCCATGTGAGCACTTGCCCTATGCAAGTATTTACATCTTGTGTATTTGAGGTAGTTTGCATGTTATTTTCCCCTTTAGATTGTAAGGGCAAGGACCATAATTTCCCCTTTCTCAGTATCCCTTGTCACAGTGCCTGGTCCATACTACACTACTAAATGTGTGTTACATAACTAAATATCATATTGAGTGTATTCTTTCCATTTTGGAAGAAGACCGTAGAATAATGCAAATTTTAACACTTATTAAGCTCTTTCCAGATTTCTATAACATGTAGCATGTTAGAATTCTGAATCAGAATGTTCTACATTCAAATCCTGTTTTTGACACTAATTGGAAAACGACTGCACATGCTCATGAGTTCAAATCCTGGCAAATACTTACTACCTGTGTGATCCTGTCCAGCTCACTTAACCCCATTTGCTCCAGTTTTCTCATCTATAAAATGAGCTGTTGAAAGAAATGGTAACCCATGCTAATTATCTTTGCCAAGAGACTCCAAAATAGGGCTGCTGAAAAATGATTTAACAGTGAGATCTTAAGCAAATCACTTACCTTTCCTGAATATCAAGACTTAGAAGTATTACAGAGGCTGTGTTGGTGGAGGAAATGGAGTTGTCCTTGCCAATCTTTCCAGTGTCACCTGGAAACCAAATCTGCAAAGATTATGACCCAGTCCCCACATGAAAAAACTGAGGGTTAGAAAGATTAAGTGATAGGTTTAGCTAGGCGGGAGCTCAGATCCAAACTTGGACCTGTTGACATCATGACCAGGACAAAATAGCTAGCAAAATGTGGACCGGGGCTAGGGTTTCTTCCTAGGACTTTTCTCTTCTTTTCTTCATTGTTCCCTTCCTTTTTTTTGATCTCCAAGGAAATACAATCAGAAAAACACTCTCATTTGTTTAAAAGACAACGTTTCAGTTTAAGCATCAAGACCAATCATCTGGTGTATAATTATGAACTTTTGTCCCTCCCCCCTTGTTAGGATTACAAGGTGAGAACTCAGGTTACACCCCCACAAAAAAAATCCCAAATATCTTTTACAAACTTCCTACCAAGTAACATCTCTTTCTCTCTTCCCTCTGCTACTCCAATTAAAATAAAAATAGCAACTCAGTATTGCTTTTCTGGGCCCATCAAGTTAGCAGAGATCTGACGGCAGGCCAGGGCCAGCAGGGTGGAGAGCGGTGCCCAGAAGATGCCCGGCAGTCTGGCAGCTGAACAAAGCCAGAGTTGGCTCATCTTCTACACAGGGGCCCCAGCTTCCTGCCGGGGTCAGCCAGGTGCAGGGGGGAGGAGAGGACTTGGCAGGCGAGATGGGGCCCACTGCTCTGCCTGCCTGCCACCCAGGGCCTGGGGCAAATTGATGCCCACTGGGGGGAGGGGGAGCTGTGCTTGGTCTTCTTCGAATTCTGGGCCCAGGTGGTCAGGCGGGAAACCTTGGAGGAAATCTGTTCCAGCTGATCCTGTGAAGAAAGCCGACATCTTGTTGGGCCTTTATTTGTATTTATCCACACAGCTTCTACCCATCCTGCCCCCAAATGACCAAGTGCGAGGGAAAAACCCTGCTTCCTTAATATAGTTTTCTATAATGTGCCCTGCAAGAATAGAGCTGTAAAGCACTGGATATTATTTGGGGAAACCTTAGAACACAATGTCAGGGCTGGGAGGTCCTTGGACAAAAGGCTCCACTTTCTCATCTGGGCTAGTTCTTCGTAAGACTCACCTACCGGTGGCACAGGCTATGGGGGTTTCTACTATAGACACTGGTTATTAAGTGTGTCTGATGGTGCTTCTGACCTTTCAAAGCTCACAAACCTGTAACTGGGTCAGATCAGGAAAGACCAAGCACAAAAGAAATTCAGACATACATGGCTCCAGATTGGGTCTGGAAGTAGCTCACTGACGTTCATTCCCCTACTCATAGTCATTCTTGCCTCAACAGCTGGAAGAAAAAGCACTAAAATAGTCAAGGAAAGGGAGAATCAATCCTCCTGTCTGCAAATGTGGTTCCAAAATGCCTCCTGATTTCTGAATCCTTCTGGATCTGAATTTCCATAGTATAATCCTTGAATGATTATTGATAAAAACAGTATTCAATATTGCTGGCTTAGCAGCAGGCAGAGAACATCCACACATTCTTTAAGACTTTGTGTTCTAAGAACACCCCAGCTCTGAAATCCTGAGTTTGAAAAGCCCTCCCAGCTCTGACATCCCATGTTCAAGGGCCCTCCCAGCTCTGACCTCGTGTTCTAAGGGCCCTCCCAGCTCTGACATCCCATGTTCTAAGGGCCCTCCCAGCTCTGACCTCGTGTTCTAAGGGCCCTCCCAGCTCTGACATCCCATGTTCAAGGGCCCTCCCAGCTCTGACCTCCTGGGTTCTAAGGGCCCCCCCCAGCTCTGACCTCCTGGGTTCTAAGGGCCCTCCCAGCTCTGACCTCCTGGGTTCTAAGGGCCCTCCCAGCTCTGACCTCCTGTGTTCTAAGGGCCCCCCCAGCTCTGACCTCCTGGGTTCTAAGGGCCCTCCCAGCTCTGACCTCCTGTGTTCTAAGGGCCCTCCCAGCTCTGACCTCCTGGGTTCTAAGGGCCCTCCCAGCTCTGACCTCGTGTTCTAAGGGCCCTCCCAGCTCTGACATCCCGGGTTCTAAGGGCCCTCCCAGCTCTGACATCCCATGTTCAAGGGCCCTCCCAGCTCTGACCTCCTGGGTTCTAAGGGCCCCCCCAGCTCTGACCTCCTGGGTTCTAAGGGCCCTCCCAGCTCTGACCTCCTGGGTTCTAAGGGCCCTCCCAGCTCTGACCGCCTGGGTTCTAAGGGCCCCCCCAGCTCTGACATCCTGGGTTCTAAGGGCCCTCCCAGCTCTGACCTCCTGGGTTCTAAGGGCCCTCCCGGCTCTGACCTCCTGGGTTCTAAGGGCCCTCCCGGCTCTGACCTCCTGGGTTCTAAGGGCCCTCCCGGCTCTGACCTCCTGGGTTCTAAGGGCCCTCCCGGCTCTGACCTCCTGCGTTCTAAGGGCCCTCCCGGCTCTGACATCCCGGGTTCTAAGGGCCCTCCCGGCTCTGACATCCTAGTTTCTAAGGGCCCTCCCAGCTCTGACATACTGTGTTTGCCTCCGTGTTCTTGGGAGGGGTTTCCTGGGGCAGCATAAGCTGGGCCCTCTACCTACATTAGTGGCCAAAGCAGCATTTAAGGGATGTCGAACCCTTGATGGATCTGCTATCCCCAGAAGAATCTGGCCACTGCAGGAGAGGTGGCCAAAATCCATGTTTAATTTCTCTGAGACCTGTATTATAAATTCCCTAATTCTACCAGTCACAATATAAGGAATTCTGAACACTGCAGCTTTCACCTGGGAGCTGAAGGCCCAGAGCTGCTTTTACTGGCTTTTATCACCACTAATAAAGGCTCAGCAGCTAAAATTCAATAGCTGTGGGTAGGGTTTTGTTTGCTTCATTTTTTGTTACTGTGTGTTTCCCCCTTCCGCTCCATCTTCATTCACTGTGCAATGTGTTTGTTATCCTAAAACTGGGGGGAAACCGGGGGGATAGGGAGCAATAGGCCCTATGGGGATTAATCAATCAACCAATAAGCATTCATTAGGCACCTCCAGTGTGCTAGGCCCCATTCCAAGGGTTGAGCCACAAAGACCAAACTGAATCAGCTGCTTCCTTCCAGAAGAGCTTGTGATGAAACGCAGAGAAAGCGGGTTTGATATTCAGGTCACCTGAATTCTAGTCACCGTGTGACATTAAGCAAGTAGCTTAGCCTTAGTTTCCCTATCAATAAAACAAGGGGGCTGGACTCGATAATCTCCAAAGTTCTTTCCATTTTAACATCTAAGCCCTAAGAGCCCATCTGACTGAAGTCTAATGTCTTAAATGTCTGGAGAGGCTTAAAACCTCAGCAACTTCAAAGGAGGAAATCTCCTTTTTAAGGAAGTAAAAATATCTTGGGAGCCCCTGTGCCCCCACCACCCCTAATATGCAAACTCAATATTTCTCCCTGAAAGAGAGAAGGGGGAAAAACTGCCGACGTGGTTCTGAGCTACTCCTTGCCAAGATTTACTGAGGAGAGCTGGAGTGCGGTCTCGCATTACTGAACCTTCATTACTTTTACAAAATATGTTCTGGTGGGTTCACCAGTGGCTATAAAGCCCCGCCGTAAATAATTAAACTCCACTTGTCAGGCAGAGAGTGGGGAAAACAATGAGGGAAGGAGAAAGAGGATTTGACTGGGAGTCTGGGGACTGAGCCTCTTGTCTGGTTGCAGCCTCGAATTGGTTGTGTAATGTGGGGAAATCAAGGTTTCCTTTGGGATAAGGAAGGAGGTTGTTTCCAAGGTCCCTCCCAATTCTGAAATTCTGCATTTTAATATTCCTTCCAACTCTGACATTCCTGTGTTCTAGGGATCTTCCTAGCTCATGCCTGTGTTCTAAGGGCCCTCCCAGCTCTGACATCCCAGGTTCTAAGGATCCTCCCAGCTCTGACCTCCTGGGTTCTAAGGGCCCTCCCAGCTCTGACATCCTATGCTCTAAGATACCTCCTAAAACTGACACTCTTTCACTTAAGGTCCATCCCAACTAAATAAATGGATGTATTAAATATTTATTATGTGTAAAGCACTCTGCATAAAAGAGAGTCCTGTCAAAGAGATCATATGGGAACTAACATGGACAGAAACTAACCCGTGTAAAAATGCAGAACTGAGAGATTATAAAGTCCCAAAGTTCAGTGAAGTTATGGATGGATAAGCCTATGAGTTCTTAGGGTCCATCAGCAGGTTGGATGACAGTCCCTGGAGTCTAGGTCTTAGTGGGAGGGCAGTTAATAAGGCCTCATGGGTGATCATCTCATTGAAGGCTCATTCAGATGATGTGACCTGCCATTTTGTTCTTCCTTAAAGGGAGCTCAGATGGAGTTTAGGGGACTGTTAAAGGAAAAGCCTTCACCCTTGTCTTTGCCCAAAATAACTCCTGTTCTTTTGTCTCTGCTGTCCTATGGAATCTGGGTGATTCCTTTCAATTTTGCCCAATCTGTATTCTAAGTTTCCTCCCAGCTCTGACAGTTTAGTGCTATTCCATTTCATTTCTTTTCATTGGCTTAGTATATTCTCATGGAAGATAAAATTATAGATGATAGAACAGGTTAGAACATGTAGATGGATAACTTCATTTTACAGATGAGAAAAATAACTCAGAAAAAAGGAGTAAGGAATTCCAGGTTCCTGAGCCTAGAGCCAAGATTTCCGGATTCTTCTGTAGTCCTTATTATTGCAATTAAGGGTGGCAATGTGATGAAGACTGAGTAGTGAATGAAAATCTAACAATCCCTACCATTATGGATTTTACAATGTAATTGGGACACTAGAAAATTGGAGAATGTCAAAGCTGGAAGAAACTGAAGACAAGTGAATGTCAGAGCTGGAAGAGCCCTTAGAACCCAGGAGGTCAGAGCTGGGAAGGCCCTTAGAACACAATATCAGAGCTGGGAAGGCCCTTAGAACCCAGAATATCAGAGCTGGGAGGGCCCTTAGAACTCAGAATATCAGAGCTGGGAGGGCCCTTGGAACACAGAATGTCAGAGCAGGGAGGGCCCTTAGAACCCAGGAGGTCAGAGCTGGGAAGGCCCTTAGAACACAGAATATCAGAGCTGGGAAGGCCCTTAGAACCCAGAATATCAGAGCTGGGAGGGCCCTTAGAACTCAGAATGTCAGAGCTGGGAGGGCCCTTGGAACACAGAATGTCAGAGCTGGGAGGGCCCTTAGAACCCAGAATGTCAGAGCTGGGAGGGCCCTTAGAACCCAGAATATCAGAGCTGGGAGGGCCCTTAGAACTCAGAATGTCAGAGCTGGGAGGGCCCTTAGAACCCAGGATATCAGAGCTGGCAGGGCCCTTAGAACACAGAATGTCAGAGCTGGGAGGGCCCTTAGAACCCAGAATATCAGAGCTGGCAGGGCCCTTAGAACCCAGAATGCCAGAGCTGGGAGGGCCCTTAGAACCCAGAATGTCAGAGCTGGGAGGGCCCTTAGAACCCAGAATGACAGAGCTGAGAGGGCCCTTAGAATACAGAATGTCAGAGCTGGGAGGGCCCTTAGAACACAGGAGGTCAGAGCTTGGAGAGCTCTTAGAACATGGAATGTCAGAGCTGGGAGGGCCCTTAAAACCCAGAATGTCAGAGCTGAGAGGGCCCTTAGAACACAAGAGGTTAGAGCTGAAAAGGCCTTTAGAACCCAGGATGTCAGAATACAAAGTTCCTTAAAACAAAGATCAAGAGTTGAAAGCAGTTAACTAATGATCTGAAGTCATCTAAGTATGGTTAGGAAATGGTTGGACTCTGCTTCCTTGGTTCCTCACTGGCTTCTTCAGCTTTAGAAAATATGTGCTTAAGTAAGGTATTTTTCTTTAACGCTTCTAGCTCTTCCCTTCTTTCCTCCGTTCTCCTCTATGCTTTCTCTTCTCGCACCCTTTTCTTCTTTCTTCAATCTATTCTTTTTCTTTGTTTTTCTGTTTTTGTCTCTGCTTTTGTTCCTCTGCATCTCTGCCACTGTTATTTCTGTCAAATGGCAGAAACTTAGGATCTGGATTTAGGAAAATTTGATTTCACATCCCACATAAAACTTTAGCTAGCTATGAGATCTTGAGTATGTCATTTAACCTCAATTTCCTTGACTACAAAATGTGGATATTAATGGCCCCAACAAGATAGTTGTGAAGATTAAATAAGATAACATTTGTAAAGCTCTTAGCACAGTGGCTGGCATGTAATAGACACTTACACTTCCTTCCTTCCTTCCTTCCTTCCTTCCTTCCTTCCTTCCTTCCTTCCTTCCTTCCTTCCTTCCTTCCTTCCTTCCTTCCTTCCTTCCTTCCTTCCTTCCTTCCTTCCTTCCTTCCTTCCTCTTTTTTCATCTCTACTCTCCCCTCCTTATTTTGATTCTTCTCTGACTTTACTTTTTTCCCTACTCTTGTCCTCTTGCCTTCTCTCTCCCTCTGTCTCTCTCTGTCTCTGTCTCTGTCTCTCTCTCTCTCTCTCTCTCTCTCTCTCTCTCTCTCTCTCTCTCTCTCTCTCTCTCTCTGTATGTCTCTCTACATTCTCCTTATTTGACCTTTCTGAGCATATCCCTTTTTCTTCCCCATCCTCCCAATTCTTTCACTCTTTCCCCCCCAGCTTATGTCTTTGAATCACCCATCAGTCCTTTTCCCATATCTCTCTTCCCCTTCCTTTCTCTGCTCCTTCCCCCCCCCCCCCAGCCTCTATTTAATCCCTGAAAGGGCTGCTGCCATTGCCACCTTGTCCCTTGTCAAGTTCCTGAGTAGGAGGGAGGCTGCTTGTGACTTGGTGTTCCTCACATACTTCAGTCTTATTTATAGGTTATTGTGGGTGTGGAGCCGGGAGGGCTGGGGAGCTGGGCAGGAGTGCACACATCTCTCATCTCTTTGCTTGGAAGGACAAGACACCTTTCTGTTGTGCTATAATCAAAGCCCATCTTGGATGTGAGTTGTATTCAGCCAACAATCAGGGCAGAGAGGTACCTCCATTTATCACATAGGGGAAGGGGAAGAGGAAAGAAGTCACAACTGCAGGGTGAGAATGAACACTGCCCAAATATGGTTGGTAATATCCCAAGAGGATCTTCCTATAGACTTGGAAAGCTGTTAGGTACTGAGGGCAGCTATTTGTGCCCCTTAGAAATAAGAAGACCCAAACAAATTGTGGCACATAGTTTTAACAAAATATTACTGTGTTGTAAGAAATGACAATTATGAAGAACTCAGAGAAGATAGTGGGAGGTGGAGGGGAAGGAAATAAGCATTTATATATTACTGGCTATGTGCCAGGCATTGTACTAAGTATTTTATAGATTTTATCTCATTTGATTCTCACAGCAGCTCTTTGAGTTAAGGAGACAGTTATTATCTCCATTTGCCAGTTGACCAATTAGAGAAGATGGGGGTAGGGGACAAAGTATAAGAAAACTGGAAAAGGGAGCAAGTAGTAAATTGTCATAATTTCCCCATATTCACCTTCAAACAACCACAGAATTGTGCAGTAAAAGATATCTTGGAGCAGTAGAACCAGCAAAAATGATAGAATTAAAAAAATCTTTGAACCCAAGAAACTTGGAAGATTGGGGGGGGGGGAGAAAGATCTGTCTCACTTGAGTAAAAGAGTAACTTAGCAAATGATCCCCAGTGCAGTGAAGCAGGCAAATGTTAACCACTTCCCCCACCTCTCTTCTTCCCCCTGACCTATGGGAGTGCTAGTGCTAACATTTAGTAATCATGATTGTAAATGTGAATGGGATGCAATCTCCCATAAAATGGAAACAGATAGCAGAGTGGATCAAAAACCAGAATCCTACAATATGTGGTTTACCAGAATCACACTTAATAAGTTACACAGAATAAGGCTAAAGGGTTAGAGCAGAATCTATTATGCTTCAGCTAAAGTTAAAAATAATCAAAAATAGCAATTCTGATCTCAGAGAAAGCAAAAGCAAAAATAGACCTAATTAAAAGTGATAAGGAAGGAAACTTAAATTTTGCTAAAAGTTAACAGAAACAATGAAGTAATATATCAATACTAAATATATATGTACCAAGTGGTATAGCAGCCAAATTCTTAAAGGAGTTAAGTGAATTACAGGTTCATGACCAAACAAGATATGAAAACATTACAAAATATAAAACAGATAATTTTGATTATATTAAATTAAAAAGCTTTTGTACAAACAAAACCAATGCAACCAAGATTAGAAGGAAAGCAGAAATGGGAAATAATCATTACAGCAAGGGTCTCTGATAAAAGCTTCCTTTATCAAATATGTAGAAAATGGAGTCAAGTTTATAAGAATACAAATTATTCCCAAAATGATAAATTATCAAAGGATATGAACAGGCAGTTTTCAGATATAATCAAAACTATCCATAGGCATATGAAAAGTGCTAAATCACGATTGATCACAGAAATGAAAATTAAAATAACTGAAGTATTACCTTACACCTATCAGATTGACTAATATGATTAAAAAAAGAAAATTATAAATATTGGAGGGGATATGGGAAAATTGGGATGCTAATGCATTGTTGGTGGAGTTATAAACTAATCCAACCATTCTTGAGAGGAATTATGTCCAAAAGTCAACCCACCTGTTCAAATCCTTTGATTCAGCAATACCACTATTAGGTCTGTATCTCAAAGAGATCATAAAACAAGGGATCTACATGTACAAAAATATTCATAGCAGTGCTTTTTGTTGTGGCAGTGTATTAGAAATTGTGGGCATGTCTATCAATTAAGGAGCAAGCTGTGGTATATGAATGAAATTGAATGCTAACTATTATGTAATAAGAAAAGATAAATATGCAGATCTTAGGAAATCCTTAAAAGACTTGTATGAATTCATGCAAAGTGAAATGAGCAGAATCAAGAAAACAGTATATACAGTAACAGCAACATTGTACAATGATCCACTATGAATGATTCAGCTTTTCAGCAACAAAATGATTCAAGACAAGTACAAAGGACTCATGAAGGAAAATGCTATCCATACCCAGACAAAGAACTAAAGAAATGTGAATACAGAGCAAACCATAGTTTTCCCACTTACTTTATTCTTTTTTTTTTTTGTTTTCTTTTATTGTTTCTTCTATCAGAACTGTAACTAATATAGAAACATGTTTTATACCTATATCATATTGCCCACCATTTTGGAAGAGGGTAGAGGAAGGAAGTAGGGAGAAAAATTTGAAACCCCAAATCTTGTAAAAATGAATGTTAAAAACTATCTTGACATATAATTGGAAAAATAATATAAAAAAGAAGATGAAAGAATACTGGAAAAGCAGGAAAGGGCCAGATTATGAAAGACTTTATAGTCAAACAGAAGATTTTGTATTTGATCCTGGAGATAAAAGGGAACTACTAGAGTTTATGGAATAGAGGGTTAATATAGTCAGACTTGCATTTTAGGAAAATCAGTTTGACAGCTGAGTGGAAG
The DNA here is from genome assembly GCF_048593235.1 of Sminthopsis crassicaudata. Classification (NCBI taxonomy): domain Eukaryota; kingdom Metazoa; phylum Chordata; class Mammalia; order Dasyuromorphia; family Dasyuridae; genus Sminthopsis; species Sminthopsis crassicaudata. The sequence continues at coordinate 614,068,855 of NC_133619.1, read as the reverse complement.
ACTAGAGTGGGAAGACACATTCCTAAAGAGGGAGGACAACTAGCAGGTAGAGAGCCCAGGCAGGAAGTGATGAGAACTAAAACCAGGGTGGGGTCAGACAGTGTCAAGAATTGTGCTAGTAACAACAATGAAAAGGCACTCAGGAAATAGGTCCTGCTCTCCAGGAGCTTACATTCTATCCACCACAGTTTAGAATAAACAAAAAGATCAATGAAACAGAACTTAATATACTATAATTATAAGCAAGGGCAGCTAAAAGAATTGAGGAGAAAGCACATTTCACCCTTAATTTTTAGAGATAATGAATATAAGTATTGAATATTACACATATTGTCAGATGTGGTCCATGTGTTAGTTTTTTACTGAATTTTTTTCTTTAAAAAAATCTTTATTGAGGGGAAAGCTTATTGGCAAGGGGAATGGGGTGGATTATATTTGGAAATTGTTACATAAAAACAAAAGACATTAACAAAAGATGAAAGAAAAGGAAAGATGGTATGATCTTGCCTCATTTTCTAGAATATAACCAAGCTCTGGGGATGAGTGAAGACAGTCTTATTCTTCTGGTTCCTAAATCTTTACTCAGTTTGCATTGCTGCAAAAGGGGAAAATAACAGCCCTTGTACTTCCTGTCTCACAGCACTGTTTCAATGAAAGCCCTTTATAAGCCTAAAATGCTATAGAAATGGAATTTGTTGTTATCTTAAAGCTATAACTAGGGTGGATGACTGAAGCCTGGCCCCAGTGCACTGGCAATTAGAGTGTGTAAATATTTAAATAACAAGCTTAAAGAGAGAATTTTGAAATCAAGGAATCTCTCTTCAAAGATAAGCCAGTGTTCTGAAGTCTCTGCCTCTCAGGGTGATATAGGAGGAATGCTTGGTACCACTTTTCTCAAATGCCATTTTGTACTTATGCCTCATGAGGTCAAAATTGTTTGTTATTGCCTTGTGTTATAGAACTATTCATCAGTTGTTCTAAGTCAAAGGATCAGGATGTGTGGAGATGCAGATAATTAAAAGTATGAGAGAACATTTTTTAAAAGAGTTTTTATTTTTAAAAGATCCTTTTGTTGATTGTTTTAAGGAATTTTCCTATTTTTTATTACACATTGTTTTGTTCCTGCCAGTGATAGAAATAAATTTACATCATTGAAAAGAGGGCTGATGGATCTGGGATTTACTTATTTGTCGGGAAAACCCACTCTGGGGCAGATCTAGAGGTAACTATAATGCAAATGGAAAATTAATTTCTTTTCCTCCTTATCCTTGTACTGCTCTTTTTTCCCTCCTCCTCTTATTTCTCCCTCTCTTCATCCTCTTTCTTCTCCTTTTCTTCATCTTCCTTTGCCTTTTCCTCTTTCTCCTCTGCTTCCTACTGCCCCTTCTCCTCCTCTTCCTCCTCTTTTTCCTCTCCTTTCTCAAGTCCCTACTTCCTTCTTCTCTTCTTCCTCTTTCTCCTCCTATTTTCCTCCTCCTCCTTCTTTCTTTCTCCTTCTTCTGTGTTCTTCTTCCTCCACCTACTCTTGCTCTTCCTCCACCTTTCCCCCTTTTCTCTCCTTCCTCCTCCCTCCTTTTTCTTCTTTAGGAGCTTTGTCCTGCTCCATTTCTAACCTGAGTCTATTCCCCCCTCTATATGGTAGGAAGGTGTCTCACCCCAACTCCTAAAAATTCACCATGTTAGTGATAACGTTAGCATGAGCCTTAAGTCAGCTTAGCCCACTGTTGCTCAGTAGTGCTATGCTCAAGAGTTTAGCCAGCTTCAGTCTCCCGGTAGTTGGGACTATGGGTATAGGTTATCATTTCTGATATAGTACTGTTTATTAGAGTTTTTTACTTTTGTGTCTTTCCTTCTCCTACTCTATAAACTACTTGAGAATCAGAATTGTTTTACCTACACTTTGTATCTCTCCCAGCATTTTCACAAAAAAACATTTTGAATACATGAATTAAAACCAAAACAATTGGATAAGAGGGAATAGAAATATTAAGAAGAAGCATCCTAAGCATGTTAAAGAATAACAGGGAAAGGACCAATTCCTTCAGATTCCAAATAAGAAGGTATTAAGATTCCTTTGCTGGGTTTCCAGTCCTCTAGGTGTTTTCTCTTAATGAATCCATTAGCCATTGCTCTATGCTTTGGGGGCACCTTGGGAAAGCAAGTTGGGCTCCAAGAAACAGAATTTTGGGCAGGGGGAGCTGGAGGTTCAGTTTAACTTGCTCCAGCAGCTTCCATTGAGCACCTAGGGCCAGATTTCTTAGAATGTAGCTCAACTAAGCTGGAGGAAATCTTAGAATATGGCATATGAAAGCTAGGAGGGTCTCTAGAAAGCAGAATGTTAATAATGTGAGGGATGCTAGAACCTATAATTTCAGAGCTGAAAGAAATATCAGAACACAGACTAATAGACTGACAAGAAGACTTAGAATGTAGAATATCAGAACTGGAATGAGGGGAGGTACTTAGAACATAGAATATCAGAATTATAGGACATAGAATGTCACATCTGGAAGCACATTGGAACATAGAATGTCAAACTAGGAAGGATTTTACAAAACAGAATGTCAGAAGTGGGAAGGACTTTAGAACATGGAATGTCAGAATTGAGAAGGACATTAGAACATAAAATGTCAGAACTAAGAAGGACTTTAGAACATAGAATGTCAGAACTGGAAAGAATATTAAGACACAATGGAAAGACATTGGAACATAAACTATCAGAACAAAAAAGAACATAGAATGTCAAAATTAGAAAGGACTTTATAACACAGCATGTCAGAACTAAGAAAGACTTTAAAGCAGAATATCAACTGGGAAGAACATTAACAGATAGAATGTCAGAACTAGAAAGGCACTTAGAATATTAAATGTTTGTGCTGGGCAGGGCATAGGGCATAGATTATCAGAGCTCTGAGTAACCTTAGAATTAGACAATAAAAAATTTTGTAAGGGATCTTAGGTCATAGACTATTAGAACTTCAAGGAACTTTAAAATACAGACTATCAGAACTATAAAGCATAGATTGGCAGTAGAAGGGACCTCAGACATCATTTAGTCTAATCCATTTCTTTTAAAGGTTACAAACTGAGTCTGAAGAGGGAGACCAAAAGTCACACAGTTAGAAGAGTTAGGAACAGGATCCTCAGTATCCAGGACTCCTGCAAATATCACAAACTGCCACTGAATGCACAGATCCTGGGAGAATAGACACAGGAAGGTACTAATTGGTCCAGTCTGTAGGAATGGGAGAAAGCTGACCCTGACTGCTGGAAAGGGAGGAGGGTAAAGAGAGCTAAGACCAGAGGCCAGTTATTAAAGATCATAGATATGGAGCCCCAAGGAATCTTAGAGATGAGCTAGTTCAACCCCTGAATTTAATTTAGTTTAATTTAATTTTTGTTTTTAAAATTCTCTTTGTTATTGTGAACTTAACAACAAATAAGAAATGAACATTAAAATATACTAAGAATAGAAAAAAGAAATGCATATGAAATTATGAACTATGCTATTTGCAATTTTTAAAAGTTTATATTAAATTGAACACATTAATAAAAACAAGGATATTTTGAAAAAGCCTTCCCTACTTATTTGGATCCCTTTCTGAACTTCCTTCTGCCCTTCTCTTTTTAGTATTTTTTTGATGTATCTTCCTCCCTTCCCTCCCTCCTCCTTCCTTCCTCCCTCCCTCCCTCCCTCTCTCCCTTCCTTCCTTCCTTTTTTTCCTTCCTTCCTCCCCTCCCTCCCTCCTTTCCTTCCCTTCTCCCTCCCTTCTACCCTCCTTCTCTCTCTCCCTCCCTTCACTCTTCCCTCTTTCTCTCCCTCCCTCCTTCCTTCCTTCCTTCCTTCCTTCCTTCCTTCCTTCCTTCCTTCCTTCCTTCCTTCCTTCCTTCCTTCCTTCCTTCCTTCCTTCCTTCCTTCTTCCTTCCTTCCTTCCTTCCTCCCTCCCTCTCTCCCTTCCTTCCTTCCTTTTTTCCTTCCTTCCTCCCCTCCCTCCCTCCTTTCCTTCCCTCTCTCCCTCCCTCTCTTTTTTCTTTCCTTCCCTTCTCCCTCCCTTCTACCCTCCTTCTCTCTCTCCCTCCCTTCACTCTTCCCTCTTTCTCTCCCTCCCTCCTTCCTTCCTTCCTTCCTTCCTTCCTTCCTTCCTTCCTTCCTTCCTTCCTTCCTTCCTTCCTTCCTTCCTTCCTTCCTTCCTTCCTTCCTTCCTTCCTTCTTCCTTCCTTCCTTCCTTCCTCCCTCCCTCTCTCCCTTCCTTCCTTCCTTTTTTCCTTCCTTCCTCCCCTCCCTCCCTCCTTTCCTTCCCTCTCTCCCTCCCTCTCTTTTTTCTTTCCTTCCCTTCTCCCTCCCTTCTACCCTCCTTCTCTCTCTCCCTCCCTTCACTCTTCCCTCCTTCTCTCCCTCCCTCCTTATCTCCCTCCCTCCTTCCTTCCTTCCTTCCTTCCTTCCTTCCTTCCTTCCTTCCTTCCTTCCTTCCTTCCTTCCTTCCTTCCTTCCTTCCTTCCTTCCTTCCTTCCTTCCTTCCTTCCTTCCTTCCTTCCTTCCTTCCTTCCTTCCTTCCTTCCTTCCTTCCTTCCTTCCTCTCTCCCTCTCTCCCTTCCTTCTTTCCTCCCTCCCTCCCTGCGAAAGGAGAGGTGCCTGTCCTGGAAGGTCCCCAAGCAACTGAGGTACATGTAGTAGAACCCCTAAATGGAAAGGGTGATGTGCAAGTTTTGAGATGGGGCAACAGAATTAGAATAAACACCCCCAGCCCTTTGCCAGCACAGATGGCACAATTAGAAGGGAAGGACAGATTTGATGTGGAAGATTATGCCACTTGAGGAGAGTAAACAGTTCTGCAGGGGGCCTTTTCTCTATTTTAAAAGTAGCCGGCAGCATGTAATTCCTTCAAGTAAATTGTACATTTCTGTACTTAGGGTAGTTATGCCATTCATGGAGGGTGATCATATGTGGAAATTAGCATGGTGCTGGGTTGCTGGGTTAGCAGCCTCCCGCATGGGGCCTTTGTAGGGACTTTTTCTGGGGTGTGGAGGAGGGGGCATCCTCTGCAGCAGCTCTCTGCCTCCCCTCCTCCTTTGTTTGGGGATGGAGGCGGGGGAGTGGCGTGTCTGGAAGGGGGGGGTCTCTTTTCTCCTTTTTCTCTGCAGATAAAACAATAGCAGCTGCAGTGCTAGGACAGGGAGGCCTAATGCTTGGAGTAGATGGCTTGGAGCTTAAGGTTCTCAGACTTCTAAGACCTTCTATCTGTAAACATTAATCAGCAACTGTACTAGGTTCTGACATATATTATTATTATCTAGCTACTTAATGAGTAGAGCAGTAGAATGTTAGATAGGGCTAGAAGGGATTTTAGATGATGTCGGAGTAAAGGGACCTTGTAACTTCGAAGATGAAATCTAGGAAGACCTTAAAACATGAAGCATTTAGAACTGCAGAATTTCAGAAATGGAAGGGACCTCATTGTCCATCCAGTCTAACCCATAATCAGAAGAATGAAACTCCATGATAAAATCCTTAAGAAGTAGGGATTCCTTTCTGAGTAACTCCCAGCTTTGGATAGCTCTAATTGATAGTATAATTTTCCTGAACTCAAGCCAGAATTGTCTTCTTTGCTTATAGTAAACTCACAGTCCACTAAGACTCCTAGATCATTTTCTGGCAAATTGTTTTCTGACCATACCTCTCTCCTATCCCAATCTTGGAGCTATAAAGTTGAGTTTTTAAAAATTCAAATATGGTTTTACCTTTATGAATTTTTTTATTTTTAGTGTTAATTCTATAAAATGAAGATACATTTCATCTTCCTCTCACTCAATTGATAAAACAAGAAAAACAAAAGAAAATCTCATGACAAATAATTTATACTCATTCTTTAAATTAAAGTTTATTTTTTAATAGCCAAAATCTTGCTTTTCTGCCTCCTACCCAACCCCCCAATTAAAAAAAGAATGAAAAACAGAACCCCCTTTACAAATATGTGGAGTCAAACAAAACCTATTTCTGCATTGCCTTTGTCCCCAAATTTTTAAGTCTCTCTCTCTCTCTCTCTTTTTTTTTTATTCAGTCTTTCATCTCTTTATAAGGAGGTGAATAGCACGTCTCCTCATATGTTTTCTGGAATCATGGTTGATCATTATATTGATCAGAGTTCTTAAATCTTTCAAAATTATTTGTCTTTATATTGTTGTTATTAGTGTATAAATTATTCTCCTAGTTCTGCTCATTTCATTCTGCATCAGTTTATTCAAGTCTCCCTAGGTTTCTCTGAAATGATGCCCTTTATCATTTCTTACAGCACAATAGTATTCTGACACATTTATATACTGTAACTTGTATATCCATTCTCTAATTTATAGGTACTCTCTTAGTTTCCATCCTTTGCCACTGCCAAAAGGTCTGTGAATATTTTTATATATCCTTATTTAGAGTTTGCTAAGGACAAATCTCCCTCCAATCTACCCCTCCTCTAATTCCTTTTCTTCCTTCTCCCATTTCCCTCCTATTACGTTGAGTGAAATATATTTCTGTACCCAACTCTTTCTCCCTCCATCCTTCCTTCCTTTCCTTCCTTCTTTCCTTCCCTTTCTCTCTTACTTTCTTTCCATGTCTCTGTTTCTCTCCCTCTGTCTATCTCTGTATCTGTCTCTTCTCTGGCTGTCTCTATTTCACTGTTGGTGTCATGCTCTCTGTCTCTCTCTGTGTCTTTGTCTCTATTTCTCCCCTTCCCTCTCTTTCTCCCTCTCCTTCTCCCTCTCCTTTTCCCTCTCCCTCTCCTTCTCCCCCTCCCTCTCTCCTTCTCCTTTTCCTCTCCTTCTCCCTCTTCCTCTCCCTCTCCACCTCTCCCTCCCCCTTTCCCTTTCCCACTCCCTTTCCCTTTCTCTTTCTTCCCCTCTCTCTCCTTTCTTCCTTTGACCAGTTCAGGTGAGAATGAGTGTTAAAGTGTCAACCACTGCTCCTAGTCCTTAATCCTATTCTGCTTGCACCCCAACTACCTGAAATACTTTCTCCTAATTTTTCTTTCTTTTTCCTCTCCTAGTATATTCCTCTTCTTTTTCCTTTCCATTTTTCTTCTAAGTCATCAAAATATAACATACCAACTCCTAGACATTTAATCTTAGTAGATTCCTTTTATGACCTCTGATAATGTTAGGATTCACAGAACACATAAATATCATTTTTCTATATTAGAATTTGCCCACTTACCTTTTTTATGTTTCTCCTAACCTCAGTGCTTGTACTTTAAAATTTCCAGAAGGTTTGACTCTTTTCCTCAGGAATACTTGGAAGTCCTCTTTTCCACCAAAGATCCCCTTTTCCTTCTGTAGGATTTCATTTTATTTTGCTTGATAAATTATTATTGGTTGTAAGTCTTATCATTCACCCTTTGAAATATCATATTCTAAGCTCTCTGCTCTTTTATAATGCTAGTTGCCAAATCATGTGTGATAATGACTGTGGCTCCTCAGTGCTTGAATTTTCCTTCTGAGTGTTTGAAGTTTTTTCTTTGATTTAGGAGTTCTGGATTTTGAGTATAATTTTTCAGGGAGTTTTAATTTTGGGTTTTCTTTCAGGAGGTGATTGACATTTTTTTCCTATTTCTACTTTGCCCTCTGGTCCTAAGAGGTCTGGAAAGTTTTCTTCTATATTTTTTGAAATATATTTTCCAAAGAATTGGAAAATGAATAGATGCCCATCAAATGGCTGAACAAGTTGTGGTATATGAAGATAATGAAATATTATTGTTCTATTAAAATGATGAACAAGTTGATTTTAGAAAGGCCGGGAAAGATTTACATGAACTGATACTGAGTAAAACAAGCAGAACCAGGAATATATTGTACACAATAATAGCAAGAATGTGCAATGATCAACTATGAAAGACTCTCAGTGGTTTAGTGATCCAAAGCAATCCCAATAGACTTTGGATAGAAAATGCCATCTGCATCCAGAAAAAAGATCTAAGGATACTACATGTAAGTCAACACATGCTATGCTCACTTCTTCTTCTTCTTTTTTTTTTTTTCTCCCATGGTTTATCCCTTTTGCTTTGATCTTTCTCTCCCAAAATGATTTGTAGAGCAATGTGTATTAAAAATAAATACATTTACTAGAAAAAAAGAAACATAATGCCCAAGTTCTGTTTTTGCTTGTACTTTTCATGTAGGCCAATGATTTTTAATTTTTTTCCCCTTCCATCTGTCTTCTAAGTAAGTTTTTTTTTCTATGAAAACCCTTACATTTGCTTTTTTCTAGTCCATTGACTTTGTTTTAACATTTATTATTGTCTGATGCATTTATTAGCTTTTATTTGGGATATTCTTATTTTCAGAAAGTATGCTATTTAGACAAGGTTTTGTGTCTCTTATGGCCAGTTATTAATTCCCTTTCTAATTCTTTTTTTTCATAACTCTCATTTCTTTTTAAAATTTTTTCCTCTACTGCTCTCATTTCATTTATAAAAAATTTTCAACTCTTAAAATTTTTTCTTTTTCTCTTTTTCAAGAATTCTAGTTGAATTTTTGCTTCTTCGTTATTTTTTGAGGTTTTGCCTACAGATGTTTTAAAGCCATTCTTTTTTTCTGGGTTTTTATCTTGATTGTTCCTGTTACCACAATAATTTTTTTTATGGTGGGATTCTTTTCTTATTTGTGCATTCTTTCATTCTATTTCCTGATTTTGGACTTGAAATTAGGATTAGATTTTGTGAATTTTTGGAGGGAAGTCTGAGTTTCCCTACTGTATTAAGTGTTGTATTATTTCAGGATCTCAGAGACAGTTCAAGGTAGAAGACGTGAAAACTTTCAATGCTCAAGTCATTTGATTCATGGCAAAGTCTGATTACTGCCCCTTTAGTTTGAGTTCTGTACATTTCTCACATGGATATGGGTCAGAGGAATAGATTTGTAGTCCTACCCTGTTTGGAGTTTCAATAGACTATTGCTGGCTTCAGCCACTATCAATCATTTGGAAAATCTGTTGGTTCAGGATGACAGAACTGTAGATTTCCCTTTGGTCTAAGACCTCTAGCATGGTTATATTGTTGCTATTTCAGATAGGGCTAGAATTTGGAGCTGAGACATTGTTTTTCTGAGATTTGGGAATCACATAGTTCTACTAGCTTTAGAATTTTGTTCCTTGCCCAGTCCACAGTTTAGGACTCACAGTTGTTTCTCACTCTGGACCACTATTCCTAGGGTCCAGGTTCCCTTTTCAGAACTCCCTGAGCCTGTGACTCAAAACTATGTGTTAAAAGACAGAAAACTGCCAGTATATATCCCTTTCTGACATGGTTTACCAAGATGGGTTTGGAACCAACTATTTTCTTGAAACACAACTTATTCCTAGTCATGATTAGAACCCTATCTCCAGTATCCATCAATCTCTATGTTTCTCTATACTGACCTAGACTGGAAAAATGACTCATTGTGATTGTTTTCTTAGACTTCCTGTTTAGAATTTGATCTGAACTGTTTAGAAGATTTTTTTTGGAGGGAAGAGACTGAGGGACACACTGTATTTTCTGCTATTCTGTCATCTTGACTCTACCTCCAACATTCATTCTTTTTGTTTGTTTGTTTGTTTAAATTATAGTTTTTATTTACCAGATATATGCAGGGATAATTTTACAGCACTGACAATTGCCAAAACTTTTGTTCCAATTATTCCCCTCCTTCCCTCCACCCCCATGGCAGGTTGACCAGTACATGTTAAATATGTTAAAGTATAAATTAAATACAATATATGTATACATGACCAAACAGCTATTTTGCTGTACAAAAAGAATCAGGCTTTGAAGTAGTGTACAATTAGCCTGTGAAGGAAATCAAAAATGCAGGGATTAGGATTCTATCTAGTGGTTCATAGTCATCTCCCAGAGTTCTTTCGCTGGGTGGAGCTGGTTCAGTTCATTATTGCTCTATTGGAACTGATTTGGTTCATCTCATTGTTAAAGATGGCCACGTCCATCAGAATTGATCATCATATAGTATTCCAACATTCAAATTCTTAATAAATTTCATCTTATTATATTCAATAAGCTCTCTTAACCTCTTAGGGTCTTTTTGGTTCTTGATTCTGTCACTTAATGTGTTAATGTTGCCACCCACATTTGTCATGAGCAAATTTGCTAAGTAATACATCTGTGCCTTTATTCAAATCACTGATAAAAATGCTAAATGACAAAGGGTCATACACAGATCCCTGAGGCATTTCACTAAAGACAACCTTAAAAACTACACATTAATGACTACTCTTTGGGTTCAGTTACTCAACCAGTTTCAAATTCATCTATTTATATCATTACTTCAACCATTTCTCTTTTTTTCCCTAAGAATAGCATGAAATCCTTAATCAAACATGTTGCTTAAGTCTTAGTCTATCTGTAACATTCTCCTTGACTGCTGATTTAATAACTCAACCAAAGAAATAAGTCCAGCATGACTTATTCTTGATAAATCCATGCTGACTCTACGTAAATTGTAACTTCCCTTTCTCAAGGCTCACTATCTTTTAATGAGAAAATCTTGAATTTTCTCAGGAATCAAGGTCAAGCTTTTCCCTTTTTTTGGAAAATGGAGACAACATTTGCTCTTCTTCAGGCCTGAGATACCTCAAATAGCTTTCACATCTTTTTTTAACAATGGCTCAGCAATCATTCCTGCCAGTTCTTTCTGTACCCAAGAAAGTAGCTCATCTGAGGTAAATGACTTGAACACATTGAAGATGACCAAGGCCTTTCTTACTATCTTCTTACTTATCTTAGGTACTAACACTCTGTTTGTCGATTTTGTTCCATCATTTTCAAGGCAGAGGTCATTCTCTTTGGCAGAGCAAATAGAAACGACAAAAATCCAGTAGTTTTTTCTCTGTTCACAGTTATCATTTTCTTATTATCTTCCCTTCACCCTTAAGCAATGAGTCTTTCCTTTCTTTGGCACTTTTCTTTTCCTCAATGAAACCCCACAGTTCTGGTTGGGGGCTGCCTCTCTCAAATATTTCAAGAGAGCTACACTAAATTCCACTCAATCGATCAACAAGCATTTAATAAACATTTAGTAGGTGCCAAGAATTGTGCCAAGTGCTGGGATATAAATCTAGGGGAAAAATAGCCCTTGTCTTCTTCCCTCCCTCGCTTGCTCCTTCCTTCCCTCTCTCCTTTCCTCCTTCCCTCTTTCCCTCCTTTCCTTCCTTCCTCAGAGAATCTCTGAGAATATGTGGATATTAGTTAATCTGAGAGGGAAAGCATTATTCCTTGGGGAAATGGGAGAGGTCTCTCATAATGGGTAGGATTTGAGCACAATCTTGAAGGAAGCCAGAGAAATCAGAGGCACGGAGAGTGAACAGAGAATTCTCTATTCTACTAGTATCTCCTTATCCCAACTGCCTTGCTGCCTTGAAAACTTGGGTCTATAGACCTCTGTTCTCCTAGTTGGTAATTGCCTCTACTGGATCATTATTTCAGCAAAACATCAGTGGCCATATCTCACTTCATTCCCTACTTTCCAGCCAAGTGCTCCTCACCAATGTCCTTCTTATTGTGTTTGTACCTTTGCCTTCCCTCTACTCCATGTAAGTTCTAGAATCACATGCCATGGCTGAACCAACTATGTCTTTATTCCTGAAAAGGGTGGATCTATCTACCCCATTATAGTCTTACTCCCTATCCTTATAACTCTTGGTTCTCATCCTCATTATAATATGTCAGAGAAGGAGCAGTTTTTGACTTTATGTAGTGCAAATATGGGGGTTCATTATCCCAACCTATATATTCTTGGATTAGGGTAATAACCACTGTTCCCCTCAGAGTACTAAAGTTGTTTTTTTTTTAAACAGCCCACATTTATATAATGTTTTGAGATTTGCAAAGTACTATCCACATCTCATTTCATTTGATCCTCACAAAAACCTGAGGAAGTAGGTGCTCTTATTTGGCCCCATTTTACAGATGACAAAACTGAAGCAAACAGAGGTGAAGTGACTACCCCAGTGTCACACATCAAAAAGTTTCTGGGGAGGAATTTGAGTTTAGTCTTCCTGATTCCAAGTGTAATCTTGTGTGTACTGTTGCTCGTGAGCAGGCCCTCATTTCATTCATTTCTCCCAATATCATTTGATCTGCTAAAATCTCCTCAATATCAATTAATCAATAATCATCAATTAACTTTTACAAAAGGATATTTATTGAGAAAGTATAAAAAGAACTGAAATAAAGAAACAACTCACTCTGGGAATATTCTTTTCCTTCTGTAATCTTCCTCCAAAGGGAGAATGGGTATAAGCTTAAAGTAATTGCTACCTAACACTCCCTTACCATAACCAGGGTAGGAAGGGGTGGGGGTAAAATACTTCCAGATTGTGAGAGTCCTTTTCTCTCTTTCCCAGAATCCCCACCAAGTTCCTTCTTAGGCACAGCAGGTCCAATTAACAAGGTGCTCCCTCACTCAATGACCAGGTTCCTTATTGGGAGAGGTTACTCCTTTGATTAGTCTGTGGTATCTTGCCTTCCAGGTGTATTCACTGATGGCCTGGGTCAAGCAGCTTTTGGCTATTGTTGGTATCAGCTTTGGCATCAGCTATGGCTGCTGATGGGATGTTCTTTGGACCCTTCAAAGATCATACAGTTGTGTCCTGGTAGTTTGTCTCCTCTACTGATCAGAATCAAGATGAACAAAGAACACACACAAACACACACACACACACACACACACACACACACACACACACACACACACACACACACACACCAACTCAAAAGTGCCAGGCATTCACGGCCATGTGGTAGATGGATGAGATCAGCCAGATGCTGCCATTGTTACTTCTCCCTGTCCCAGAAGCCCACGGCATTTCTTCCTTCACTTGAAAGAAGAGAAAGTTTGAACCTTTCAATGAATGCTCAATTCTGGCTCAGCAGCCAATTAAAAGACTTTTTATCTCTGAACCACCAGGAAAGAGCTGGAGGGCTCCCACAGAGAGGCTGATCCATCAGGCATCTCCAGAAGCAGCCTCACCAAGCCTGGTTAGCACCAAGCCGAGCAAATTGTGCGTGATCCAAGGACTGACCCCTCATTAGCCACTTCCCCCATTACATTACGATTTGGATCCCTGGAGTTTAGCACAGTGCTGGGAACATAGCAAGTGAATAATAAATGTATTTTTGTTCATTCATGGGATCCTATCATTCCTAGAAACCCTTTGAAATCTGCTTTTTTCAAATTGTGGGTGTGTATAAGATGTTCAGTTTTCCTCTTCTGTAATGCTAAAACTGGAAGTGAGCATGGGAGGAACTGGGCAGTCAGCTCTAAAAGTGGCTAAGATTTGGAGGGAAGAGAATGCTGGTAGTAGTAGGAAAAGGACCAGCAGTATCAGTTATCGGGTTCAAATTCTGACTGCCACTAATTGGATAGGTGATCAAGAGCAAAATACTCCCTTGTAACATATGAATTATACTATGTATTTTGTGAGGGTTGCTGTAAATGAAGTCCTTTAGAAAGCTTAAAGCACTATACATGTGGTAATTGCTTATGCTATATTTATGGAAAGAAGCTAAGAATATGTCACAGAGCTGGGAGGAATCTTAGTACACAGAATTAAAGATTTATAAGAACCTTGGGAAACAGATCAATTGAAATAGAAGGAACACAGAATGTTAGAGTTGGGAGGGCCCTTAGAACCTAGAATATCAGAGCTGGGAGGGCCGTTAGAACCTAGGCTGTCAGAGCTGGGGGGGCCTTAGAACGCAGGAGGTCAGAGCTAGAGGGACCCTTAGAACCCAGGAGGTCAGAGCTGGGAGGGCTCTTAGAACCCAGGAAGTCAGAGCTGGGAGGACCCTTAGAACCCAGGAGGTCAGAGCTGGAGGGACCCTTAGAACCCAGGAGGTCAAAGCTGAACCTAGGAGGTCAGAGCTGGGAGTGCCCTTAGAAACCAGGAGGTCCAAGCTGGGAGGGCCCTTAGAACCCAGGAGGTCAGAGCTGGGAGGGCCCTTAGAACCCAGGAAGTCAGAGCTTGAAGGGCTCTTAGAACCCAAGATGTCAGAGCTGGGAGGGCCCTTAGAACCCAGGATGACAGAGCTGGGAGGGCCCTTAGAACCCAGGAGGTCAGAGCTGGGAGAGCTCTTAGAACATGGAATGTCAGAGCTGGCAGGGCCCTTAGAACCCAGGAAGTCAGAGCTGGGAGGGCTCTTAGAACCCAGGGAGTCAGAGCTGGGAGGGCCCTTAGAACCCAGGATGTCAGAGCTGGGAGGGCTCTTAGAACCCAGGATGTCAGAGCTGGGAGGGCCCTTAGAACCCAGGAGGTCAGAGCTGGGAGGGCCCTTAGAACCCAGGAGGTCAGAGCTGGGAGGGCCCTTAGAACCCAGGATGTCAGAGCTGGGAGGGCCCTTAGAACCCAGGATGTCAGAGCTGGGAGGGCCCTTAGAACCCAGGATGTCAGAGCTGGGAGGGCCCTTAGAACCCAGGAAGTCAGAGCTGGGAGGGCTCTTAGAACCCAGGGAGTCAGAGCTGGGAGGGCCCTTAGAACCCAGGATGTCAGAGCTGGGAGGGCTCTTAGAACCCAGGATGTCAGAGCTGGGAGGGCCCTTAGAACCCAGGAGGTCAGAGCTGGGAGGGCCCTTAGAACCCAGGAGGTCAGAGCTGGGAGGGCCCTTAGAACCCAGGATGTCAGAGCTGGGAGGGCCCTTAGAACCCAGGAGGTCAGAGCTGGGAGGGCCCTTAGAACAGAGAATTTTCCAAAGAGATGAATCTTACAATTTAAAATGTCAGACCAGCAGAGGAACTTGGTAATGTAGTAGAATGGAATAATAATAGCCAGTTATTTTATAGATAAGGAAAGTGAAGGTAAGTTACTTGGCCAGGATTATCCAGATAGTATTTGTCTGAGGGAGGATTTGCATCCAAGTCTTCCAATTCAAAGTCCAGGGCTCTGAATCACCTCTGCTCACTGTAAAGGAGAATGCAGGACTCTGAGGCAGCCTTTGAAGCTGTACTCTTCTCCTACTTCTTGTCATCTTATAGCAAAGTGTTATCATTTACCTCTTGAGCTCCTCATTTGAAAAGTTGAGGTTAATCATTCTAGCAGGGTAGTCTATTTCTTTTCATTATCATCAGAATCCACTGAGTAAAGGAGTTACAGAGCCCCTTGGAAGTGTTCTGGAGGGCCTTGTAGATGCTTTATTACGCACTATTATGTGTGATAATATTATTAAAAAATAGGGGGCCTAGAAGGTAGCTCAGGGCTCATGTAGTTCCATCAGCCTGGTTCGTGGCTGGCTCTCAAGTCAGGAAGGGTTTTTTCTCCTGAACTAGACACAAAACCGCTTAAAGATAGAAACTCTGTCCTTCCCTTGTTTCTAATTACCCATAATGCCTGGAAAAGGTTGTTGCACATAGAAAACACTAAGAGATTTGGTGATTTCAGTTTCCTACTCTGTAATATGAAGTTACTGGTGGGCTTGGGCATCCCGTATATCTTCAGAATTGTGATTTGACCAAGCATCCTGGAGCCTTTCCCAGGGATGGGGGGGCCCAGTCTGCCTGTGATCCCCTTCCTGGTGACTTGGGTTCTCAGTTCTTTCCCCTTTATACACGCCACCTCTGCTCCTGCCCCCCACTCCCTGACCTCCTGCTGCAGCAGGGGCTGAAGAAAGTTTTCCTTTGAAGCCCAAAGTGAATTGGAAGCACTTGAGGATGAAGTGTCTTCTGCATAAGTGTTTAATTATCCTATTATAGGACAGTTACTAGGCTCTGGGATTTTAATAATTATTAATATCATATTAAACAATGAATTATCATGAACAATTAAAATTAATTACATTTCCTAGAGTTAATTAAATTATTCTTTTAATGGACCAAGTGACTGTTCAGACATAAAAATTCAGGACCTGGCCCTGGGAAAGCTTTTGAAAAATTGGAGTATAAATGGGATGAGTTGAATCAGTTTGTCCATGTTAAGGAAGAGCGAAGGGTGATAGAATTGGTGCTTGTGAAAACCATAGAGACTCCCCTGGAGCCTCTCCTTCCTTCAAGACTGAGCTCAAAACTCCCTTCTTCCAGGGAGCCTTCCATGATTATATCATCCTTGGTGGTGAGAGAGCTCAGTAGCAATAGAATATTTGGTGAATATGGCTGGGGGAGTTAAGGGGTGCAGTGGATAGATCCTGAATTCAAATCTTACTTTCAAACATTTACTGGCTGTGTGACCCTAGCAAGTCACTTTATCTTGTATGCCTCAGGTTCCTCATCTATAAAATAAACTAAAAAAGGAAATGGCAAATCGCATCAGTATCTTGCCAAGAAAACTCCAAATGGGATCACAGAGAGTTGGACACAACAGAAGAACAACCGACTGTGACCCTGATGGTGGTTGGTAGAGAACAATTAGACCTGGGGAGTGCAGAGAGTACATTGATATTATTTAATGTGAGGGTGGGTGTTGGGGAGCCTAGGGCTTTTGCTCTGGTGTGTAGAGATGCTTTCCCAAATTGAGGAAAAAGCCCAGATGAGACAATGATCAGATTCCATTTGGAATTCCTGGATTCACAATCAGAACCATGGAATTTGAGACCCCAGGGAGCTGACCCCTCCTCCAACACATCCATGGAGCACATCTCTGCTCAGTTGTATTAAGGGACTTCTCAATTCTCAAGGAGGGAACTCGAGGGACATGGGACAGGGTAACACAAGGCCATGAAGCTATGGGAAATACAAGGAACACCTGCGTGCAAGTGGAGGCCTAAACCCTGCCCTCACTACCTACTGTGCCAGGCCCTCTGCCGTGCGTCTGCCTGCCTCCATGATCTGACTTTCCTGAGGAGCTCCCATCATGGCACTCCCCTCTCCCAACTCATTACCATCAAATAGAAAACCTCTGCCTCATTTTAAAAACCTGGTCTTCTCCCACCTTTCCAATTTTTGTAGACGTTCCTCCCTCTTCTCTGTCCTAATAGGATGAATGTCCTACTAATTTGGACATTTGTCCAAATAAATGAACATGTTTATTTGGTATTTGCCTCCTTTCCAATTTTCTATTTCATATTTCTGATTCTCTGACTTTGCATGGACAGCCCCCCAGATCTGGTATGCTCTCTCTCCTCATCTCTGAAAGTGGCTTCCCAAGACTTAACTCACATCCCATCTTTTGTGGGAGCTTCGGCTGTTCCCCTCCTTCTCTGAGATGACATCCTATGTCCCCTGAGTGTGGCTTGTGTGCACAGTTTGCTCCCTCCTCAGACTATAAACTTCTTGAGGACAGGGACTGTTTTTGACCTTACTCCATATCCCCAGAACAAAGCATAGTGTTTGACCCACATTAAGCCCTTTCCTAGAAACCAGAATTTTTATAGTACCTACTATGTGCCAAATACTGTGTGCTAAGTGTTTTACAGATAGTATCTTATTTGATCTTTACAACATCCCTTTCAGGTAAGTGCATCATCCTCATTCTGCCCTTGTGACAAAAAGAGATGAAGTGATACAATCTGAGTCTGGATTTGAACTCAGTTCTTCCTGATACTTAACCCAGCACTCTACCCACTGAGCAATCTTGCTGTTACAATGTTTGTTGATTGACTGTGACTTGAGAGAGATGAGATTATTTTCCTTTGATTATTGACATTAGAATAGGGGGGTCAGGATGACATTGAATCGGTCAGAGAATTTGATTTTGAATCCTGTTTCTGTTGCTTCACTGTATAAATTATTCAACCTATCTGTTTCTTTTTCTTTTTCTTTTTCTTTACATTTTTAAAATTCATTTTATAATTATAACTTTTTTTTGACAGAACATATGCCTGGGTAATTTTTTACAATATTATCCCTTGTACTCCCTCCTTCCCCCTACCCCCTAGATGGCATGTTAAATGTGTAATAGTTCTAGCTGTTTCTTCATCTGTAAATGGATATGTTGGACGAATTCAGAACAGGGGACTCCTGACCCTCAGCTCCTGACAACAAGGTGATGGACTCAGGGTGCAGAATGATGTATATATTTTGGACATAGCCAAAGAGGGAATTTGCTTTGTTTGCCTATTTGTCTCCCCTCCCTTTTTTTCTTGGTTTAATTGTGATTTTGGAAAAGGAGGTGGAAGGGAAAGAAACAACAAACAAATTAACAAATAAAGAAAAAAATAAATTAAAAAATAAGGCATTGCACTAGTTGACCTTTAGCTCAAAATCTTTTAGTCCATGTTGTTGTTATTCTCTGCAGAACTGTCTTCAGAGCAGACCTCTGAGAAAGTGATTACAGGATTCAAAATCTGCAAGAGACGGTGTCCAAAGTGGATAATGCGGGACTGGATTCTCAATGTCTCTAGGGAATATCTCTCAGGAGCAGGTCACACTACTAAGGCAGAGTGGGCACATGAGATGTAGGAGCTCACCCAGCCTCATAGAGGAGTATAAAAACAGTCACCTTGCTTTGTCCATTTCAAGATTCCACTGATAAAAACCAAGACATTAACCCCAGTTGCCATTAAGTTTGGGGAAGCTCAAATTGTGTTTGCAAAGTACTTTGACATTCTTGGTCTGAAAAGGACTTCTCAAACATGCTTCTCTGGAGAGCTTTTAATGAAGGTTCACTGTAATGGATGAGGTCTGAGGCCTCCACATGAATACAATCAGAGGATGTCAGGGCATAGAGGGTTAGAGCAAGAAGCAACCCCAGAACACTGTATCAAGGCATATGATGTCAGAGATGCCAGAGGCTTTACTAAGATTCTGGAATGTCAGAGCTGGGAGGGTCCTTAGAACCCAGGAGGTCAGAGATGGGAGGGCCCTTAGAACCCAGGAGGTCAGAGCTGGGAGGGCCCTTAGAACCCAGGATGTCAGAGCTGGGAGGGCCCTTAGAACCCAGGAGGTCAGAGATGGGAGGGCCCTTAGAACCCAGGAGGTCAGAGCTGGGAGGGCCCTTAGAACCCAGGAGGTCAGAGCTGGGAGGGCCCTTAGAACCCAGGGTGTCAGAGCTGGGAGGGCCCTTAGAACCCAGGGTGTCAGAGCTGGGAGGGCCCTTAGAACCCAGGAGGTCAGAGCTGGGAGGGTCCTTAGAACCCAGGAGGTCAGAGCTGGGAGGGCCCTTAGAACCCAGGGTGTCAGAGCTGGGAGGGCCCTTAGAACCCAGGGTGTCAGAGCTGGGAGGGCCCTTAGAACCCAGGAGGTCAGAGATGGGAGGGTCCTTAGAACCCAGGAGGTCAGAGCTGGGAGGGCCCTTAGAACCCAGGAGGTCAGATCTGGGAGGGCCCTTAGAACCCAGGAGGTCAGAGCTGGGAGGGCCCTTAGAACCCAGGAGGTCAGAGCTGGGAGGGCCCTTGTAATAATTAATATTGGGATTGGGAGAGACCATAAGGCATGGAATATTAAATCTAGAATGCTAAGGTTAGAAGGCATTTTAGAAACCATTTAATCCAAGCTTTTATTTTCTAAATTAATAAACTGAGAATCAGGCATGGGCAATAAATGTCTTGTCCAGTGATAGAGGTAGGACTGGTTGCTAGGTGTTTGCACTTTTTAGTTCATTGTTAGTTAAAAAAAAGAAAAATAAATGACACTATCTTAGCCAGTTTATTATACCAATAGCTGTGCTTTTCTGAGCACTTACAAATGATTCATAAGATCATACATTCAGAGCTGGAAAATACTTTGGAAGCCTTGGAGTTCAACCCCTTCATTTTGCATCTCAGGGAACCGAGGCTAAGTGAGTGGAAATGACTTTTTCAGAGTAACCCAGTAAGTGCCTATAGAGGGATCTGAACACTAGGCTTCCTGGCCTCAGTTCCAGATCTCTATATAATATGTTTCACTGACTCATCCATTAATAAAATAAAAGGTAAGTCAATCATGAATGAAATAAACCTTATTTCTACCTGCTGGGAGCTTATCAGCAGCTGGTAGACTTAATGCAAAAGCCCATGCCAGTCCCTTGTTCATTAATTAAGCGAATCTCCATTTTTCTTTTTAATAGTATTATTTTTCAAAATACATGCAAAGATAGTTTTCAGCATTCACCTTTGCAAAACCTCATGTTTCAAAATTTCCCCCGTCTCTCCTCCCCAAGACAGCAGATAAACTGACAGAGGTTAAATGTGTGCAATTTTTCTAAACATATTTCCATAACTGTCAGGCTGTGCAAGAAAAATCAGATTGAAAGGGAAAAAATTAGAAAGAAAAAATAAACAAGCAGACAAACACCAACAACAAAAAAGTGAAAATACTATGCTTTGATTCATAGTCAGTCTTCTTAGTTTTCTCTCTGTATACAGATGGCTCTCTCCATCACAAATCTATTGGAATTACCTTGAAATTACCTTCTTGTTGAAAAGATTGGAATTGATCATTGCATAATCTTGTTGTTACTACATGCAACATTCTCTTGGTTCTGCCCACTTCCTTTAGCATCCTTCATTTAGGTCTTCTCAGGCTTTTCTGAAATCATCCTGCTGATCATTTCTTACAGAAAAATAGTATTCTATAACATTCATATACTGTAATTTATTCAGCCATTCTCCAACTGATGGGCATCCACTAAGTTTCTAATTCCTTGCACATACAGGTCCCTTTCCCTTCTTTATGAACTCTTTGAGATATAAGCCCAGTAGTGACACTGCTAGATCAAAGGGCATGCACAGTTTGATAGCCGTTTTGGGCATAGTTCCAAATTGTTTTCCAGAATTTTTGGATCATTTCACAACTCCACCAACAAAGTATTAGAAATTACCTCACTATCAAAAAGAGCCAAATCCATCACAGTTATATCTCCATTTTTTTCAAGAATGAAAGACTAAATCTCTACCATTCAAGGCCTTCCACAATGGGTCTCCTGCCTCTTTTTTTAGTCTCATTTTTCCACCACTCCCCTTTATGAACTCTATATTCTAGCTGAATTGGATTACTGAACTTGACCTCCGTCTCCTGCTTCATTCTGTCCCCTTACTCCATTCCTGAAATGACTCAATTCTCATTTCTGTTTCTCAGATATTTTTTTCTTTTTCTTTCTTTCTTTCTTTTTTTGCTGCTAAAGCAATTGGGGTTAAGTGACTTGCCCAGGGTCACACAGCTAGGAAGTTTAAGTGTCTGAGACTAGATTTAAACCCAGAGATAGGAAGTACAGACAGACTTAACTTCCTTTGGCTAAGGGAGAATCTCCCACTCTGCCTCTCCCTTTGGTTTGGTCCTTTTCCCTAGGTTTGTATGGATGGGTGGGCAGAACTCCCTCTCTCCCTCTCTGCTCCTTGAATGATGCAAAAAACTCAAATCAAAAACAAAAAAAATCCCAGAGTTCTACTGGATCCTCAGAAGAATTGGCCAAGAGGAGTGAGATGTCCACAGGACATTGATTTGGAAGGGATCTCAAAGGTCATTTAATCCAAGCACTGCTCCTACTCCCATTTTACAAATGAGCAAAGTGAGATCCAGATCTGGAAAGGGATTGACCTCATGACCTACAGGATTTAAGAGGCAGAAATAGGTTTTCTGACCAATTTCTCTGAACTCATAAGCAGAGATAACAATCTTCTTTGTACCAAGTTCTGGATCAAGCTTAGATCCGAGGAAATTGAGTCTCCCAAGCTCACCACCAGAAGTTTGATTCTGTCTCTTCTTCTAACCAGAATGTATTTATTCAATCATGTACATGCACTGAATTTTCCTAGTGAAGAGAGTTCTCCAAAGGACTTTAGGTAGGGCAGAAGAAAGCATGTATGTTCTCTAAGATTGGCTAAGATGACAGGAAAATATAATGATAAATGTTGGAAGGGATGTGGGAAAATTGGGAAACTGATGCATTGTTGGTGGAGTTGCTAAATGATCCAGCCATTCTGGAGAATAATTTGGAACTATGCCCAAAGGGCTAAAAAACTGTGCATACTCTGGTCCAGCAGTGTCACTAGTGGGTCTGTATCCCAAGGAAATCATAAAAGGGAAAAGGATCCACATGTGCAAAAGTGTTTGTGGCAAGGAACTTGAAATTGAGTAGATGCCCATCACTTGGGGAATGGTTGAAAAAATTATGGGATATGAGTGTTATGGAATATTAGTGTTCTATTAGAAATGCTCAATAGGATGATTTCAGAAAGGCCTGGAGTGACTGACATGAACTGATGTGAAGTCACAAAGAACATTGTACACAGTAACAAATTCAACTATAGGTTCAACTCTGATGGACTTGGCACTTTTCAACAATGAGGTGATTCAAGGTAATTCAATAGACTTGTAATGGAGAGCTATTTGCATCCAGAGAGAGAACTATGGGGACTGAATGTGGATCAAAACATAGTATTTTTACTTTTGGGCGTTTTTTCTTTTTTTGTGTTTTTTCCCCTTTTGATCTGAATTTTCTTGCACAACATGACAAATGTGGAAATATGTTTAAAAGAATTGCACATTGCTTTCTCTCTTGGGGAGGGGGAAGTGGCAGAAAGAGAAAAATTTGAAACACAAAGTCTTAGTAAAAAAGTAAATGTTGAAAGCTGTCTTTTTCTTTGGAAAAATAAAATACTGGGAAATTGCCTGATTATTAATAAAAAGAAAGCATTTGAGTATGTATACACACACACATATATATATACATATATATGTATATATATATATATATAGAGAGAGAGAGAGATTATGTCTATAAATACCATATCTATGTATACATATATTTCATATATATATTTAATTATAAATACAAATTATATATATTTAATTATAAATATAAATATATTTCATATATATAAATATATTTCAAATATATTTATATGTTTCATTTTGTTATGTATTATACATTTCACATTTATTTCTATATGAAAAGAGAAAGCTCCTCCCTTCAGGGAGTTTCCAGCCTATGGAGCAAAGCCAGTCTTTTCCTTAGGAAAGCTCAAAGTTGAAGGAGGAAAGGAGAAGAGAAACAATTTCTTTAAGAGAACTCCCCATTTAAAAGAGGATGGGATGGTGAGAAGTTATCCCTGCCCTCAGGGATCTTCCAGTGTCTTAGAGAAGGCAGTCCCTGCCCTCCACAAGTGTTCAATTATGGGGACATGCTACAATATTGTACTTTTAGCATCTTCTGGGCATATCCTTACCTTTGGTAAGACACTTCTCATGAGAATCAGTTCCTTCCCCCTTAGAGCTTTCAGTCTCATGGGGGAAACTTTGTCCTTGTTCTGGAGGAACTTCAATGTGAGAGAGAAACCCCAGTCTTTCTTCTCAAGGAACTTCCACCCTGATGATCAGTCTATGAAGTCAAAGGTCAGGAAAGCTTCTGTATTGTGGGGAAGACGTGGTCCTGCCTTCAGGGGTCTCCTGGTCTGATTTAGAAAGCTTTCTGATGAGGAAATAAGTGGGAGGGGAAGGCATGTATTTGCACACTGTGTGGGCAATCTGAGCTGAGAGGATCTAGAGCCAGGACCTATCCCTGGAGGAGGGCCGATATTTTTCTGTTGCCCTGGACTTCTGACCCAGCAGGGTGGCCAAGCTGACCTCCCTCTTCTGTCTGCTGGGTGGTCCCTGGCTCTGGAAACTCTCCTGACCTTCCCTACATCCCTCCCCAACCTGCTTCTCAGAGGTCTGTCAGACTTACAGCCCATCCAAAGCAAAGAGGCATTTTTAAAGTACATAATGAAAAGGTATAATAAAGATAATTAAAGGAGATACAAGGTGCTTGATGAAGATTTCAGTTTATAATGGAAAAACCATCGCTTCTCATATCTTGCCTGGACTGTGTGGCAGTTAATAATCCCTCGTGCCATCAACTCAGGCCTCTCCTATTTACCTACTGCCATCCAACCCAGCGCCGGTCAATAGACTGTTAAGAGTCTGTCTGGATCCACATAAAATGTTGTGTTCCATTGTGTTTTGCTCTTTTTGATACAATTATGAGGTTTTTCTAGCAAAGATACCAGAGCAGTGTGCTCGGACCTACCCATGGGTTCAAATCCCAGGATACAGAGAGCCCTAAAAGTTTGCATGATATTTTACATATATGAATCTCATAACAGATCTGGGAAAGTAGGGAATATTATTATTCCTATTTTACAGATGAAGAAACTGAAGATCAGAGGGATAAGTGACTTGTTCAGGGTCACATTGCTAGCCCATGGGTTCCTGTGATGATAGATAGATAGATAGATAGATAGATATATCATATATATATCTATATATATATAGATATATATATGATATATCTATCTATCTATCTATCTATCTATCTATCTATCTATATGCTTGATTGAGTTGGTATTGACCGCACCCCATCCCACCCCTGTACAGATGTGCTCAGGTTCTTGATGTCAGGGCTTGACCACAAGAGCTCTCCATTGTCCTGCCTCCATTCTTTGGCCTGGACTGGCCCCCATGATTGGACTCTATTCTCTCTCCCATCTCCCTCCCATAATTTATTTTCCCTTCAAGGTCAGCTCCAACTACCTCAGGCTGACCCCTCTGCTACTGTTAAGGTCCCCTCTCCAGACTGGAGCTCTGCGGCTGGTGGCTTTCATGGGGTCATTATGTTAGAGCTGAGAAGTTCCCAGGTCCATCCCCCATTTTAAAAAAAATTAACAGAGGGAAGTGACCCAAGATCCCACAGATAGTAAGGACTGAGACAACATTTGAGCACCAAAGCTTTGATGGCAGATCCAGCGCTCTTTCCACCATATCAAGCTTTATTTATATAAGGTCAAGAGTCAGAAAGATCTGAGTTCAAATCCAGCCTCAGACATTTCCTAGCTGTGTGACCTTGGGCATGTCACTTCACTCTGTTTGCCTCAATTACCTCATCTGCAAAATGAACCAGAGAAGAAATGGCAAACACTATCTCTACCAAGAAAACCAAAAATGTGTTCATGAAGATTCAGACATGATTGAAATGACCACAATAATTATTTAGCAATATGAAATCATAGATTTAGAGCCAGAAGTGACCTTAAAAGCCATCAAATCCAACCCTATTTTTATAGATGGGAAAACTGAAACAGAGTTTAAGTGTCTTTCCCTAGTAAGGCCAGGCAGGATTTGAATCCAGGGCCTTTTTGTTCCAAAGCCAGCAGTCTTTCCAGGACACCAAACTACTTCTCAGCATGCTCATCTGCACATCTGCTGATTCTTCCTAGGAGAAGGTAATCTTGAAGGCAGGGACTCTTTTTGTCTTTGTATCCTTGAAGCCTAAGCATTCTCCAGGAACTCAGTGGCAGGCTTACTGAATTGAACTGGGTGAAAAGGGTTAAACTCGAGGTGAACAATGGGGTGGGACAGAAGAAATAAAAATAAGCGGTCCATCCATCTAGATCCCTTTGCTTCCTGCTGTGGCCCCTCACAGATAAATGGGCAGAATGTCTGGGAGGCACCTAATGATACAGAGTTATTTCAGAGCCATTATCTAGAATAACCATAATTACCTTCAGGAACAGAAAAGGTCAATTGAGGTCCTCTGACTGTTTGAATCTGGTAAAATTCTCTCAGCATCTGGCCCACCATGCCAGCCCAGCTCCCACAAGGGTAACCCCAGGGAAAGCTCCTGGGAGTGAGACATTGAGACCCAGGGCTTGGCTTCAGCATCCACAGAGAAATGCTGTCATCCTGGACCGGAGTCCTCAGACTCTTTCCTTGTTCCCCTTTTGGCCATCCTTCAGGTGTCAAGGTTGGAGGGAACATAATATAAGTAAAGTTGGAGATGGAAGAGTTTCCAGAGCATTAGAGATGGAAGAGCTTCCAGAACATGGAATGATAGAGCTGTGAAAGACACTAGAACAGGAAAAGTCAAAGTTTGGAAGGATCCTATTATATAGAAGTCCAGAGCTGGGTAGGACCTCAGAACATGGAATGACTGAATTGGGAGAAACTTTAGGATGTAGAATTATTGAGGTATTTTCATCTTACAGAGAAGGAAACTGAAGCCAAAAGAGGGAATGAATGACTTGTGTGAGAAGGTCACAGAACTCAGAACCCAAAGTTTCTGAATCCAAATCCTTCTATCTCTTTTATTTGAGAGGCACATGAGAGGCAAGGAATTCAAATGTCATTATCTCCATTTTACAGATGGGAAAACTGAGGTTCAGGGTTATGAAATAAGTTGCCCAATAACTATAGTCCTGCTCCAAATGAGTGTTTCCTACACACATGCTGATTCACACTGGGAGGAATATCACTTTAATCAACTTAAAGTTGGAATAAAGGAAAGGCCTGGGATGGAATTCTGACTCAGACATCTTCTGAGACTTCCCAGCTCTGACATCCTGGGTTCTAAGAGCCCTCCCAGCTCTGACATCCCGGGTTCTAAGGGCCCTCCCAGCTCTGACCTCCTGGGTTCTAAGGGCCCTCCCAGCTCTGACCTCCTGGGTTCTAAGGGCCCTCCCAGCTCTGACCTCCTGGGTTCTAAGGGCCCTTCCAGCTCTGACCTCCTGTGTTTTCAGGGCTCTCCCAGCTCTGACCTCCTGGGTTCTAAGGGCCCTCCCAGCTCTGACCTCCTGGGTTCTAAGGGCCCTCCCAGCTCTGACCTCCTGGGTTCTAAGGGCCCTCCCAGCTCTGACATTATGTTCTAAGAGCCCTCCCAGCTCTGACATTATGTTCTAAGGGCCCATCTCTGCTCTGACATTGGTTATTCTAAGGCATGTCCCTCCCCAGACACTCTGTTTCCTAAGGTCAGAGCCCCTTTCCTGCTCGGACAGCCTATGATAAATCTGATGATAAATCTATGATAAAGTCTGTCTGATAAAGGCAATTGGCCCCCTAGACTCCTCCACCGGGATGCTCTCTGCCTCTCTTCCTGGATCCAGGAGCTCTTCGTTGGCTGTCCCCCTGGGCGATTATTTATTATTTTCCTCCTGAAAGTGTTCCTGAGGCACAGCTCTTATGAAAGATGTTCCCCTGAATCGAGCGGGACGGCATCATAATTCACCCTGGCTCCAGCTGAAATATTTGAACGACAACACATTACCGTCCAATTTCGCCGCTCTCCGCTCTGAGGGAGCCGCCGGAAGGCCCACTTAGTGCTGCTTGGAGCTCTTTGCAGAATTGGCTGGAAAGGGCTCGTAGGCTCAAGGCTGAGTGAGGCTTCTGCAGCCTGGAGACCAGAGACCATCACTGACCTCTGCCTAGGGCCTGGCCTACCCCTCACACCAGAGTGTGTGTCCCCATCAGCCTGACCGCTCCCTCACAATCAGGCTCTGAAGCATCCTCTACTGGGAGACGGAGACTATTTCTCCCTCCTTGCCTCACTGGAACTAGTGGGCTCTCAAGAGGTGGGGCTGGGGCTCTCCGTACAGACTGGGGCCTTGTTAAAAAAATTCTCCATCAGGCTAGGAAAAGTCTAAGATCAGAGAAGATATTTCCTAGCTCCCCTAGAAGAAAGAAGAGGTCTCTTCCTTGGTCTATATATCCCATAATGTTCTCTGACATCTTCCCTTGAAGATTTCCCAATAAATCTTTTAGAATATTAGAGGTACCACCTTATTTTACAGAAAATGAAACAGACCTAGGGAAGTGACTGGGAATTATCTTGCCAGAAGGATATTTGAAAGAAGTAAGACTGTTTAGCCTGGAGAAGAGAGAATTTAAGAGGAGGAAAGTATATTATTTTCAAATATCTGAAGACTGGTATGGAATGGAGGAAACCAGATGATATAGTGGAGAGAATCCTGGATTTGAGTCAGGAAGACCTGAATTCAAATTCTGCTGGAGACAGATTGTAGGAAAATCATTATTTGCTCTGTGACTTAGTATCCTTATCTGTAAATGAAAAGGTTGGACTGGATGATCTCTAAAGTCTCTTTCAACTCTATGTCTGGACAAAGCTGGAAAAAGAATGTGTGTGTGTGTGTGTGTGTGTGTGTGTGTGTGTGTGTGTGTGTGGAGAGAGAGAGAGAGAGAACTATGTTTCCTATTTTAAAAAAAGTTTTCTTTTTTATTTCACTGTCATTTCTGGGTACCCCTTTTCCTGACCTAAACAGATGGTAAATGAATCTTCCCTTCAATTCAATACAGTTTTTTGTTCCATCTAACACCTATCAGGTAACACCTAAATAAGCACCTACTGTATGTCAGGCACTGTGTTTTGCCTAAGAGATGGTTTTATGAGGAACTTACCCCAGACAAGTGCTTACAGGGAGGTCAGAAGAAGCAATACAAGGACCTTTTCAGGGGCTTTCTGAGAATTTTGGAATTAGGAGATATGGGAGATGCTGAGAAAGCTCACCTGCATCGAAGGCGCTGTGCTCTATGGGCAAGCAGAGGTGCACTAGCTCAAAAGAAACATGATGTGCAAATTTAGAGACGTCTCTGCTCCAAATGTTCACGTGGAGCCTTCTAAGCTCATATTGATCTGAGCAGCCACCGTAGGGCACGCTGTACCTTCACCCTGACACAGTGATGTCATTTTGATCCTCTTGAAGAAGGAAGGGCAGTAACTAATCAGCCAAATGGAGGCTAGAAGGCCTCTATGGTCTTTGAAAACGCCCTGCCTTCTGTGTCCTTGGTCACGTGGCCTCCTTCTCCAGAACTGGTTTCCCAGAGGGCCAAGACCCAATCCTAGCTCCCAGGCTGGAGAGGCAAGGAGATCAACAGATGGATGGGCTGTGTTTAAAAATGCCAATGGATCTGGCCACTTTTGCAATGATTCTTTCACCTCTCTCCAAAGCTCAGCATGGGATTGTTTGTACCACAAAAACCAAGGGGAATCGGGCCTTTGTTGGAAAAATTCATCTAAGGCAAATCTCTGCTCCAGGACAGGGAGAACACAGCTCCTTCTTTCTCCTCTCCTCTTCCCCTCATTCCTTCCCATGTGGGGGCCAGGAAACAGCATTTGGGGCTATCCCAGAGGCTAGAGGCCCAGCGCAAGCCCCATTGTTAGTGTGGCATGGATGTAAGCTCCCTGAAGGCAGGGCCTGGTTCCCTTTTGCTTTTGTATCCCCAGGAGTAGATGGCTCAGACCTCCTGTGCTCTCCCTCCTCATCTTTGCCTCCTGGATTTCTTGGCTCC
Organism: Sminthopsis crassicaudata; assembly: GCF_048593235.1. Lineage (NCBI taxonomy): Eukaryota > Metazoa > Chordata > Mammalia > Dasyuromorphia > Dasyuridae > Sminthopsis > Sminthopsis crassicaudata. Next base: position 614,039,926 of record NC_133619.1, on the reverse strand, counting down.
TTAAAGTCTCAGCTAAGGTAGCACCTTCTGTAAAGAGCCTTTCCTGGTCCCCTTAATGCTACTGCCTTTCTTCTGCCTGCTTAGTGGCTGAATCATCAGGCCTGGAGTCAGGAAGTCTCATCTTCCTGAACTTAAATCTGCCCTTAGACACTTAGTATCTGTTTCCTGAACAACTCACTTTAATTGCTGTATACCTCAGTTTCCTTTACTTTAAAATGGGGGTAATAATAATAACTGCTTCTCAGTTATGAGGATTGAATGAGATGTTTGTAAAGCACTTATCATAGGTACTCGACAAATCTTTTCTTTCCTTTCTTCTTTCCTCCACCACTTCTTTCCTTCCTTCCTTCCTTCCTTCCTTCCTTCCTTCCTTCCTTCCTTCCTTCCTTCCTTCCTTCCTTCCTTCCTTCCTTCCTTCCTTCCTTCCTTCCTTCCTTCCTTCCTCCCTTTTGTCTTTCCTCCTTTCTTTTCTTTCCACTTTTCTTTCTCCATTTTCCCTCTTTCCTTCCTTCCTTCCTTCCTTCCTTCCTTCCTTCCTTCCTTCCTTCCTTCCTTCCTTCCTTCCTTCCTTCCTTCCTTCCTTCCTCCCTCCCTCCCTCCCTCCCTCCCTCCCTCCCTTCCTTCCTTCCTTCTTTCCTTCCTTCCTTCCTTCCTTCCTTCCTTCCTTCCTTCCTTCCTTCCTTCCTTCCTTCCTTCCTTCCTTCCTTCCTTCCTTCCTTCTTTCCTTCCTTCCTTCCTTCCTTCCTTCCTTCCTTCCTTCCTTCCTTCCTTCCTTCCTTCCTTCCTTCCTTCCTTCCTTCTTTCCTTCCTTCCTTCCTTCCTTCCTTCTTTCCTTCCTTCCTTCCCTTCCTCCCTTCCTCCCTTCTTTCTTTCCTCCCTCCTTTCCTCTCTCTTTTGCTATTATTCACCTTTTGAGTTCTGACTATTTATGTTCTAAAGGCTCTTCCAGGCATAACAATCCATTTTGATCATTGGAGGCTCTGAGCTGACTCCAGTGCAGTCTCATCTATTTCCTCTATCCTTTTGTTCTTCCTCAGTCCAAAAGAATCTGCTTCTCTCCTGAAGGGCCATTGCTGGCTCCCATTAGGTTGGACACATCTAAGCCTCTTCCCAGTGACTAAGAACTGAATGCAATTTTCAGTCTTGGAGAGGCAAGACTCCAGCCAAGCCTATGTGACAACATGCTTGGTATGTCCATACTGGTCTCCATAATGGCGGCTGATAATGAGCTAGAGAGCTTTTTCAAACACCTTATCTGAAAGGCTTTCCCCAGGGGGGCTCGCCTTCTTCTGAAACCCAGTGCTTCTTATCATCTGCTCTGCACCCAGTGGGGCTAGTTTTACCAAGTATTCTCTTTGAATGCTCACATATTTTAGTTCTATCTTCTCGATGGAGTTTTGAGTCAGCCATTCTAGGCAGGGATCCTGTCTTACTCATTTCTCCCTCCCTTAGAGTGCCAAGCATAGGCTCAAGCATGTAGTAAGTGGTGAATTGGATTGAATCAAATTATCCAAAGTCTTTTTCCTGAGCCACTTCAGGGAATAGTTTTCATAATTCCCCACAGGGCTCTCACTAACCAGTCATTCTTTCCTGGGACTCTGGAGAGAAGAGAATAATGGATGTGCTCCCAACCTTGGTATTCAAGGACTTTCAAAATCTGGCTCCAACCAATGCACCCACCTTCATGCTACTTTGCTCCCCTTTGGGTACTTGACAATTCAGTTAGTGGTCCCAACTGGAAGCCTCACTATCTCTCCATTTCAGTTTTGTTCTTTATTAGGTTCCTTGTCTTTGCTCACCATTGGCTTCTCTTTTCCTTCTCCTTTGGTTAAATTTCCTATTTCCTTCAAGGGTGTTAACTCATTCTGAAAGTCTTTTCTGATTGACTCTTCTTCATGAGAGCTTACTCTATCTGGAGGGCATCAGCCCTCCACACTTAACCCTATTTGGCACTGAAAGTCCTTCAAAGCCTATCTTTGTGTATTTTACCTTTCTCTCTCTCATTCTCCCTCCACCTCCAATCACTTTTTAATTTTTTCATTGTGGCTTACTTGATATTCCTTTCAAAAACACCCTCCCTCATTTCTTCCTCCCTTCTTCCCTCCCTCCTTCCCTCCCCTTTTATCCCCCTCTCTCCTCCTTCCTTCCTTCCTTCCATCCTCCCTTACTTCTATACTCCCTTCCTCCCTTATTTCTTTCCTTCCTCCCTTCCTCTCTTCTTTCTTTCCTCCCTCCTTTCCTCTCTCCCTTCCTTCCTCTCTCCCTCCCTTCCTTCCTCCTTCCCTCCCTTTCTTCTTTCCTCCCTTCCTCCCTCTCTTCCTTCCTTCCTTGCCTCCTTTCTTCCTTCCTTCCCTCCTTCTTTCCTTTCCTCCCTTTCCTCCCTTTCTTCCTTCTTTCCTTCCTTCCTCTTTCATTCATTTAAAAAAATGAATACCAAATTTTCTCCCTCCCACTATCTCTCCTTCACTCATTGAGAAAGCAAACAATATAATATCAGTACTACATGTGAAGTCATGCAAAATATAGTTTCATTTTAGCCATGTTGCAGGGGGAAAAGGCAAGATGTATAAAGTAGAAAAAATATGCTTCCATCTGTGCCCAGAATTCATCCGTTCTTTCTCGGGAGACAGATAACATTTTTCATCGTGAGTTTTTTGGAATGATCTTGGATCATTGTCTTGATCAGATACATTCTGTTCCACAAACACAATGTACTCCCATCTCAGTGCACCAACTGTCCCTCATATTTAGAGTGCTCTCCCTACTAACCCTGGCCTCTTGGTTTCCATGGCTTTCCTTCAAGTCTAGCTCAAAGTGCACTAACTGAAAAAATCCTTCTCCAGTCTTCTAGCTATGAGTATCTTTCCTTGTTCTGATTATATCTTAAATGTACATAGTGATTTACATGTTGAATCTCCCACATTGGACTGAGAGATCCTTGAGGGTAGAGTCTATCTTTATCTTTGGGAGGTTTACTACTGGACTTGGCACATAGTAATGAATGCTTTTCTTCTCCACTGTTTTCCACTTATTGTTCTGGGAAAAATCATTCAAAGCCACTATTCCAGGGAAATGTTCTTCATAATTGTCCTAAGTCTTGAGTCACCATCCCTGTGACTTTAAGGACCAAAACACTTTTCCCTCATCCAAGATTCGAGTAGTCAAGCTTTAAACTAAGTCAAGACATTGGAACCTCTTGTATTGATTCTCTTCCCTATTTAGTCTATAAGCATCTTAAGGGAAGATGGACTGTTTTCCTTTCGTATTTATTTCTCCAGATCTCAGTAGAGAGTTTGGCACATAGTAAATACTTAAAAGCTTGCTTTATTTGTTCATCTATTAGTACATTTCAGTCAAGTCAACAAGCATTTATTAAGCCCTTATTATATACCAAGCACTGTGAGAGCTCTTTCACGGAGAAAAGAAAAAAAAAGACAGCCCCTGCTTTCAGTCTAAAGGGAAAAACAACTTGTAAATAACAATGTACAACTAAGATACATTGGAGATAATCAATGGAGAGAAGGACTAACATTGAGCATATATCAAGAAAGGCTGTTTATAGAGACTTTAGTTTGGGACTTGGAGGAAACCAGGGAAGTCAGTCGACAGAGATGAAGAGAAAGACCATGCAAGGCATGGGGAGTGGCCAGCGAAAATGGCCAGTGGTAATAATATTAGCATCTACCCTCAGAGTGTTGTGAGGATCCATAACGTAAATTTTAGAACACTATATAAATGTAAGTTATCAGTATTTTTGCCAGAATATGGTTAGAAGATTCCTAATCCTTCTTCCTTTCTTTTCTCTCCTCTTCCCTTTCCTTTATCTTCCCATTCATCTCCTCTCCCTCCTCCTCCCCCCTTCCTCTCTCTCTTCTCCTCCTCCTCTTCTTCTCTCTCTCCTTCTCTTCCTCCTCTCTTTCCTTCTTCTCCTCCTCTTCTTTCTCCTCCTTTTCCTCCTCCTCCTCTGTCTCCCCTCTTTACTTCTCCTCCTCCTTCTTCCCTTCTCTCCCCTTCCCATCTTCTCTCCTCTTTCCTCTATTTTCTCTCTCTTTTTTCTAACTAGCTAGAACAATAGGTCTAGGAGGCCCAACCATAGAGTAAAGTGTCTAAGTTTAAGGGCCCTGAAGTTCTATCTTCCTCTTCCATTCACCCAGCTTGGAATAGGCCTACAGGATTGAGTTCTTTCTATCCACCCCTTTCAGCCCTGGGACAATGTCACCTCAGTTCTCACCCGTAAGCCCATTCCCATCAAGGACTTCAAGATCAAGCCTTTTTAGTCAGAGGGTGAGCTTATTAGAATGCTCTTTGTGTCCAGTCCTCAAATCTGCAGGGCATTTTTCAAAGAAATACTGTTTGATCTATGACTAAATTTCCCTCAATTCTTCCCTAGAAGCTGACATTGGGATCAAAGGGGCTTACTAAGCAAAGGTCAGATTCTGCCTAGGCTGGACTGTGATCAAGTGGAATGGAAAATGGGTCTAGTTTTCCTGTAGTGATAACTGGCCCACTTCACGCTTGATTGTCTGATAGCATCAGCATTAACTGTCTTTGTGTCAGAGTTACCAAGCTCTGCCCTGGTTTTTCTGTTTTCATCTTCTAAAACTGGACTTTCTTGGTATCTGTTCTCAAATTCAAGAGACCTCTTAATGAAGGCAGAAGGAAATGGATCAGAGAATGACCAACAGACTGGGGAATCAAAAGAACCAGGTTTTTATCCTGGTTCTATTATTTAGTAGCCACTTTGGGTAATTTTTGACTTTTCTGGCTTTTATTTTACTCTTTTGTTTAAAATAATGGGGTGGGAAAGAAATTAGATGACCTTTTAGGGTTTTATTTAACTCTTTCAATAATCCTATATTCCATTTCCCCAGTTTCCAAATCTTCACAGCTTAAAGGAGTAAAAACTAGGAAGCAATAAACACTTATTAATCACCTTCTATTTGTAGACACTGTCATAAGCACTGGAGATCCAAAGAAAGACAAGAGACAATTCTTGCCCTCAAGGAGATCACAATCTAATGGGAGCACACATTCTGGGATACTAGGAATGGCGTTACCAAATCCTTAATGAGAAATCATCCTTAATTTGACCTTCTAGAGCAGTGGTCCTCAAACTTTTAAAATAGGGGGCCAGTTCACTGTCCCTCAGACTGTGGGAGGGCCGGACTATAGTAAAAACTCTCCGCCCCTCAGCCCATTTGCCATAATCTGGCAGGCCTCATAAACATCCTCAGCAGCCGCATCTGGCCCGCCGGCCATAATTTGAGAACCCCTGCTCTACAGGATTGACTGCTCATCAGCACCTTATTCAGTTTAGATGCAGTATAGATTCAATTGAGACTAGTAGACTTATCACAGCAATTAGGCGGTGTTATAGTATGTAGAGGCTCATCTTCCTGAGTTCAAATAGCTGTGTGACCCTGAATAAGTCACTTAACCATGTTTGCCTTAGTTTATTTGTCTGTGAAGTGACCTGCAGAAGAAAATGGCAAACCATTCCAGTATCTTTGCCAAGGAAACTCCCAAAGAGGTCTCCAAGTTTTGCATGGTTGAAAAACAACTGAAAAGTAAACTTATCCCCTAATATGGTCATCACACTCAGAGCTTACAAGGGATCTTAGCAAAAGAGAATCAGACCGGACCTTTCATTATTAAAGGTTAAGTGCATTGCTTAATTATTATAACTAGTAAGAGGCCATGGGGTGTTTAAGGTGCTGTAAAATGCTTAAAGCTTGGTCAGACGTTGAAGCTGCCAAGGTCACCACTGCATTGTCAGTCATCCTGACTTTTGTCCCGCCAATGGACCTCGATGAGTCTGAGAGCAAGGCTGATGATTTTGTACAACTCATTTAAATCCAATTCACTTGAAAGTCAAGCCATCATCCCATGATGTCAGTCATGGGTCCTCTTTGAAAACAAAGGACAGCAACCTAGCTAATCATAATTTGAACCCAAGGGGCAGCTAGGTGGTGCAAAGGATAGAGCATCAACCCTGAAGTCAGGAGGACCCGAGTTCAAATCTGACCTCAGACACTTAACACTTCCTGGCTGTGTGACCCTGGGCAAGTCACTTAACCCCAATTGTCTCAGCAAAAAAAAAAAAAAAGAATTTGAACCTAACTCTTTTGATCCCTGCATGTTCTATGCTTTTTCTGCACTATCATTTTTTTCTTATTCCATTATATTTTACTTATTATCCTCGTCATACTATGGAACACACCCCTAGTAAAATGAGAGTTTGTTGAAGGCGGGCATTCTTTAATTCTCATTTTTTTGCTCACTGCCTCGTCCAGTATCCAATACATAGTGTCAGACATAGATACATACATAATTTAGTGAATGAATGAACCAGTCCATCTTAAGTTTACCTACTTGATTTTGCTTTAGGAGACTTGGGTCTGCAGGAAACCCATTAACTGTAAAATTAATTACTTAGTAGTAATGATTAATAGTAATCATGAGTAGCTTCCGTGCTACTAGTGTTAGCATGTAACACTAAGAGCTTTACAAATTTGGGAGTCTCGCCATTGTTGCTGCTGCTTCAGTGCAGACCCAGAAAGCCGGAGAAGCTTCGGCAGCCCTCCATCACCAAGCCCCTCTTCCCCAATCATTCTAAGTACCTCGGTGGCTCATTGCAAACCCAATCACACACACAGAGCACTACAGAGAGCTGGAGCAAGGGAGAGGGAGGGAGAAGAGAGGCGAGGGAGAATCTGCCAGCAGGCTTTGCTTTCTCCTAACAGTCCCCATCGGTTTGCTTTCAGAGCTCTTTCCCCTACTCCTACTTGGATACCCAAAACAGTCCTAGGAAGGTCAAAGGCAGGAGAGTGATTATTTATATTGATTTTACAGCTGAGGAAACTGAGACCAGAGTCCGGAAGTGACTTATCCAGGATTTATAGAAGGAACAGATGGCAGGAATGGGCTAGAACTTATGTCTCCAATCTCAACCTTGAAACCAGTCTTTCTCAACTGAGCAGCAGATACAGGGCCAGGGCTAGAAAATTTGGCTATCTTTGGGACTCCTCCTTTCCTTCCACCCCTCTTCTTTTCTCTCCTCTTTCTCTTCCTCCTCCTCCTCTTCATCCTCCTCCTCCTCCTCCTGCTCCTCCTTGTCTTCTACTTCCTTTTCCTTCTAATCTTCAAACTTCTCTCCTACTCTCCTCCAGCTCTTTCCCCCCTTCTACCTTTTTCTCCCTCTCTTTCTCTTAATATTCTTTTTTTTCTCTCCTGTGGCTCTTCTTCCTCCTTTTCTCTCTTCCTTCTCCTCTCTCTTCTTCTATTTTCTTTTCTCCTTCCTTTCTTTTTCTCTTCTTCCTCTCACTTCACTTTCCCAGGTCTTTTTTCTTTTCTTTCACCCTTTTATATAGTTACTTTTCCTTCTTCATTTTCTCCCCTTCCCTTTTTCTTCATTTCATTTTTCTTCTTTCCTTTCTTTCTCCTCCTCCTCTTCTTTCCTTCCCTATTTTTCCTCTTCTCCTTTTCTTTTCCTTCTCCCTTTTCCTCCTCCTCTATTCCTCTCTCCTTGACATAAATGCCCCTGAAGTATCCCCTGCATTGCAGGGGATAAGGAGCTGAGCTGTTAATTTTGCTGTATATATGGGTAGAGTGGAGAGGGAGACAGGAAGGAGAGACACAATAGTCCCAGCAGGGTCAGTGGCTCAATGCCAGGTTGCTTCTTGACCTCTCTTTTGAGGGTGATGGCAGGAGCTGAAAGTCTTCCAGCTGTAAGTAAAGAGGAGGAGGAATGTGGAGTCTGTTCTTTCCTTTAGTTACAAGATTAACTTGCCTGAGCATCTGGATGAGTCTGAGGTGGATCTTCTCTTGTACTTTGCGATTGCAGATAATAAGAACCTGAATGTTTAGGATTCTTAAAAATGACTTTTATATGAAGGATAGGTAATTTCAGGCAAAGCTACTCCCAGCGTCCCACGGTGGGAACAGGGACCCCTGAAAGTATAGGGATTAGAATGCAATTCAGTCTCATTTTCCAAATATGACTGACTTTCTTCTGACTTCTGAGGGGATTATAAATCTGAATTCAGAAGAGATCTTAAGGGCCATTGAGTCCATTCTCTCTACTTTACAAAGGAGGAAACTGAGGCTGAGAGGCATTATTCTACTTGCTCAAGTAAAATAGTAAGTTTGAGGGGAGGGATTTGAATCATGTGAATCAGATAATAATGATAGGCAGCATTTATAGAGCTTTTTAAGATTTGCATTTTATATATATTTATTTAAATATATTATGTATGTATAGACATATAATATATTTGCATATATTAAAACACAAACCCCAGGTTCTAATATTGTACCCACTTTCCAGATGAGGAAACTGAGGCAGACAATGGTAAAGTGACTTTCCTAGAGTTACACAGCCAGAAGGTATCTGAATGAGGATTTGAACACAAGTCTCTCTCACTCCAAGTCTACTCCATTATAAATTGAAAGGGACCTTAGAGATTATTTAGTCTATTCCCCTCACTTTACAGCTGAGGAAACTGAGACCCAGTAAAGCAATTTACCCAAAGCCAAACAAGTAGTAAGAATAGGAATTACAACACAGGTTCTTTGGCTCCAGGATTATCATTCCCTCCACCGACAACACAAGGCTTGGTGATTTGCCCTGTGTCCTATCTTAAAGGGACTGTTCTAGGCCTCCTTACCCAAAGATAGCCTTTTTATAAAGCACCTAGTCCAGTACCTGGCACAAATTGGGTGCTTAATCGATGCTTATTTTCTTCTCCTCCTCATTAGCTTAATGCGGGGTGGGGTGGGGGAGAGACTATCCTGGGATTCATATACTTGTTTTTTAATATACTTTGATAACCGTATTTCATTATAACTAATTTCCTTTGAAATCCTGTGTGTTTAATTTTGCTCCTTTTAAGACATGATTCTGAGAAAGTTGTCTACAGGCTTCATTAGACCCTTTTCCAGGGGATCTAGCAGGCAGAAAAGGTTCAGAACCTGGGACAGAGGAGATTCCCCTCTGGGAAGGGGTGATGGCCACTAGGGAGCTCTCAGGTTGTTGGACCTGGGTGGGAGTGGTCAGTCTGAGACCACCAAACTGGCTGTCTATGTATGGGGAGCCTGGCCCTCCAAAGTCCCCCACATGAATGACCCCCTTAAAAAAGATGTCTATATCTTCCATGTGGGAACACTAAATGTTCTAGTCTCCACCCTGTTCCTAGGTACAAGTAGGGAGACTGGAAATAGAGTGTTGAAATATTCCTCTAGGATATGTCCTTTGCCCCCTGCTCCCAGCTCTGATAAATGCCCAGATTATCCACTTTCACAGCCCCTCTTTTCCTGGGCATCCCACAAAAGCCACAATGGCTCCCCAGCTGGCTTTCCTGGGATCCAGAGAGGCTGTCTGTGGGATTTCTCTGTCCCTCCATCCCTCCTTCAGTCTTCCTCCTCTCCGCCCCCAGCCAAATCAAACAGATCTCTGCCCTGAGGCCCTTCCAGAGACAAGCTCAATGGGCAGCCTCCTTCCCTGGCTGACGTCCCATCCCCCGCCCCCTAGCCGGCACCAGCTGCCTGATTTTGTATGCAGTGAGCAATGCGGAGCCTCCAAGATTTCATGCCCCCGTCACTCTGGTCTGGATCAGAATAGGCCATTTGCTTTATTAACACAAACAAACCTGGCTCAAGATGGGGAAATGGCAAATTGGATGGGAGTTCGGGGAAGTCAGGGGACCTGTTTATCACCTCCTGGCTCGTGGACTGCCTGCCTCTGCCCCTGAGCAGATCTGCAGGGGACCAGACCAAAGGGAGGCAGTGGGAAGGAAGGAGGGAAAGTGGGGGGAGGAGTGATGAAAGATGGGGCTCAGGAACTCCTAAATTTTTTTCCTTCCAATATTTCTTACATGATTAATTTTATCCAATTTTAATCACTCATGAGTAGTGAAATCTTGAAGAATTATGAACTTATAGAGTTTTGGCTTCTAATATTGACATGAACTCTAACAAGTTATATTACTCTGGGCAAACTGCTTTCCCCCTTTGAGCCTCAGTTTCCTTATCTGTAAAATGGGATCAGGCAAACTTCCTCTCCCTTTATCTTAAAGTTGGGGAGAAATAATTAGGTAGCAGTTCAGAAAAGATGTAGGCTTTTCAATGGTCTCCAAGCTCAAAATAAGTCAACAGTGTGATGTATGAATAGCAGCCATAAATAGCCAGTGACTTCTTAGGTTGAATGAAGAGAGACAAGAATATACAGAAGGAGGGAGGAGATAGTCCTTCTGTGCTCTGTTTTAGTCAGCACATATCTGCAGGTTGCTCTTTGTTTCTACATGATATGTTTTAGGAAGGATTTTTTTTATTTTTTTTATTTTTATTTTCCCAATTTCATGTAAAAATAGTTTTCAATGTTCATTTTTTAAGATTATGAGTTTCGGATTTTTCTCCTTCCCTCCCTTCTCTCCTTCTCCCTCTCCCCAAGATGGCACGTAATCTGATGGTTTATACATGGACAATCATGGAAATATTTCCAGATTAGCGATGTTGTGAAAGAAAAAAAAAACAGAACAAAAGGGAAAAACCACAAACCTATCTTCCCCCCAAAAGTGAAAATAGAGTGCTTCGATCTGCATTCAGACTCTATAGTTCTTTCTCAGGACTTGGATGGCATTTCCCATTACAAGTCTTCTGGAATTGTCTTGACTCATTTTTGTATTGCTAAGGACTAAGTCTGTCACAGTTAATGTTGCTGTTACTATCCACAGTGTTCTCCTGGATCTGCTCACTTCACTCAGTACCATTCATTTAAGTCTTTCCAGGTTTTTCAGAAATCTGCCTTCTCATCATTTCTTATAGAGCCATAGTATTCCATTTCATTAATTTGCCATGACTTGTTTAGCCATTCAATTGATGGGCATTCCCATACTTTCCAATTCTTTGTCACCACATAAAGAGCTGCTATAAATATTTTTGTACATATAGGTCATTTTCCCTTTTTAATGATTTCTTTGGAAAAAGACCTAGTAATGGTGTTGCTGGATCAAAATGGTTGAACAATTTGATTGTTCTTGGGAATAATTCCAAATTATTCTCCAGAATAGTTGGATCACTTCACAACTCCACCAACAATACATTAATGTCCCAAACTTCTTATATCTCCTCCAACATTAATAATTTCCCTTTTCTGTCATATTATATGATAATCTAATGGTATGAGGCACGAGGTAGTGCTTCTGAGTTGTTTTATTGCATTTCTCTAAACAACAGTGATTTAGAATATTTTTTTCATATTACTGTAGATATATTTAAGTGCTTCATTTGAAAACTGCCTGTTCATATCCTTTGGCCATTTATCAATTGGGGAATGACTTGTATTCTTGTAAATATGACTCAGTTCTCTCTATATATGAGAAATGAGGCCTTTATCAGAAGTATTTGCTGTAAAGATTGTGTTCCATCTTTCTGCTTTCCTTCTAATCTTGGTTTCATTTGTGCAAAAGCTTTTTAATTTAATGTAATAGAAATTATCCATTTTGTATTTCATAATATCCTCTATTTCTTATTTGGTCATAAATTCTTTCATTCTCCACACATCTGACAGGCAAACTATTTCTTGTTCTCCTAATTTGCTTATGGTATCATTCTTTATGTCTAAATCATATACCTTATCTTGGTATGGGGTGTGAGATATTGGTCTATGCCTAGTTTCTGCCATATTATTTTCCAGTTTTCCCAGCGGTTTTTGTCAAATTGTGAGTCCTTATCTCAGAAGCTGAAGTCTTTGGATATCAATCAGTTGATAACTATAGTAATTTACTACTATGTCTTATGTACTTAACTTAATCCACTGATCCACCACTCTATTTCTTAGCCAGTACCAATTAGTTTTGATGATTGTTACTTTATAATATAGTTTGAGATTTTGTACAGTTTGATCTTTGCATTTTTTCATTAATTCCCTTGTTATTATTGGCTTTCTGTTTTTCCAATTTTGTTATTATTTTTTCTAGTTCTATAGATAATTTTTTTACATTTTGATTGGTATGATACCGAATGAATTAATTTAGGTAAAATCATCATCATTATTTTAGGTATAATCATATTGTATTAACTTGGCTTATTCATGAACAATAGATATTTTTCCAGTTGTTTCAATCTGACTTAGGAAATATATTAACAAGCTGGAGAGTAAGTAGGGCTACCAGGCAAGTGAAGGAACTCTGTAGGTTGTACAATAAAGACTGACTGAAGGAACTCTGGAGAAGGGAGGGACTGGAGAGGGGAAAAAAGTAGTGGATGTAAGCCATATCTTAAGTAAGCTATTTGAAGGGATGATACCTGTAGAGGGTAGGAACTCTGAAAAGATATACTTAAGGCTCAGCATGATTAATTTAATCTCACAATAAGGTATTAATTCAGGGGAATTAAGATAATGATTCTCTAGTTTATATGTACCTAGTACTTAGTATAGTTCTACAAGTTGACACCTATTCTATAAGATTGACACTTATGATGATGTACTTATAATAGAGTATATAAGAGCTAAGAGATCTGGGAGGGAAGACAGATTCAGAGATAGAGAAGACAGAGGGCTGGAGGCTGGAGACTGGAGGCTGGAGGCTGGAGGCTAGAGCACAGACTCATGGTGGCTGTCCTGTCTCCTTCACTTCTCCACTGAGACCAAGACGCATCTATCTGAAGGTCTCCCAGAAAGCTACCCCAGCCCCAGGTGAAGGAGACAGACTATGAAGGAGATAAGAAAGACTTTGGACTTTATTCCTGACTATTCTTGTGGTGATTATTCTACTGAAACCAAGGCCCATTGGAAGGACCTCCAGAAAGCTAGCTAGAACATCCCAGATACCTGTGAGATAACAGGAACTTGGAGAAAGAGATGTAGGGAGGATAGCCAGGTATGACTGGATTGTTGGGCCTACAAGGTTACCTTCAAACTCTGAAATTCTGTGATTAGATAAACATTCTATGTTCCAAATTATGCTTCTGTTCTTTCATTTTTTGTATTCTTCAGACTTTGATTCTTTCATCCATAATATAAAAATAATTTCTCCCACCACTTCCCCACACAACATACTTCCTAGGTTTACTGTTAACTGTCAATGGACACTTAATGGAGGCAGAGGTGATGTCAAAATTAAAATAAGGGGAGGAGTGAAACAATAGAGCAGAATTATAACAACCAAATTGGGGGAGGAATTGGAAAAGAATGATTCAGGTTACTGGGTTGCCTGAATTTTCACCTTTTTTCTTTTCTTGGAACTCTATGTTCCTTCCCTATTCATTGAATGAATGAAGTTCAAACTTTTGCTCCATCGCTGACACTTCTCTATGGTTTGGGTTGAATCATGTCTCATTCGTTCATTCAACAAACATTTATTAAATATTTTACCAGGAAGAATTGGACATGAGTGAAAATGACTGAAGAAATGTGCTACGCGTTGGGAACATATTGAATGAAACAACGTAACAATTCCTGCCCTTAAGAAGTTTATATTTTATTGAAGAGAAAGAAGATACCCACAGATGCCAATTAGATACAAAATTGTTGATCTGCATTGATAGAAATTCTTCACTGGAAGTTCCCTACATCAATTAATTACGGATCTGGAGGCAGTTAGGTAGCATAGTGAATAGAGCTGGGGGCGTAGAGTCAGAAAAACTGGATTTCAAATACAGCCTTGAACATTTCCTAGCTGTGTGACCCTGGGCAAGCCACTCAAGCTCTGTTTACCTTAATCTCCTCATCTAGAAAACAGCATAATAATAGCATCTACCTTGCAGGGTTGTGAGTCTCAAATGAGATAATATTTAGAAAGCATTTAACACAGTACTTGACATGTAGCAGACATTATATAAACGTTAGCTAACAGAGAGTGAGGTGGGTGACTTTATACAGCCCACACTCACTTAAATCCTACTCACTTTTGTGTGTCATTGCATAACCTCCCTTATGTCATGGTCCTTCTTCCAGAATGAAGGATAAACAACATTGGTAATTATACAAATCACTGAAAATGAATATGTGTGTTTGTATATACATAAATTTCTTTGTGTATACACACAGGCACATACACAGTAATTTTTATGAGAGAGTGGAGACAATATCAGGAAATTCTTTCAGTCACTTGAACTGAGCCTTAAAGGAAGTTCAGATCCCAAGAGGCTCTGCTCAGATGTGACTTTAGGTCAATCGATCGATTAAAAGACCTTTATGAAGTGCCTCCAGAGTGCCAGGTACTGTGCTAAGTTGAATCACTTCAATTCTTAGGGACTCAGTTTTCTTATCTATAAAATTAGGTAAGGCTAGAATAGATAGCCCCTAAAATTCCATCTAGATCTAAGTTCTATGATCCTCTCAGGCCCTTTAGTTCTTTGGACCTCAGTTTCTCCAATTGTAAACACAGAGGAAAGTAAATGCTTTTGCTTCTTTGGTTTCTCGGAGAAAAGAACCAATCTGAAAGGAAAGTGTTTTGTACATAGTAGATAGTACTTCATGATGGTCCCAGGATAACAGATGGTTCCTCAGAAGGCATCCTGAAGGATGTATGGCCATTGCTTTTTCCTTTTCCCTCAAGTATCATCTAGTCCAACTCAAAAGTGGACAAAAATCCCTCCTGCAATATACTTGAGATGATTATTCACTCTCTACTTGCAGACCTCTACGAACATCATCCCATTCATTACCTCCTGAGGTTCCCTTCTATTTTTTCCAGAATCGGAGTGTCGAGATATTAAGAGATACCTTTGTTTTCTAGATCTAAGGTTCAGTAAGCAGACTGGGACCTGAGCTTGACATAACAATATTTCTTTGTACTCACCTTCTGGATGATCTCAGTCATAGCAAAATCCCAGAATTGTTTCACAGCAACCTTACGTGATCTCTGAGCTTGGTACCCATGAAGTCCTGCTATGAATCAAACATGTCCTATTGTTGCTTGATCTCTTATTGTCAGATCTATTGCTCACTGGCAGCCATTAGTAGAAGTATTGAGATCATCTCATGATGCCTTGGGTCCCACCAGTAGGGGCAGGACTCTGGCATATGTGCCCTTGCTAGCAAGTCCTTTTCCACACTTTGTAATTAAACTTTTGTTTGGTTCCTAACTTTCCTACCTCTATCCTGCTTTATTCAGCTCCAATCACCCATGAGTTAGAAATTGACAAGAGATTCAACTGGACGCACCATGCAGTCCAACCAGTTCATGAATAAGAATTTCTTCTATGGCATCTCAACAAGTGGCTATCCAGTTTCTTAATGAAATAAGGAATAACCCTTTAGCTTTTATTGTTGGATAGCAGTAGTCCATTAGTACTTCCTCCCTGTAAATCAAGACAAAATCAACATCTTTTCTAGCTTAAAGTTGCTTTGAGCTCCTCTGGAGACAAATACTGAATTTTGTAAAGCAGTATCACCTTAATGAGGACCCCAGCCTTTTAGAGTCATCCTGGCTTTCACAGCAAACTGGGAGCTAGAGCTCTGATAGCCAGAGGCAGAATAGATCTGGCCCATAAAGCTCAGAGTAATTTGCTTTAATTAATGCTCACACTTAAGTCCATTAATCCCTGGCTCTGACTTTAGGTCCCAACATATGCCTGTCCTGAGGGAAACTTAAGGAGAAAAGAATTTTCATGGACTCATTCCTCTCTTCTTGCCCCCCCAACCTATTCCCACACTTTTCTTTCTCTCCTCTCATATCAATGACTCCTACAAGAAGCAGGAACTCTGAATTTCAGAGGAACATGGCTCCTTTTTGAAATACTCACCTGTTTCTCTGCTTCTGGCTATTTTTGGACAAAGAAGTCTCAGATATCTCTGAAAATGCTACTTAGTGATACATCCTATCCTCTGAAGTCTGGAGAACTATTCTACTGGCATCTTTGACAAGTAAATTTACATTCATACACCTCAAAAACCAGATGCCCAATGGAGTTGAATGGACTAGATTAAAATTGGAGGAGTTTAGAAGTTGAATAAATATTATAGCATTGAATGTCACAGTTGGGAAAGACCACAGACCATAGAGCATCAGATTTGGAACTTCTTAGAATTTGGAGCTTCTTTTTTAAATTTTAATTTAATTTTTTGTTTAATTTCTATTTTCAAAATATATATATATATATACGTATATATATATATATATATAGTTTTCAACATTCACCTTTGCAAAACTTTGTGTTTCAAATTTTTCCTCTTTTCCCCCACTTCCTCCCTCAGACAGCAAGTAATCCAATATATGTTAAACATGTGCAATTTTTCTATACATATTTCCACAATTATCATGCTGTACAAGAAAAATCAGATCAAAAAAGAGAAAAAATAAGAAGAAAACCAAAAGCACGCAAACAAAAAAAAAAATTGAAAGTACTATGTTGTGATCCACATTCAGTGTCCATAGTCTTCTCTCTGGATACAGATGGCACTGTCCATCATAAGTAAATGGTCTGAATCACTTCATTGTTGAAAAGAGCTATCTCCCTTAGAATTGATCATCACATAAACTTGTTATTGCTGTGTACAATGTTCTCTTAGTTCCACTCACTTCACTTAGCAACAGTTCACGTGAGTCCCTCCTGTCTTTCTGAAATTATCCTACTAATGCTAGAAAAATAATATTCCATAACATTCACATACCATACTGCACACAGCCATTCTCTAACTAATGGGCATCCACAGTTTCCAGCTCCTTGCCACTACAAAAAGGCTGCTGTAAATATTTTTGTATACTTGGTTCCTTTTTCCCTTTTTATGATCTCTTTGGGATATAGATCCAGTAGAGACACTGCTGGACCAAATTTCCAGTTTGATAGCCCTTTGGGCATGGTTCCAAATTGCTCTCCAGAATGGTTGGATCAGTAATAACTCTACCAACAATGTCATAGTATCCCAGTTTTCCCACATCCTTTCCAGTATTTATCATTATCTTTTCCTGTCCCTTTAGTCAGTCTGAGAGGTGTGTAATAATATTTCAGAATTGTCTTAATTTGCATTTCTCTGATCAGTAATTATTTAGAGCATTTTTTCATATGATTAGATATGATTTCAATTCTTCATTTGAAAATTGTTCATATCCTTTGACCTTTTATCAATTGAATAATTTTATATTCTCTCTCTCTATATATATATACATATATATATATATATATATATATTTTTTTTTTTTGCTGAGGTGATTGAGATTAAGCCCAAGGTCACACAGATAGGAGATATTAAGTGTTTGAGGATGAGTTTGAACTCAGATCCTCTTGATTTCAAGGGTGCAATTTTATATTCTTATAAAATTGAGTCAATTTGTTATATATTTTAGAAATGAAGCTTTCATCAGAATCTTTGGATGTAAAAAAATTTCCCCACTTTATTGCTTCCCTTCTAATCTTGTCTGCATTGATTTTGTTTATACAAAATCTTTTTAACTTAAAATAATCAAAATTATTCCAATTAACCAAATTATCCATTTTGCATTTACACAAATTCCTTCCTTCTCTGAAGATCTGAGAGGTAGACTATCTTTTGTCCTTGTAATTTGCTTATAGTATCACTCTTTATGTCTAAATCATGAGCTCATTTTGACCTTATCTTGGTATAGAGTGTTAGGTGTTGCTCAGTGCCTAGTTTCTGCCATACTTTTCCAATTTTCCCAGCAAGATCTTAGAACTTCTTAGAATATGAAGTATCTGAACTTGAAGGGATTTTAGAGCAAGTTGCAGAACGGGCCTTAGAACACAGAATGGCAGATACAAGAATGACTTTTACACCCTTGGAACACAAAATGTCAAAGTTGGGATGGTCCTTAGGACACAGAATGTCAGGGCTGGGAGGGACCTTAGAACAGGGAATGACAGAGCTGAGAGGATCTTTAGAAAACAGAATGTCAGAACTAGAAAGATTCTTAAAATATAGAATGTTATAGCTTGGAAAACAGAATGCCAGAGCTAGGAAATTTTTTAGGCCATATATTACTGGAATATAGCTAATTAGAGCTTGAAAGGATTTTAGAGACTCTTTAGTACAAGGGTTATTAACCTGGAATCAGCCTAGTTAAAAATATATCTATATTTTGATTGCTACATTTCAATCTAATTGGTTTTCTTTATAATCCTGGGAATTTTTTTTTGGTTTTATGCATATAGCAATATTATTCTCAGAAGGGGTCCATAGCTTCACCAGACTGACTGCTAAAGAGGGTCATCAGAGTAACTCTGATTTTATAGTTGGGGGAAAAAAATCATGATTGACATGATTTGTTCAAGATCCCAGAACTTGTGGATCCTTGTGTCACTAAGTTGAGAGCCCTGTTCCGCACACTGTCTTCACATCCATACTCACTTTGAAATTCTATGGATTGAAATTGTCCCTTTCTTATAGGAGGTTACTATCATATATATAGATGATTATCATATATATAAATATAAAATATATATAAATTTCCTCCTTGCTTCTCCTTTCTCCCTCTCTGTTTTTCTCTTTCATTTCTTTTCTTTTCCCCTTCCTCTTTCCCCTCTCTAATCCTTTGTCTCCCTTCTCCTTCTCCTCCTCCTTCTTCTTTATCTGCCATTACTCCCCTTTTATTCCCTTTCTCCTCAGTCTCCCCTGTTTGCTCCTTCCCCATTCTTGGAGTTGTTCCAGAGGAGGGTGCTGAAGTTGTCTGTGTGGAAGAATGTGCCCAATCGGGCCTGTTGCCAACTAAGGTCTTTGTGCAAAGAGAGAGAATGTAGGTCAATGAGATAAATTGTTCATTCAAGGTGAGCCTGAGCGAGAGCGAGGCGCCTCTGATCATAAGTGGCTGGAGCATGAGAGCACATGTCAGATGAATTCCTCTGTCCTGGGCTCTGAAAAGCAAATCTGAAATGCTTCCTCTGAGGATGATCCTCTCCCCAGCCTTCCATCCTTGCCCCTTCACCTTCTTTCTCATAACTCTGAGAGCAAAGCGCTCTTTGTCCAGGGAGAACTGCGGGTTGGATGTGTTGCAATCTGGGCAGAATTTAGTTTGTGTTGAGATATGGGGAGCTGGGGTCAGATTCAGGTGTTATCCAGCACCATCCTCACTCTTTTGAACATAATTTGTATCTTTTAAAAGCCTTTGGGAATCATTTGTCTATGCACATTACTTAACTGGGCTCCACATGAGGAAATGATTTATATATATCTGATAGTAACCTCCTATAAGAAAGGGACAATTTCAATCCATAGAATGTCAAAACTGAGAGGAGCTTTAGAACACAGAATTTAAGAGTTGGAAAATGCCTTCAAGATCACAGAATGTCAGAACTGGGAGGGACTTGATAATGCAGAATGTTAGAGCTGGGAAGGTCCTTAGAACACAAAATGTCAGAGCCAAGAGGGGTCTTAGAACACAGGATGTCAGAGATGGGAGGGGTCTTACAGTATAGAGTTTCAGATCTAGATTAGACTTTAGAACATAAAATGTTAGAGCTGAAAAGCAACTTTACAACAAAGACCTTCAGAAATCCAGGGGAACTTAAATCATATAATGTCGAAAGAGGAGGGGATTTTAGAACATTCTACATCAGAATTAGTGGGACCTTAGGAAAAAAGAACCTTAGATGAACTTGAAGGGTCTCACTGTGTTTTTTATCAGACTGGGCTCTTCTAAAGGCAGAAGTAACACAATCCATCCAGTTCAATCAACCAAGTAACCAGAATTCATTAAACACTCATGCATTGTGCTAGGAGCCCTTTAGGAATAAAGACAAAGGAATAGTTCCTCCTCTCAAGGAGCTTAAATTCTACTAGGTAAAGAAAGAAGAGGAAGTACTAAGCACTTTGCAAATATCTCATTTTATCCTTATAACTTTGGAAGGTAGATGCTATCATTATCACCATTTTATATTTGAATGAGTAGACAAATTATTAATTGCTTACTATGTGCAAAGCACTGGGATACAAAAAATGAAAAGGTAGACAGTCCCTTCTTTGGAGGAGTTACTTGCATATTCAGATATAATGCATATACTTATAAGTATATGCAAATCATATAATAGAAAATACAGGATTTGGGGGAGAGAAACTAGCATATGAGGAAATCAGGAAATGCTTTACCTAGAGGGTGGCACCCGAACTGAACACTGAAGGAAATTAGGAACTCTAATTTTTAATTAGAGGAGAAAATGCATACCAGGAGTGAGAAATAGGCTAGGTCAAAGGCATAGAGTTGGGAAATGAGGTTTACTTTGGGAAGAGTCATATTTGATTCTTCCTGTCATTTGGAGTCCATGTCATTTTGGAGTTTTTTTGGCAAAGAGACTCAAGTGGTTTGCCATTTCTTTTTCTAGATTATTTTAAATATGAGGAAACTGGGATAATAAGGGTTTAGTAACTTGCCCAGAGTCATATAGCTGATAAGTATCTGAGGTTGGATTTAAATTTAGGAAGATGAATCTTGCTAACTTCAGACTTGGAGCTCTGTGCACTATAGTGCCCCCTAGCTATTCTTATATACTATCTGAGAATTAACAAAAAAGCTAGACTGGCTGTATCCTAGAGTATGTGAAAAGCAATAATATGTAATAAACCTGGTAATAGTCTGTTTCTAATCCATATCTTATGAGAAGTTCATACAATTTTAGAAGACCTCAAAAAGAGGAAAACTCACTAGTCTTTTTAATAGTAGTTTTATTGGGGTTTTTTTTAAAGCTTTTTATTTTCAAAACATATGCATGGATAATTTTTCAACATTGATCCTTGCATAGCTTTGTGTTTCAGATTTTCCCTTCCTTCCCCCATTCTCTCCCCTAAATAGCAAGCAATCTAATACGTGTTACACAAGTTAAAATGTATATTAAGTCAAATATGTGTAAACATATTCATACAATTGCTGCACAAGAAAAATCAGATCAAAAAAGGAAAGAAAATGAGTAAGAAAACAAAATGCGAGTGAACAACAACAAAAAGAGTGAGAATGTAATGGTGTGATCCATATTCAGTTCCCACATCTCTGGGTGTAAATGGCCCTCTTCATCACAAAATCATCGGAACTCACAAGATCATATCACTGTTGGAAAGAGTCACGTTTATCAGAACTGATCGTTGTATAATATTGATGTTGCTTTGTACAATGATCTCCTGGTTGTGTTCATTTCACTTAACATCAGTTCATATAAGTCTCTCCAGGTCTTTCTGAAATTATCCTACTGGTCGTTTAAACCCATTATGTCTTGAGATTATTCCTGGACAGATCTAATTGGCAGAAAGGTTTTTTTTTTCTTTCTAAATCTTACTGTTATCTCTTCTTAGCTGTACCCATTGCTCCTATTTATGTTTGCAGGATCTGAGCAGAATAAGTCTGATGCCTCCTTCATACCAGAGTGTTCTTCAGATATTTGTTGAAAATGGCTATATTGTATGAGTTTTCTTTTGGCTAAATATTCCTAGTACTACAATGGATTTTTGTGTGGCAAGAACTCAAGGCTCTTTACCAATCTGGTTGATCTTCTCTAGATACATTGTAACATATAAATATCATTCCTATAGTGTCATATTGAGAACTAAACATAATACTGTAGATGGGGTCTGACTAAAGCAACATATAATGAAGTTATCATACTATTGGTCCTGGACATGTGTTGTAGGTACCTTAAAACATACCTTAAAAAGGTACCTTAAAACATACTAAGATTGAGTAAGCTTTATTGATTGCTGTATCACAATAGTGGACTCATATTGATCTTGTGATTCACTTAAACCTCCAGATCTTTAAAAAAGAGATTATTGATACTTTTTCTTGTTAATACCCTTTATTTGTTATTTTTACTGTTACATATTTTACCCCCAGCTCCTGCCTCCTGATTTTTTTTATCATAAAGAAAACGCTTAGTCAAAATCAACTAACTTCTCAGTTATTCATCAAGCATTTATTAAGCACCTTCTAAGTACTGGATTTATTGTGCTAAATGCTGAGAATAGAAAGAAAAGCAAAGAAAGAAATAGTTCCTGTTCTCAAAGGAACTCACAATATAGTAGGGGAAAAAGAACTATGTCCAAATAAGATATAAACAGGAAAATTTAAAGATAATCATCAGAGAAAAGGCATTAGAATTTTAAGGGAGATCAAAAAGTCTTTGTGAGCCTTTAGTTAGTCTTGAAAGAAAACATGAAAAGAATATGAGGCATCCATAGGTACTCACCTCTATACCAATTAGAGGATATTTAAATTGCTTTTAATCCAAGTTCTATGGCCTTTTACCATTGCTTACATTGATAATTGATAATTAATAATTGTATATATTTTCTTTCCATCTTGGTCCTTATTTCTTCATCCAATATCAGTAAGTATAAGTTATCCCATGTTCCTATAAATGCTTCATAAACCCACTCTACCCTGATCTTTCACCAATTGTAATATGCCAAGGTCTCTTCTGTCACTCATGTGAACTTTTGATTTCAAATGGAAGATCTTGTACTCATTCTCATTGGCCCCCATTCCAGCCTTTCACACTCTGGCTGGATATTGATTTTGTCATTCATTGGTTGCTATCCATTCCAGTTTTCCATCATCTGCAAGTCTGAAACAGACACACCATCATTATTTTTGGCCAAGTCATTAAAAAAAGTTAAGTAGCCCAGAGCCAAGCACAAATTCTGCAAAGAATATAACTTTTCTTACTCCCTGCCTAAGGTAACCAATTCAGAACTGACTAAATGGGAGGTTCAAAATACATATTTGTTGGTTGCAAAGGTTTATACAGATACTGATTGAACTCTACTCTTCATGCACATGTATGCAAATATCACATGCAAACTGATTGCTTATGGTTGATTGGGCTGGGACTCCTGGAAAGTACTAACTCTTAGTGAAGACTCCCATTTGTCCATGAAAGTGAGAGAGAAAAGAACTATACTTTTTGTTAACTACAACTCCATCTGCTATCCACCCACCCTAATCTCTTAGCATCAACCATTTTAGGAGCTGATGCAAGAGTGAAAAAGGTCCTGGAATGGGAATACAAAGAATCGGATTCTAGTCCTAGATTTGTCAC
This sequence comes from Sminthopsis crassicaudata, assembly GCF_048593235.1. Taxonomy (NCBI): domain Eukaryota; kingdom Metazoa; phylum Chordata; class Mammalia; order Dasyuromorphia; family Dasyuridae; genus Sminthopsis; species Sminthopsis crassicaudata. The sequence continues at coordinate 614,016,949 of NC_133619.1, read as the reverse complement.
TAATCTGCTATATGGCTTGAAACAAGTATCTCCCCCTTTCTGGGCCTCAGTTTCCTCATCTACAAAATGCATTTAATACATTTAGAGAGGAGAACATATGTGATTTCATAAGTATTAAAAACTCCCCAATAATGAAACTGTCAATATAGATTCACCATTGTTCAATAACTTAAATGTCTTAGAGTGTTGCCAGGTTACCAAGAAATGAAATATATACACTTGTATAAGGTATATATATATATATATAGACACACACATATATATGTTTGTATTTAAACATATATACACACACACCACACATATGTATGTGTATAAATATACACAGCACACAATATAATTTGTATGTGTGTGTATATGTTGCTATGGGCATATCTATATATATATGGTACACATGCATATATATATATACATGCATACATGTGTGTTACATACACGTATATATACATAAAGAAAGTAATAATAGAGAACAAGAATAGAATGTCTTCTTGCAGTAGAGAGAAATTATTCAAGAGAGATTATGAACTCATTCTTTGCTTGGAACTCCCCAACAATTTCCAATGTGACTGTTACAAAAGAGAGATTCTATGATTCTAGGTTTAGAAATGACAAAATTGTAAATAATTCCAATGAAAGAAAAAGTTGAGAATCAAAAACATAACCTCCTTGGTCTCAATTTCCTCATCCATAAAATAGAGATGACAATCTCTGTGCTACTTATCTCAGGAGATGTTGTCAAGAGCCAACAATAAAATGAATAGAAGAGTATTCTTAAAAGTTTGAATGCCATAGAAAAGGGAGGGAGGCTCTCTGTCCACATTTATCCCAACAATTACCCCTAAAGAAATAATGCAAGAGAATGGGTGACTCCTCATCATGAACTTGTTGGGTTCCAAAAAAAAAATACAGGTTGGAGTGGAGGAACCAAAACAGAGAAGCTCATTTTAGGCTTTCACTACTAAATTGTTGCAAATGAAAGGACCTAATAATAGAATCACAGAATGTCAAAACTGAGAGGATCCTTAAGATGCAAAATTTTTGTGTTTGAAGATAAACTAGACCATGGAATAACAGATCTGCTAAAGTTTAGAATATGGAATATTAAAATACAAAATGTTTACATTGAGGAAAAAACACAAAATATAGAATGTTACACCTGAGAGAAGTCTTAAAATACAAAATATTAATGTCCGAAGGATTTCTGGTCATAGAATTTCAGGGCTGGAAATATAGCGTACAAAAAATAGCAATTTAAACTATTGCTAGCACTAGCATTTGAAGTTTACGCTTTGAAGTTTGAAAAACATTGTCATCACTAATATATTGATGGTGGAATTGGGAACTGATTCAACTACTCTGGAGAGCAATTTGGAACTATGTCCAAAGGGCTATCAAGCTGTGAATACTCTTTAATATAGCAGTGTCTCTGTGGGGTCTATATCCTAAATAGATCATAAAAAAGGGGAAAAGACCCACATGTTCAAAAATTGTAGTAGTAGTAGTAGTAGTAGTAGTAGTAGTAGTGGTAGTAGTTTTGGGATGACAAGAAACTGGAAGCCAAGTGGACGCCCATCAGATGGGGAATGGATGAATAAGTTATGGCATATGAATGTTATGGAATGTTATTGTTACACAAGAAAGGAACAGCAGGATGATTTCAGAGAGGCCTGGAGAGATTTACATGAGCTAGTTCTGAGTGAAGTGAGTAGAACCAAGAGAACGTTGTACACAGCAAAAAGAAGATTATGTGATAATCAATTGTGATGGACTTGGCTCTTCTCAACAAGGAGATGATTCAAGGTAATTCCAATAAACCTATGATGCAAAGAGTCATCTGCACCAAGAGAGAGGAATGTGGGAACTGAATACAGATCACAACACAGTATTTTTACCTTTTTTATTGTTTGCTTACTTTTTTCTTTCTCACTTTCCCCCGTTTTGATTTGCTTTTTTTTTTTCTTGTGCAGCATGATAAGTGTGGAAATATGTATAGAAGAATCACATATGTTTAATATATATTGGATAGCTTGCTGTCTAAGGGAAAGGGTGAGGGAAGGGAGGGAGAAGAGTTTGGAACACAAGATTTTGCAAGGGTGAATGTTGAAAACTATTTTTGCATTTATTTTGAAAATAAAAAGCTATTATTAAAAAAGTAAAAGACAGCATCAAGCTTTTATAAAAAGAAAGAAAGAAAAAGCTATTATTTTAAAAACACAAAACACTGTCCATATCTTGTCTCATTTGGTCTCATTTGATCCTCACAACAACACTGAGGTAGATAGTTGTTGAGTGATTTGCCCAGGTCACATAGCTAGTAAGTGTCTGAGGCAGAATTTGACTCCTCTTCCTGTAGAGCCAGGTCTCTGTCTCTCTGTCTCTGTCTCTCTGTCTTTGTCTCTGTCTCTCTCTCTGTCTCTCTGTCTATCTGTCTCTCTCCCCCCTCCCATTTACCACTCTGTCTACCATTTACATCCTAGAAACCTCCTGTTCCAATCTTTTCTCTTTCTCCTTTTCTCTTCTTCCCTTTTTTCTTGTCTCATTTTGTCCTCTCCTCTCTTCTCCTCTCCTTTTATCTCTTCTTCTATTCTTTTCTTTCCTTTTTCTCTTCTCTCCTATCTGCTCCTCTCTCCTCCCCCCACACTCTCTCTCTGTAATTCTTTATACATTGTCTCTGCTGTTAGGTTTTCCAAGAATCAAGACATGAACCCAAATATTTTTTATTCAAAACCATCACAGGACTGGTTAATCTTGCAGGTAGTGCTACTTTGCCTCTTACTGATATAAATTAGTTCATATTTTCTCTTTTACATAGATTTCCAACTACCTTCCTCCCCTAGTTGTCTTCAGTGAGGTATCACCTGGACTCTGATGGGATATTAGTAATATCAAGGTCCCCACTTGGATATATGAAGTCAAATGTGTGCCTATTGCTCTGGGGATATGACTTAGGTCATAGCAATTGTTTGAAAAATTACAAGGTAGATTGAGTCTCCTTCCCTACATGTGACTTGGATAAATCTCAGTTTCCATAGTTAGGAAATGGGTACAATAATAGCTTTTGTGACTACCTTAAAGGACATTTGAGAGGCTCAAATAAGATAATTGATATAAAACTCTTTACAAACTCCAAAGTGCTATATAAAAGTAATTTCTCCTCCTCCTCCTTTTCTTTCTCTCAACCACCACCACCATTATTATTATTATTATTATTATTATTATTATTATTATTATTATTATTATTATTATTATCTTTCCTATTCCTTCACAAGACTGTTCAGAGGATCAAATGAGATTAATGGATATAAAGTACTTCATGACAATGCAGTGTTCCATAAATGTCTTTTATAATTCAAGAGTTCTATGATTTCATCAGTGGGAACTCCATTCACTGACCCACATCTGAACCTCTCCATACCTTAGTGGATAATTTCATGAGTTACTGTAGGAAAAAAAAGAAGAAAAATCCTCCAAGTAGTTAACAATGAGCTCAGTTAGTCCTTGGATGACAGTCTGTTTTCGGGCCATACCTGAAGCCTTCCCATTTTGATAGGACGTGTGAGGTAGAAAGAATAATGAATCTGATAGCAAAGGATCTGGATTCAGATCTAGTCTGTGACAAGAATTTATTAAATATCATTTATATGTGGACATTATGTTAGGTACTGAGCATATGCCCATAAGAGTGTATGCTCAAATAAGAGCCTATTTTTGACAGGCAACTGGGGTTAAGTGACTTGCCCAGGGTCACACAGCTAGAAAGTGTTAAGTGCCTGAAGCTGGATTTGAACTCAGGTCTTCTTGATTCCAGAGCTTTTTCTCCATCCATTGCACTATCTACCTGACTTGCACAAATTAGTACATACACATAGGCAGAGTAAATATAGTGATTACCTGTGCAACTTAACTTTTCTAGGTTTCAGTTTCCTCATTTGTAAAGTGAGAGACTGGATGAGACACCTTTTCAGGTACTTTTATGATGCTGTGGCCTACTGGAACTGGCACTCCAGAAGGTCCTGATCTCAGAGTCACTTTGGATTTCTCACTCTTTTCTGACCTCCATGTCTAAGAAGTTGTCAAGAACTATCTGTTCTCCCCTCACAGTATCTGTCATGGAAAATAATGAAAATAATTCCTAGAGGAATTTGAATGTCTCTTCTAGCTCTAAATTTAGGATCCTACAAGTTCTATGTCCAAAGGTTTCTTCTAGTTTGAACACTCAATGTTTTAGGAACCTCCTATTCCATGTTCTAAAAGCCCTCTCAGCTCTGACATTCTATATTGTATTGTCTACTCCCAACTTAACATCCTAAAAGCTATCATTAAGCCTTGAAGGATGAAGTGGATAGTTGGAGAAAGAAAGCCATTTCAAGTAGGGAAGGTCTAGTCTTACCTTAAATATTTTTATCATTGCTAATGCTCTTATATTTAGTGTATGTGTACATATTCATGCAGATGATTTTTACATTTCTTCTTTGTCTGGACCTCCACAATGTCCACGACAGATGTAGATTCTAGCCACTGCTGTTGACTTCTTTGACCACAGTCTTTTCCTATGTCTAGAGCTAAGGCCACATTCATCTTTGTACCTCCGGTCCAGTCCAGTCCAGTCCAGAATCTCTGTTTCACATTCACAGGACGCTTTTTGTCCTTAACCTTGGGCAGATCTGAAGCTTCAAGTTGTGTTCTTCACACTCTACCCTATTCACCCTTCAGAGAGCAGCCCACTGTTCTATGCACACAGGAAATGAGCCAAAACTACTATTGCTCAACTGGAAATATTGTCAAAGCTTCTTCCAATTCCCTTGCTTTTTTCCTCGATGATGGCACTCGGCTATTTTTTTTTCCTGCTGCAGGTGCTAATGAGATTGTTCATACTACAGCTGAACATATAAAAACGCACACATTGAATTATGGGCAATGCCGGGCTAGGCTGTATTTAAAATAGCAACTTCATTACTCACAGGCTGCTTGAGGATACCAGAGTAATATGATTATTGGATTGGATACTTGTTGGAGGTTGTTGTTGGGTTTCATTTTTTTTTAGGTTTTATATTGTTGGAGAGTGTTCATTTTTTATCTGTAAAATGGGTATAATATTCTATATGTCATAAGACAACTTGAAGAGGCTAGCTAGATCTGTTGACTTCTGATCCTTTTTTAAGATGCATTTGATTACTTGCCTCATAAGTTTTGTAGACTAACTGGAGACACCTCAGAAGATCTCCATTTAATCATTTTATTTTACTGATGAGGAAACTAAGACATTGAATTTCTTGACCATGACCGCATGAAGAATAATAGCTAGCATTTATGTGTCACTTTAAGGGTTGTGCAGCACTTTACCCATGGCCTCATTTAATCCTCACAACAACTCTGGGAAGAAGGGGCTATAATTATTCCCATTTTACAGATAAAGAAGCTAAAGCTAATAGAGATGAAGTGTCCAGGGACAAATAGATAGTATCTGAGATAGGATCTGCACTTATGGTCCCCTAAATCCAACATTCTTCCTGAGAAATAGTTGTACTGATATTTAACCTTGGATCATTTGATGTCCAATCCAGTCAATGTATGAGAAAAACATTGTTATTAAAGGACTCTAGTAATGGAAAGCATAATTAGAAGTGGTATGGGATAGTGGGGAAGAGTACCTGTGGGCCTGGAGTAAGAAAATCTGGATTTGGGCTGCTAGTTTGTTTTTACAGGCTGCTTAACCTTGGGGATCCCTTCATCTTCCAAACCTTAGTCCATTTCCCCAACACTTGGGTAATGAAAAGAATTTATACTCTTTCCAATCCAGTGCCTCTCAGTTTGAATCCTGGCTTTGTAAATTTGCTCTCTCTGTAATGTTAAACACGTAACTTCCTCTCTCTGGGCTTTAATTTCTTCATCTGTAAAGCTGAAGTTTAGACATCATGAGTTCTTAGGTTCTTTCTCCCCCTAGATGTGTGATTGAATGAGATGATCTCTCAAGTAACTTGTAACTAAAACTCTTTGCTCTCTAACTTTGGGGAATCACTTAATCCCTCTGGGCTTTGGTTTCTCCATTTGTAAAATGGGGATAATATTCCTCATGCTATCTCCTTCACTTGAGGGCATTATAAGGAAAGTTCTTAAAATGTTCTTGATATTAAAGCTACTAAAGGACTTTTCTCTGGGGTGCTTCAACATCCCACCTACTATGGCATTATAGTCCTACCAATCATTCTACAAAATGGTCCAGTTGAGAGAGCTCTGGATTTGGAATCAGGAGGTCGGAGTTGAAATTCCATCTATCTCACTTATTGTGTGATCTTATGAAAGTCACTTAAACTCTCTTAAGTTTTAAGTGTAAAAGAAAGGTTCAGATTAGATGGTGCTCTAAAAATATCCTATAAGGTACCTTAGAATTTTAACCTTCATTGCCAACATCCTGGTACTTGTGCACTTAAGAGAAGAGGCTCTTCTCTTTGGTTCTGGCCTCTCTAAGTGGGACAAAAAAGCAAATCTCCATGATGTGTGCTAGGATCGGGTTTGGCAAGTGAGAGGTGAACCAATATTATAGGGCAGTTGGACATAAGAGGATACTCTAGGAAGGAAGGCTGCTGGAGTCTGAGGGGGACAGCAGAGGCAGAGGTCCAGAAGGGCAAGCAGCACATAGGTAGGCAGTGAGGATCTAAGTCTATGACTCAGGTTGCAAGTCAGGTGTTCGATCCTGAAGAGAATGGTAAACCCAGATTCTAGGTACCATAATAAGGATCTCAGACATGGGAGACTCTGAGGTCCCACAACTTAACTGCTCCTGTTTACACTAAATATTTGGAGCCAGGTTGATTCCACGACCTGGACAGGGACTAACTACAGCTGAAGAGATGTGGAATCAAGAGGTAGGATGGTTAAAATGATTATTACAGATAGTCTAGCTTTGGCATTATAGTCCTTCCTAGAATTATTTGGATAGATACGGAGAGGAGGCACTTCTCTCCTCCCAAACTGTAATTTTGTGCTCCATCAGAACTAGAATTCTTGGCTATAGGAATGATTCTAAGGGGCAGGAGTTGGGGAGGGGGGTAAAAGTTTTGGGGAAGAATCATTACTTCCATTCTAGAGTATGTATGGTGAATAGTAACTCTAGGTCTTGGGGGAATCCAAAAAGATGATATTTTTATAGGTCTTCACAATTCAGTCCTATAAGGTAGATTGAGCAAGTATTATTATTCCCATTTTCCAGATGAATAAACTGAAATGAAGAATGAGGTGCTGACTTGCCCAAGTAAGGCTTGGAGTCTACTCTTGAACATAATCCTTCTGATTCCAAATTGAGTGCTTTTATCAATATTCTATTTCTCAAAGGTAAACCTAGAGCAACCAGTGGTGAAGACTTCCTAATACTATCTATCCCTGAGGACTAAGAACTTCAACAGATAGAATACAAACATGTGTGACAATAGGAATCAATTAATCAATAAAATCACCCCTCACTAAACAGACTGTGCTTGGATACCTTTGTCAGGTGAGAATACTTCCAGCAGTCAAACAATCTCTAATTATTTTAATCAGGTGAGAATACTTTCATTGACTCAACCAATCCAAGGCATTTCAGTGATGTATGATGGGAATTATATTTAGATTTTCTGAAGAGACTTGGTCATACCTTGTGGGGCTTTTCTAAACCATCAAGCTAGTTTGGGAGAGAGCATTCCAGTGTCTGGAAATGGAGAGGAGAGAGCCAAATCTGGGACAATTATTTGGATCAAGGGAGGAGTTGAGAAAATCTTATCCTTTTTTCTCTCCACTTAACCAGAGGAGGATTTCGTGAATTTTAGAGAGTTAATCAACTAATTAATAAATATTTACTAAGGTTGGAGGAATTCTCCTTTCTGGAGATATGATGGAGTGATTTAGAGGAGTAGTAAATGAAGGGACAGAGTTTCTGTGCTTCATCCCTGTCCCAGCAGCATCCCTGGAGCAGCAGTAACTAGTGAAAACATATTTCAGAGAGTCAGCATCAAGATTGTGGCCAGCATGGAGCTACCACCATGTTTAAGGGGAACTTCCATCAATATGGAGTGTGAATTATTCCCTTGTGACAGTGGTCTCCAAGCCTTATATCACTTTTTTCCTGAACTCTGTTATTGGGCAATAGTTTTCAGTCATATCTAATGCTTTGTGATCCCATTTGGGGTTTTCTTTCTTTCTTTTTTTTTCTCAATAGTATTTTATTTTTCCAAATACATGTTGATAGTTTTCAACATTTGTTTTTAGAAACTTTGTGTTCCAAATTTTTCTCCCTCTCCCTTACCTCTCCCCTCCCCAAGACAACTACCAATCTGATATAGATTAAATATGTGCAATTATTTTAAACCTGCTTCCATATTTGTCATGTTGTGCAAGAAAAATCAGACCAAAAGGGGGAAAACATGAGAAAGAAAAACAAACAAAAAGGTGAAAATACTATGCCTTGATCTATATTCAGTCTCCAGAGTTCTCTCTCTGTATGCAGATGACATTTTCCATCACAAGTCGATTGGAATTTCTTTGAAATGCCATATTTTTTAAAAGAGCCAACATAATCTTGTTATTTCTGTGTACAATGTTCTCCTGATTTTGCTCACCTCACTCAGCATCAGTTCATGTAAGTCTTTCCAGGTTTTTTTTTTTTTTTAATCAGCCTACTCATCATTTCTTTTAGAACAATAATATTTCATTACCTTTATACACCATGACTTATTCAGCCATTCCCCAATTGATGGGCATCCATCATTTGGGCTTTTCTTGGTAAAGATACTGGAGTGTTTGGCCATTTCCTTCTCCAGCTCATTTTATAGATGAAAAAACTGAGGGAAACCAGTGTGAACCGACTTGCCCAGGGTCACACAGTTAAAAAGTATCTGAGATAGGCTCTTCTGAAACTAGCTCTCTAACCATTGCACTACTTAACTGTCCCATAACTCCATATGTAATGATTGGGAGTGGATCACAGACTTTGGGGGGATGTTTTTGTATTGTTATTATTATTAAAACACCTTAATAAAAACCTCTTTCTAAAAGCTAGTTAAGATTGACCAACTAATTGATAAAGCTCATGGGGGACTCATGGGCTAAAACATTAGATTGCTTTCTTCCCCAGCCCCTCAGGAACATACCTAGAACATTGAGGGAAAATGAAGTGGTCACCTAATGGGGACCTGTATGAAAGTGGAAAGGTTGAGAGAGGGATTGTAGAATGTGTACTATACGTGTAAGCCGCAGAGACTAAGTCTGCCTCGTCTCAGGGCATGTAATAATCAGAGAAAATCCTGCTGATATTCAATTTTCCTGATTATTTCTTGAAGGGTAGAGACCTCTGAGTGGGCTATTATTGCATAATTACTAACTAAATGGACTCATTTGTTCACTGTTTGTCAGTAGAGAGACTGGGCCATGGCAGGGGATAGAAATAAACATTCCTCATCTAGCCATCACTTTTGGAAACAAAGAACTAGAATTTTGATACCAGACAAGGACCTCACAACTTTGGCACAAGGGAAAAAGTAGAAAAAGAAGAAGGAGCCCTGGGTACCAACTGCATGGTTACTACTTCTGTTCTCCCCTCCCCTATCTCTCCCTTATCCTTTTTTCCTTCTTCTGCCCTGATGACTTCCAGCCCAAACTTCAGCGGCTGGGATCTTGGGTTAAGAAAGACAAATTCAACCTACAGTGATCCTGGCAGTTGCTTAGAATTTCAGAACTTTATGGGAACTCAGAACACAGGATGTTAGAGCTGGGAGGGCCCTTACAAAACAAAATATCACAGTTGAGAAAGCCTTTAGAACCTAGAATGTCAGGGCTGGGAGGGCCCCTAGAATATAGAATGTCAGAGCTATCAAGCCTTAGAACAGAGAACATGAGAGCTGGGAGAAAAGTAAAAACAGTATAATTATAGCTCCCATTTTTATTGCAATTTAATTTTTTATAAAGGATCATCTTCATGTTTATCCTAGGAACCCACTGGCACCTCAGGAATCCCAAGAATGCCATAACAATGTATCATGCATAAAAGCAGACTGACACTCAGTGATTGAGCAAACATTACAGAAGAAAAAAGAATCATGGATTTAGAATGAGGAAACCTGGGTTTGAATCCTGATTCTGCCACATACAATTTTAAGAACTGGGCAAATCATTTACCTTCTCTGACCCTCAGGCTCTTCTACTATTGTCTTTTGTGAAGAAAGAGGTAGGTTTTCTTCTAGTGAAGATTAGTTGTACACTAGAGTCCCAGATTGGGAGTCAAGAGACTAGGGGTGTAGTACTATATTGACAGCTGTCTATCTTCAGCCATATCAAGCTTTCCCTCCCATGAACCTCATTTTATTCTTCTTCAACATCCCCCATCTAATGCGGAAACATTAGATTGGAGGAAAGAGACAGTTGTTTGGAGGGACCAGTAGATGGTGCCCTATGTCCTCTGTCTGGTCCATAGAGGGGTTCCTGTTATAAGGTTGGAGGTCATGGAGGATCTCTAAGCATTTATGGGAATGCTTGGACAGTCAAAGTAGTGGGAAGAGGTCCGCATTAAAATCAGAGGCGCAACCTTTGAATACCTTTGTGTAGTCTTAGGGACAGCACACTCCATTCTGGACCTTGGTCCCTTAGTTGTGTAATGAGGGGGGGGGGAACTAGAGGAAGAGTGCTAGGTGCCTTCAGCTCTGACATTATCTGTTCTAAGATCCTTGCTAGCTCTGGTGTTCTAAGTTCTAAGGTTCTTCCCAGCTCTGACACCATGTGTTCCAAGGTTACTTTAAACTCTGACATTTTATGTTCTAAGGACATTCCCAAATCTGAAATCCTAAAATCTTTGAATCCATGTAAATGACCACCAGATTTTTCTGCTACTGGGAACACATTGCTTTTAGATTCTTTCTGTACAACTGTCACAAAGTCCTATACCCATGGCTATCTCCATCTGTCTCCCTATACACACACACACACACACACACACACACACACACACACACACACACACTACACACACTGCTTCAACTTCCATCCTCTGGTCCCTGACAGCAAGGAATCATTGTTGCAGAAGAACAATCAATCGAACAGTCAATAATCAATCAAGTACTTACTTTGAGCCAAGTATTGTGTGAAGTAGGGGGGGAAATAGGACACAGGAGGAAAGAAAATAATATACCTCTCCTTAAGGAGCTCATATACATAGAAGATGCTCCCAGAGTGGGAAGAATGTAGCCACAGAGAAGCTCCATGCACAGAGTGCTGGGGCTGGAGGCAGGAAGACTCATCTTCTTGAGTTCAAATTCAGCCTCAGATTAGCTTTTAGGCACTGGCCAAATCACATTACCCCATTTGCCTCAGTTTCCTCATTTGTAAAGTTAGTTGGAGAAAAAAATGGCAAGCCACTCCAGCACCTGGGCTAAGAAACCCTAAATGGCGTCAATGAAGAGCCAAAAGTGACTAAAAACAATAATAGCAAAGCATCAGTGGGGACAACATTAGAAATCATAGGGATCATGGCAGACTTCTTGCAAAAAGTGACACTTCCTTTTTTTAACAATAGCTTTTTATTTTAAAATACATGCAAAGTTTTCAGCATTCATCCTTGCAAAACCTTGTGTTCTGAATTTTTCCTTCTTGCCTTTCCCCCAACCCCTCCACTAGACAGCAATATAGGTTAAACTTGTGTGATTCTTCTAAACATATTTTCACATTTATCATGCTGCACAAGGAAAAAAAAAACAGCTCAAAAAGGAAAAAAAAATAAAGAAAAAAGCAAGCAAACAACAGCAACAAAGAGGAAAATATTATGTTGTTATCTACCTTTAGTCCCCATAGACTTCTCTCTGGGTGCAGATGGCTTTCCATCACAAGTCTACTAGAATTGGTCTGAATCACCTCATTGCTGAAAAGAGCCAGGTCTATCATCACATAATCCTCTTGCAGTGCATGAAATGTTGAACTGAGCCTTTAAGAAAACCAGGGAATCTGGGGCAGAAATGAGGAGAGAGAATATTTCAGGAATAGTGGACACTGGACTTGAGATTTAAAGAACTGAGTTCAAGTTCTACCTATCTATGTGACCCTAGGCTAGTCATTTCCTTTGTCTGGCTTTTAGTCCATTCATCTAGATAAAATCAGGAGGTGGAAGAGATGACTTCTAAGATCCCTTTCACCTCTCAAACTGTGATTCTATGATCCAGGTCTAAATATTTAATTCCTTTTCAATTTCATTCTAATAAACATTTGGCAAACATCTACTATGTGCCAAGATTTCTACTGGACTAAGTGCTGGAAATTAAAAAAAAAAAAAAAAAAGAAGAAAAAAGCAGTCACTGTCCCCAGGGAGCTTACAATCTATTGGATTCCTTCCTGTGATTCTCCCTTAAGATGATGTCATTGTTTTCTATGTCTCTCCTCATCTCCCTCCTTTTCCCTCCATCATCTATCTTCTCATCCATGTCCCTGAATCCCATTGCCGTGGTACCCAATACTAAAGTTGGTTATTGGAGACAAGTGTATCCCCTGCTTTCTGGCTGACCCTGTGATACAAGTTTATTCAATGAAATCCATGACACTGTTCCTTCTTCCTCTCCAAAGGTTCAGAATTCAGGTTTGTCTCTGCTTTGCATCTCTTCCCCAGCTCCTTTTCCCATTTTCCCTTTTTTCTTACAATCTTCCAGAATGGCCACATAGGACACAAAGGCAGCAGGATTAATTATGACCATTATCAAAGAGCAATGAGGGGAAACAGCTGAAAGGCAGATTTAGATTTGAAGTTAGATAACCATTTGCTAATAGTGAGAGCTATCCAATGGGCCGCCTGCCTAGTGTATTTAGTCCTACCAGAGGTGTTCAAGCATAGGCTTCAATAACCACTTGTCACTTGGAGTGAAGATTCTCGTTCAAGTACAGGTTGGCCCTGGAGGTCCCTCCTGGCTCTGTGAAACACATCCTTGTGTAATGCATCTTTATCATGATGATCACTCCCATTTCTTTTAGACCTTTACAGTTTCCAAAGCACTTTTCTCCAGACAATCTCATATAGCAGACAATGCAAGTATCATTAACTCTGAGAGGAAAATGAAGCTCAGACAACATCGGTGATTACACAGAATCACCGAATCTCAAAGCTGGAAAGTACCTTAGAGGCCATCAGCAACATTGCTGATATTCATCCAACTTTTTCTTGAAAACTGACAAGGCTAGGAAGCTCACTACTTTCCAAAGCTGTGCATTTCACTTGAAAATACTTTTTCATTATTAGAAAGTATTTCTTGCTTATGTTCGAGCTTACTCAAATTGATTTGAGAGATTCAAATATTAAATTTTTAGTGTGCACACTTACATTTTGGAAATTGACAAATACTACATATCAAAGTTTGTTTTGTTGATTGTCTAGACTTAAGAAAGATATGAAGAAAACATTCATACTGTGTTTTGAACATTTGTTGTGCTTTTTTTTTTCCTTTCTGGAGAGCCAATTGTTAAATGTTTCCCAGTCCATATAGCCCATAGCTTGATCTACTTTTCTGTCCCTTCTATCTAATGCTCCTAATTCTCATCTCTGAGGGCAAACAGAACAAGTCTCTTCCTATCTCAACAAATTTCAGTAACTTCCTATTACTGCCATAGGGTTCTTAACCTATGATCTCTAGATACCTCTCACCCCAAGGAAACAATGCTAAAATTGAAGGAGTTTGGGGAAAATTATATCTTGATTTTTACTAAACTGTAATTTCTTCTGAAACTGTATGGATTTTATTTTATGCCCTTAACTAGCATTATGAGAAAGGGTCCATAGGTCTATCAGATTGTCCAAAGGATCCAGGACATTAAAAAAGGTGAAGAACCTAGGAACAAATATCAACTCCTCTTGGTATTTCAGGCTCTTCACAATCTGGGCCCTTCCTACTTTTCCAGTTTTTGTTTGTTTGTGTGTTTGTTTTTTACAGCATTATTCTCTTCCACGTCTTTAGGATCCAGATTGACTGGTTTACTTGCTTTTTTGTACACATGACATTCTATCTCACATCACTATACTTTTTCTTGGCTTTTCTTTATTTCTAGAATGTACTTCCTTCTAATTTCTATCTCTTAAAATTCTCTTTTTTCTTCAAGACTCAGCTCAAATTTTGCCTTCTATAGGAAACTTTTTCTGATCCCTCAGCTACTGATGTCCTTTCTAAGACTTGCTTTCATTTAATGTTTTATATATATTATTAAATCTCTTTGGGGACTTTCCTAAGTTTGAGTATGGACATAGTCTCTCACACTGCTTCTTTGGGAAGGGAATCAACAATTAAAATTCCTTCAGTAAAGTGAGGAACCATTAAACCTTACCATCTTCTCTTCCACTGTCCCCTAAGGACCACCAGGCCCTTAGCCCATAGTCTATTACACACATAGAAGGGCCAAAGAAATACCCTCAGAACTGAATCTATTTAGGCTTCAAATGCAAGACGATGGGATTAATCTAAACCAAGAATTCATCTCATGTGTGTGTGCATATATGTGTGTGCTCATATGTTCATACATGTGTGTACATGTGTTGTGTACATGTGTGTGCGATGGATCTCAGAATAATCTTTTCAAAAATGGAAGAAATTATTAAATTTCAGTTAGAAGATAGTGAAAATAGAGATGTAATTTTTCCCCATCCAAGCTTATGGACCCTTGAATTCTGTTTATATAGCTTCTTGTGTTCTGTAAGACCCCATATTAAGAATATGATCTAAATGATCTCTAAAGTCTCTTTCACTTGATATCCTATGATGTGAAATTCAAAACAAAAAAGAGAAATTCTCCCACTTTTGGTCCAAGTAGTGATGTTACCAAGAAGGAGGAGGTATAATTCCACTCCAGCTAAACTAGTTTTTTGCTATTCTTCCCCAATCACATTCCATTTCCTATCCTGTGTGCTTGGAATACCCTCCTTTCTAATCTGTACCTCTCTGCTTTCCCTGGGTTGCAAGTTCATGTTCTCAATTGCTTTGTATATCTTCATATTACATGTTGTCTGCAATTTTAGAATGTAATCATCTCAAGGACAAGGATTTCTTGGCACATAGTGCAATGTATTTAATAAATGCTTGTAGATTGATTAATAATCAGGTCCAGAGCCAAGTTAGGATATGCTCAGTCAGACTGGATGGAGACAATTTGAGCTCCTTATGATGAAGTCTGGAACCCTTTAGAATTGTGAGATCAATTAGCTCTCCACTCTGCCCTTTGCCTCCCAGAAGCCTTGCAGTCTGTAGGGAGCTGTTATCCTTCATGAAATTTAAGTTTCATGACTTAGGTCAACCAATTTGGAATTATCTTGTGCTTCTATCATATCTGGAAGAAGCAGGGAGAATGAGAGAAAAAAAAGAGAGAGAGAGACAGAGAGAAAGAGAGAGAGAGAGAGAGAGAGAGAGAGAGAGAGAGAGAGAGAGACTGAGAGAGAGAGAGAAAGAGAGAAAGAGAGAGAGAGAGAGAGACTGAGAGAGAGAGAGAGAGAGAGAGAGAGAGAGAGAGAGAGAGTATGTGTATTAGCTTTTCAGCTATCATTTGGTGACAAGCTGATGAAAGGGGAGATAGATGTGGCTAGGCTAGACCAGGAAAAATCAGACATGAGGGTGTAGGTGGTATCTTCCTGACTCATAGCTTTGGAGGCTCTTCCTGACTTGGGATGGTGCCCAAGTATCCCCCTCTCTCCACATGTATATGTGCACATGCATATCTATATGTAGATATATATACACACATATGTATATATATATACATATATATATACATGTATAATAAAGCACATGTACTCGTGTCTGTGTATGGTATGTTCATATATTCATACACATATGTGTACAAGACATACCCTGTCCATCCTTTTTTCTCATTTTATATTTATGTCTATATATACATACATGTATTATAGTGTACAAATATAAATAAAAGTACATGCATGTACATGAATATTTTCTCTGTCCTTTCTCTAGATTGGGTATGAGGGATAGATGGATAATCCTGGGCCTTCTGGCGGAGTCCTTGGATTTTTATGAAAGGGACCTTGATGAACTCATTGGATTCTACTTCATGTAGATACAGTTCTAGTCATAGTGTCTGGAAAGGCTGGGAGGGAGTAGAGATCTGGGAAGTCATAGCTAGGTATGGAATTGAACAATTATCCCTTTTTCTCCTCAAATCCTTTCTAGTCTGCAGCCACAACACTTTGTTTTTCCAAGTGGACATCCTTGCTTCCTGCTTTACTGAGAAAATTAAACATATCAAGTATAAACTCCTTTTTCTCTCTCCCTATCAATTCCATACCTCAAAACCACTTTATTTTGCCAGGCTTCCTTTTCTTTTTGACCACTGTTTCCAAAGAAGAGATAGTCCTTTCTCTCAAGGTCACCCTCTCTACTTGTGCTGATGATTCCACCCCCTCTCATCCCCAAACTTCTAAATAGATCCTTTCTCTTCTCCCTCTGACTCCACATTCTTTCCTTCTGTGATCTTATCTCCTCCCATGGCTTCAAGATGACTCCCAGATCAGATGATTGACCTTAATTTTTCTCTGGAATTCTTTCCAAGTAATTAACTTGCTTTCTGAACATCTCTTGGATGTCCTGTAAGGATCTTACAGAATCACAAAACCTCCAAGTTGGAAAAGAATCTAGAATTACCTATAATAAAACAAAAATTCCCTCACTAAGATACCTGTCAAGAATCTAACCTTTGTTTGAAGATCTTCAGGGAGGGAGAACCCATTATATACCAAAACAGTCCAATATGTCCTTGGGTAGCTATAATTATTAGAACTTTTTTCACCTTTAGGTCAAATCCATATGGCATAAAATTGAATCAATACCTTCTGTGCCATCTCCTTCCCTGCAAGAACGATATGGATTCTTCTTGTATGTCTCCAGTGAGGAAGAACTCATTACCTCCAGAGCCAGCTATTTTGGAACAGCATTAATTATTTGGAAGTATTTCTCTAAATGAAGCCCTAAATCTACCAATTATGTATCTTGACACTCCTAAAGACTTAGTAGGTTTCAGCTCATCTGTGGACAATCTTTGGAGTAAAGTTAGGGGCAAGGGAAAGGAGAGTAGATAAGGCAAAGGAGATAAGAAGGGGAAGGAAAGAGGGACATATAGACACATAGAAATAGAGAGAGAAAGAGAGAGGGAGAGAGACACAGAGAGAAACACACACAGAGAAAGAGAGAGAAAGAGAGAGAAGAAGGAGGAGAAGGAGAAGGAGGAGGAGGAAAAAGAGGAAGAGGCGGAGGAAGGGAAAAAGGAAAGAAAAAGAAGAAAGAAAGAACAGGAGAGAAGAGGGGAGGAGGGCAGGCTTAGTGAGAATGTTACTTCAAATTCAGGCTAAAAGAAAAGATTGTGGTGGATCTGACAAACACCATTTTTTGAGTCATGTCTGCCTTGATGCCAGCAAGCTGAAAGATTGCATTTTAGCTATCAGTAAATGTGGTAAGCAAATTCCCTCTCTGGGCTCCAGGTATTAATCCATCTAGTACAGATTACATTTTATTATACATTCAAACAAACACAAGCCTTGGCCCTCAGCCCAGTATGGCTCCAGATTTCCTTGATCTGCCCATCAGCCAAAAAGACTGCAATAACTTTTGCAGACAGTAATCCCAAATGCTCTAAGAAGTGGGTCAGAAAATCAGAATTCAGAGAATCAGAGGGCCATTAGAACACACCATGTTAGCACACATCAGTGCTATGACTGAAAGAACCATGGAACAAAGAATGTCATAGATAGAAGGACCATTGGGTATACAAAATGTGGAAGGTGCATAAATGTTAGAAGTGGACATGTATTTTGAAATGATTAAGGCCATTATCAACAGTGTCATTTTACATTTGAGGAAACTGAGATTTAAACAGGGAAAGGGGCATCCAAATCATACAGGTAATAAATAGAAATAGTACTTGAATCCAGGTCCTATCTATGTGATGATGAGTATGACCTTTGATTCCTCTAAGGCTCAGTTTCCTCATCTGTAAAATGAGAGGGTTGGATCAAATTAGGTCTTTGAGGCCTGATGTTCTCATCTCTCCAATATAATGATGCCTTCCTTACTTATCTAGTAAAGATGCCTTGGGAATAAATAAAATAACGTGTGTGAAATGCTCTGAGAATTTAAGAAAATTCTCTAGGAATGTGATACTATTTGCATTTATAAATTTATTTATATTATTAATATTAATATTAGTGCATTTATAAAATATATTTGATTTCATCCATGTTTCCAAGAAGACAGCAAGAGCTCATGTGCCCACAGGGAGGCAGAAAATGGTGCATTAAAAAAAAATTTCCAACCTGGTCAAAGAACTGAAGGCTTAGGCACAGAGGGACCTTTGGTGTTAATTATTCTAACCCCTTCACTTTACAGAGAGAGGAGGAAAAACACAGGAAATGAGCACCAGTATTAAGATTTGAACTCAGGTCCCAAACCCTTCCTACTATAAGACACTGTTTTCCTGTTATATTGAGAGAGACAGAGAGACAAAGACAGAGAGACAGAAACAGAGATAAAGACACAGAGAGAGATATAGACAGAGACAGATAGACACACAGAGATATAGATAAAGAAAAAAAGAAAGAGAGAGAGAGACACAAATGCAAAAAGATAGAAAGAGTTAGACTCAAAGGGTGAAGAGAAGGGGTAAAGGGAGAGAGACTCACTGACTTTAACTACTTAACTCAACTAACTCCATGTGAGTCATTATCTAGGATCAAAGATTTAAGTCTGGATCAAAGACTTCCAGATATTTTGGTGGTGGGAGTGGGTAGGGAGGGCTCTTTTTGTCTTTCTTCTTATCAGTTACTTCAATTTCTTAGACTTTAAGTGACAGACTTCCCTGGAAAGAAAGGCCTCAAATCGATTGAGCAGCGGAGCCTCAAGGTATAATGGGAAGAGAATAAAATAAAGCTGGGACTCAACAGGTCTGGATTTTAGTCCAGATTACTTCCCATGTTTGTATCTCAGTTTTTTTTTCCATCTCTAAGATAAGGGAGTAGGACTTCGATTATTGTAATATTTTCTTCTAATGCTAAAATTCTGTGTTTTAAGACTCCTAATTTTCATATGTATGTTCTAATATTTCTCCTAGTTTTCACAGGTATGTTCTAAAGACTCTCACAATCTGACATCCTGGGTTCTAAGGGCCCTCCTGTTTCTGACATTCTGTTTTCTAATGCCCCCCCACCCTTAAGAAATAAGCATTTCTTTTTTTATTTAATAGTTTTTATTTACCAGATATATGCATTGGTGATTTTACAACATTGACAATTGCCAAACCTTTTGTTCTATTTTTTCCCCTCCTTTCCTCCCTCCAAAATGGCAGGTTGACCAATACATGTTAAATATGAAAATAAGCATTTCTTAAGTAACTGCTGGGATCTGGTAATTGTTCCATGTGCTGTGAAGGGAAAAACAAAAATAAAACAACAGCCAACTTCAAGTTGCTTCCATTCTAATGGGAGAGACAATCTGTGCATATAAAAACATGTACTAAGCAATAAAAGGAAGTCCTCACATCCCTTTCATCTCTTAACACTGTATGTCAAGGGTCCTTCTAGCTCTGGCATTCTGTGTTCTGATGCCTCTCTCAGATTGTTCATTTTGTATTCTAAGATTCTTCCTATATCTAAAATTGCATGTTCTAAAGTTATTTTTAGCCTTAAAACTCCATGGAAGCAACCTCAATATCCAATAATAGCAGGAAAGCTAAATAAATTGTGAATCTTTAATGTAATAGAATGCTATAAAATGAATAAGAGAGACCTGAGAGAGTCATGCAGAGAAATCAAAGGGGAAAAACCATTGATTACCTTATGTGTAACTGAGTCTACACATATGGCTCTAGTGTAGCTGGAGTAATTATTAAATACCTAGCTATACAGGCAATGTATATAGAATGAAAAGAATGGGGTGGGGAGATGGACACTAACCATATTCACAAAAGAAACAGTGAATAATAATGAAAGGATCTTGATGGATCTTAGAGGGAGAGCAAGAATGATCTCAATACTGTGCATTTCTCTGGTGTGACAAAGGCAATTTTTATTACTTGTGGCCCTAGGGGGAGAATGGGACCATGGACATACAAGCAGGTCTCACAGCCTTGTTCTCCAGCCAAGCAGGGCATGGCTGGTCAATTCATCATCTAACCACTGGATTGAGGAGACAAATAATAACTGAGGGTATTGCAGAGCCAAAAGACTAATGGGGGAGGGCAGCCCAATGATAAAAGAAGGAATTCCAAAATTAGGAAACTGATGGAGACCTGGTATGTGAGATTCAGTGACCCAATTGTTATTGGAACATTCTGGGAACCAGGGACTACAAGCTCAACAGCTGCTTTCCATTGTCTTACCTAGGAAAAAAACACCTTCTTTCTCAGGGGAATTCATTTCTTTGTACACTGGCTTGTTGTTTGTTTGGTTTTTTCCAGAATAGCAATGTCAATATTAGCAGAGATCTTAGAAGTTATCCAAGTCCAACTCTTTCATCTTGAAGATGAGAGCATAGGAGACAGAAAAAGGAAGTGACCCTAATGAGAGCTTAGATGTCTTGACTCCCACTTTTGTTCTCTTTTTACAACCAGAGCCAAGAAGGGGAAATTAAAGGAAGAAAAGATCAATATGGGGTTGGGTGGGATGGAGTAGAGATAAACCAAACCTTATTTGAAAGTAAATCTGAGCAGGACCAGGAAATCTTCAACTACAATACTGTATGATGATCAATTCTGATGGACGTGGCCATTTTCAACAATGAGATTGAACCCAATCAGTTCCAATAGAGCAGAAATGAACTGAACCAGCTACACCCAGCGAAAGAACTCTGGGAGATGACTATGAACCACTACAGAGAATTTCCAATCCCTCTATTTTTGTCCTCCTGCATTTTGTATTTCCTTCACAGGCTAATTGTACATTATTTCAAAGTCCTATTCTTTTTTGTACAGCTAAACAACTGTTTGGTTATGTACACACACACACACACACACACACACACACACACATATATATGTATGTATTGTATTTAATTTATACTCTAGCATATGTAACATGTATTGGTCAACCTGCCATGGGGAGGGGGGAAGGAGGGGAAAAATTAGAACAAAAGCTTTGGCAATTGTCAATGTTGTTAAATTTATTCTTGCATATATCTGGTAAATAAAAACTATTAAAATAAAAAAAAGAAAGTAAATGTGACCAAGAAAGACTTATAAGAATTCACGAAACAGAGAGAGAAGCAGGTTCTAGGACCTACTTCCTGAATGTATTAAAGAATCCTAGAACCTCAGAGTTGAAAAGGGTTTCAGAAGCCATCCAATATGGCTCTCTTCAACAATGAGATGATTCAGAACTGTTCCAATGATCTTGTGATGAAGAGAGCCACCTGCACCCAGAGAGAGGACAATGGGAACTGTGGGGATCACAACATAGCATTTTCATTCTTTTTGTTGTTGTTTGCTTGCATTTTATTTTTTCCTCATTTTTGTCTTGTTTAATTTTATTTTTCTTGTGCAGCATGGTAATTGTATAAATGTGTATACATATATTGGATTTAACATGTATTTCTACCATGTTTACCATCTACTTGCCATCTAGGGGAAGAGGTGGGGAGAAGGAGGGGGACAGGGTTTAGCAAGGGTTAATGTTGAAAAATTAAATATGCATGTTTTGAGAATAAAAAAGCTTTAATTAAAATTTTTTACAAAGAAAAAAGAAAAAAAATTTAAAAAGGAGCCATCTAGTCCAACCCATACACAGAAGACTACCTTCTATCACACATTGGCTGGTGGTCATCCAGCCTCTGCTTGAAGACTTCTAGTGAGAAAAAACATGCTTCCTTTTTGGGCCTAGATACATCTATTGATTGAATGAACCAGTCAATCAAAGGCATAATCTAGGTGTGAAGACCTTGAGTAACTTGAAAAAGACTATTGGGTGGCTTGGAAACTGTATGGAGTTTGAGAGAAACACATCAGTGGGCCTATGTATATCAGAGAAGAGATTCCAGCAATAAGTTGAATCAGGATTTGGGAGCACCTTGAGAAGGCAGCTTCAGGGATTAAGGATGGAGAAGTATATTGTTGTGGATTTTAAAAAGATATTGATGCTCAAAGTCCAGTACAGAGCTATAGCTTGGGAACTTTATGAGGACTCCACAAAGGACGAAAAAAGGACTTAAAATAATCCAAAACTGCGAGTTTAAATTTTTACAGTAAAATTTGAATCCATTTTCCCTGGCCACTATGTATTAATATAAGACTATGCCTCCAATTTTCAGGTGATATCTTGTACCAATTATTCTTACTTCTTTACCTTATTAAATGTCCATTATTTTAAAAGTTAGTTAAGTTTGGTTGGTTGATTGATAATTACTGGGGAATACACTAGTGAGGTTCACAAGTAACAGGACTAGAGATACCCTCTGAACCACAGAGGGAAAAATAATAATCTGTCCTCTGAGTATCCAGTTTTTTTCATTGAAGTTGGGGTTGGTAGAGTGAGCCAAGAGAGAATCCAAAGAATTGGATTTGGAATCACAGAAACCTGGGTTCAAGTTTCCATTCTGCTATTTACTACTTATGTGACATTGGACACCTAACTTTCCTGGGATTAATATCTTCATCTTAAAATGAAGGAGGTGACCCTCTCTAATTCCATTTTAGGAACTCTTCCTCTTTCTAGTCCTTAGTTTACTTAAGTGTAAAAGGAAAGGATTGGACTAAAGGATCACTAAGGTCTCTCTCTGACCCTAAATCTAGCTACCTCAGCTTGGGGTGGTGGGTTAATGAGCAGCCTAGAAATGGGACAGCATCAGAGATGATATAGTCAAATTCATTAGTAGCAGGAGGAAGGTCGACTTGTCTGTTGAGCATAAGTCAAAGTTTGAATTTCCACGCAGAAAGAAATGGGTCTGCTGAACCATCAGGTGTGACTGGAGGGAAATGAGATTGATGGTTTAACAAATAGACCAGAACCTATAGTTCTAAAGGCAGGTCATTTCCTTCAAAGCAGCCATCCTTAAGAGGCTCCACCACCGGCTCAAAGAAATGTTGAGGCTCTTCTTTGAGAGCCTTTCTTGAAATTGTTGGCTGGTTTGCACAATAATGAGAAATAAAGTGCTTAATTGTGATACTATTTAAATCTGGAATAAATTTATATCCTAAAAATCAGAGCTGAGGGACCTTAGAACGAAGAACGTCAAAGCAGAAAAAGACCTCAGGACATAGAACATCAGAACTAGGAGGGAACTTAGAACAGAGAATGTCACAGTTGGGAGGGAACTTACCATAGGGAATGTGAGAGCTGGGAGGGCATTTAGGACACAGAATGTTGGTTAAAACCATGTAACATGAATTAGAGATTAAAAAGACTGCAAAATATATATGATTAGAGCTGGGAAGGACTTAATTAAGTACATGGGATATTAGAGATGGAAGGGATCTGAGAATATAGAACTGAGAGGAACTATCAAATCAAACCCCCTCAATTTACAGATGAGGAAACTGAGTCTCAGAAAAAAAATGATTTCTGATCACCTAACATTATTTTCCTTATTTATGGAGGACTCAAGGGGTTAAGTAATGTTCCTGCCACCTTATGGGGAAGCAGAACTGGATAGAGAATTAAAGGTCTGTTGCTGAACCTGGCCATCCTTCCCGTTACCTCCCCAGCCTCCTTTTTTGCCTCGAAGTCTCAATGTCTTGGAAAGAAAATGCCTTCTCTTCCACTTAGTACAGCTCTACGTAAAGTGCTATTCTTTAGGGGACTCTTTCTGGTTGTGGGAAAGAAACTTTGGCTGGAGACCCCTGCCCTCTTTTTTTTACAAATTTTCAGAAATGACAAGATTCTTCCTGAGATGGAGCTAATAATATCGAGACATTAAATGTTTCAGGGAGCTGAAAGAGAGAGGAGAGGATGGATTGTAAATACTCATTGTTCTATCAGGAGAATACTTCCTATTTTCTTGCTAAAGGGAAGGTTATGTTTAATTAATTCTGCTTGTTTGCTGGGGACAGGGCCTGATTGAGAATGAGCTACTAGTAACAGGGAGCCATAGTTACTAAGGGAATAGATACTCTTAAAAAAGCAAATCTGGGCCTTGGGCAGAGCTTGTGGGGTTATAGAGAGTCATAGAATTTAGAATATGAAAGAAACTTAGAACATTATATTATAATATAAAATAAGAAATTTTGGAGATTCTAGAAGACAATGAGGAAAATTAGTCAAAAGGCTCCTTTGCCATCATCTAGTTTATCTTATTTGCAGACTGAGGCTTGGAGAAGGAGGCTATTTGTTGAAAGTCACATAGAAAGCAGAGATGAATCTCAAACATGGGTTCTCTGACTCCCAATCCAGGGCTTTTGCTGCTTTGATGCTCCATTTTATAGGACTTCAGAACCACTGAGGTAGAGCTAAAAGAATGCCCCTTGTTTTACAGATGAGAAAACGGAGAACTTATTTTTTTTATTATAGATTTTTATTGTCAAAACATATTCATGGGTAATTTTTCAACACTGACCCTTGCAAACACTTCTGTTTCAACTTTTCCCCTCTGCCACCCGCCCCCAGATGGCAGGCAGTCTCATACATGTTAAACATGTTAAAGTATATGTTAAATACAATATATGTATACATATTTACAAGTTATCTTGTTGTACAAGAACAAGGATTTAGAAAGAAGGTAAAAATAGCCTGGGAAAAAAACAAAAATGCAAGCAAAGAACAACAGAAAGAGTGGAAATGCTATGTTGTGGTCCACACTCATTTCCCAGTGTTCATTCTCTGGGCATAGCTGGTTCTGTTCATTTCTGATCAATTGGAGCTGATTTGGTTCATCTCATTGTTGAAAATGGCCACGTCCATCAGAATTGATCCTCATACAGTATTGTTGTTGAAGTATATAATGATCTCCTGGTTCTGCTCATTTCACTCAGCATCAAGAACTTCTTATTCTTCAGTAGATTCAGTTATATCTGACTCTTCATGACCCTTCCTAAGGTTTTCTTGGCAAAGACACTGGAGGGGTTTGCCATTTCCTTCTCCAGTTGATGAGGAAACTGAGGTAAAGTGACTTGTATAGGGTTAAATAGCTAATAAGTTTCTGAGGCTGGATATGAAATCAGTAAGACATCTTCCTGATGCTCTATGATCTATGATGTCACCTTAAATTGAGGCTTACAGTAGTGAAATAACTTTGACTAATGTCACACGGGTAGTAAGGAGTGAGATAGGGGTAAGTCACTTAACCCCAGCCTCAGAAAAAAAAAGAAGTGAGATAGGAACTCGGGCCCTTTGCTTCTACATTCAGGGACTCTTCTGGTGCACCTGCTATAATCCTGGCTCATTATTAACCATCAACCAGAATTTCTGAACACTCAGGATGTGCCCTTGGGCACTGTGCTAGGCACTGGGAACACAAGGAAAAAGAATAAAGCATGTTCTACTTAGGAGAAACTAATATCCCAACAGAAGAGGCCACAAATGTATATTCATATCTATAGCATAAAATTGAAGGGGCCAAATAGGGATATAAACAAAGTAGATCAACGCAAGGTAGTTTGGGAGGGAGGGGAAGAGGGGATTGGAGGTAATATTAACAATAGTAATGTTACTTTATGATGACAAAGGGCTTTAGAAACAACATCTCATTTGATCCTCTAACATGGGTTGGGATTATTTTCCCATTTTTACAGATGAGGAGAAAGAAAGCTCACAGAACAGGAATCACTTTGCCTCTAGAACCTTGATTTCTTCATTTGTTTAAAATATAAATAGATTAGATGAGGTGATTTCTGAATTCTCTTCTAGCTTGAAAAAGTTTTTTTGATATTTTCCAAGGTGACTCAGACAGTGAGCTTTTTATTGTGCTATCCTAATTGGGGAGGTAGAAGCAAAAGTGTGTATGTGTGTGTGTGTGTGTGTGTGTGTGTGTGTGTGTGTATGTGTGTGTGTGGAGGGTGTAGGGGGGAAGGTAATGGGACATGATTCCAGGTGGGAGGCAGACAAGGTCAGGATTGTCAGTGTGGCTGAGAATGGGTGGGCATAGCCTTGGGCTGGCAGTTGGCCCAGGTGATGATGTAGTGAAGTGGGTAGGGAACAAAAAGGGGGTATATGATGGGCTCTTGGTACATCTAAAGAGGGGCTGAGTTAGGGAGGGAAGAAATGGCAGGTTGGGGACTCAGCAGAGCTCAGTTGAACTGAGCTGGGAGAGTCAGGGGTAGATTGTGGGTGTGCTGACCACTGTTATTATCTGGGATAAAAATAAAGCAATGGGGAGGCAGTTTGAGTGGAGGAGTGTGAGTGTGTGTGTGTGTGTGTGTGTGTGTGTGTGTGTGTGTGTGTTTAAGCCCTGCTATATTCCTGACTAAAATTTCTGTGTTTATGGGTATGTGTAGATGTATGTGAATGGATGTCTCCGTAGGTCTTGCTCATATATTATATAGAACCAAGCCAAAAGGCTTGGATTCTGGTCCTGACCTGCCTGCTTTCCCTATTTAAGCTCTAGTATTTTGTTGTTCAGTCATTTAAGTCATGTCTGATTACTCAAGATGTCATTTGAGTTTTCTTGGCAAAGATACTGGAGTGATTTACCATTTCCTTCTTCAGCCTATTTTTGCAGATGAAAGGACTGAGACAAACAGTTAAGTGGTTAGCCCAGGGTCACATAGCTAGTAAGTGTCTGAGGTTGGATTTGAACTGAGGAAGATGAATCTCTGTCCAGTCCCCACCACTACCCACAGCTCCACCTAAAATGATGTACTCCTACTAACTACATGATTTCGGAAGGTCTTGTCAGCTGGAGTATTATGGGTTGGAAGGGACATTTCAGTTCTGACACTCTGCTTAATGATTATTTTTCCAAATTTAGTATTACATATTCTAACATCACTCCTAACTCTGACATTTTATGGTTTGAGGTACATTGCAGCTTTGACATTTTATGTTCTAAGAGGTTTTCAATTCTGACATTCTCTGTTCTAAGAGCCTTCCCAGCTTTGACATTCTATGTTCTAAGACACTTCCTATCTCTAAAATTCTTTGTTCTAAGGGCCCTCCCACCTCTGACATCCTGAGTTCTAAGGGCCCTCCCAGCTCTGACATACTGAGTTCTAAGGCCTTTTCCAGCTCTGGCATCCCGGGTTCTAAGGGCCCTCCCAGCTCTGACATCCTGAGTTCTAAGGGCCCTCCCAGCTCTGACATCCTGGGTTCTAAGGGCCCTCCCAGCTCCGACATCCTGGGTTCTAAGGGCCCTCCCAGCTCTGACATTTCTGTGTTCTAAGGGCCCTCCCAGCTCTGACATTCTGGGTTCTAAGGGCCCTCCCTGCTCTGACATTCTGGGTTCTAAGGGCCCTCCCACCTCTGACATCCTGAGTTCTAAGGGCCCTCCCAGCTCTGACATACTGAGTTCTAAGGCCTTTTCCAGCTCTGGCATCCCGGGTTCTAAGGGCCCTCCCAGCTCTGACATCCTGAGTTCTAAGGGCCCTCCCAGCTCTGACATCCTGGGTTCTAAGGGCCCTCCCAGCTCCAACATCCTGGGTTCTAAGGGCCCTCCCAGCTCTGGCCTCCTGGGTTCTAAGGGCCCTCCCAGCTCTGACATCCTGGGTTCTAAGGGCCCTCCCAGCTCTGACCTCCTGGGTTCTAAGGGCCCTCCCAGCTTTGACATCCTGGGTTCTAAGGGCCCTCCCAGCTCTGACATCCTGGGTTCTAAGGGCCCTCCCAGCTCTGACCTCCTGGGTTCTAAGGGCCCTCCCAGCTCCGACATCCTGGGTTCTAAGGGCCCTCCCAGCTTTGACATCCTGGGTTCTAAGGGCCCTCCCAGCTCTGACATACTGAGTTCTAAGGGCCCTCCCAGCTCTGACCTCCCAGGTTCTAAGGGCCCTCCCAGCTCTGACCTCCTGGGTTCTAAGGGCCCTCCCAGCTCTGGCCTCCTGGGTTCTAAGGGCCCTCCCAGCTCTGACATACTGAGTTCTAAGGGCCCTCCCAGCTCTGACCTCCTGGGTTCTAAGAGCCCTCCCAGCTCTGACATCCTGGGTTCTAAGGGCCCTCCCAGCTCTGGCCTCCTGGGTTCTCAGGGCCCTCCCAGCTCTGACATACTGAGTTCTAAGGGCCCTCTCAGCTCTGACCTCCTGGGTTTTAAGGCCTTTTCCAGCTCTGACAGTCTATGTCCCAAGGGATTTTCATCCCCTTCCAATTCTCACACTGTATGGCTTAAACTAACATCCCATCCAGGGGTAACATTATGAAGTCTTAGTATTGGTGCAAGGGAAAGAGTCCAGTGGAAGAATTAGCTTTCAAATCCTGATCTTGGAAAAGCAAGATGGGGCTTACTTGCAAAATGGGCTCGAGGGCCTCTGACCTCTTCATAGATGTGATTGTTTGCAAGATTTTTTTGATGTAGCGTTGCTGCACTTGTGCTTATTTGTGGTGAGCTCTGTGTGTCTGACCAAATCTCCAAGCATCTGTGGATTGAACCCATGAGGCCTTAATGGTTCAGCACCCACCGGCAGTCCCCTCCCATGAGCCACTAGTCAGGGATGACTCCAGGGACCCCTTCCTTCTCCAGTCACGTCTCCCGGCTGGGAACACCCACTCCTTGAGGAGACATTGGGACTGTGTGCGCCTTCAGGCCGTCTTTGGGAAAGGAGAGGGAAGGAGAAAGGTTGGGGTTGAGCTATTTCTGGTTCATGATTAGCGGCTTCTTGCCTGTCTCCAGGTCTTCTGGCCAGCACAGCAGCGCATCTGAAGGGTACGAAAACGGCTTAATCAAATCGTGCTGCCGACAGGACTGATTAATAGATGCTCCCACTTAAAAAAAATAGAAAGAAAAGAAAGAAAGAAACTACTTCTGTAAATCAGCTGTTTATTTAACTTTCCTTGGCATTTAATGATTGCAACATTGGAGGGGGGGGTGGTAGTGGTGGTGATGGTGGTTTAAAATTAATTTTAGTCTGGCAGGAGCAGGCAGTCAGGGGAATAATGAAGCACGCAGCCTTACGGGAAAATGGAGATGTGGGGGAAATGCCAGTCATGAGTCACAGCTCAATTCCCTCCAGGCCATCAGGCACCCAGAGGATGGGCTGGCGGAGGTAGACTGGCTGGCTGGATGTGGTTGGCAAGCAGGGAGAGTCAGGTAGCTCGAGAGGCTAGTGCATAGTCGGGGGCTTTGGGTTTCAGCTGAAAGGGGATTTAGGACATAGAATATCAGGCCTGGACGTGATTTTAGAATATTAAAAAAAAAAAAAACAACAACATATGGATAGGCCCTCAGAACATGGTATGTTAGAGCTGAAGGACCTTGGAACCCAGGATGTCAGAGCTGGGAGGGCCTTAAACCCAGGATGTCAGAGCTGGGAGGGCCCTCAGAACATGGTATGTTAGAGCTGGAGGACCTTAGAACCCAGGAGGTCAGAGCTGGGAGGTCCCTTAGAACCCAGGATGTCAGAGCTGGGAGGGCCCTTAGAACCCAGGAAGTCAGAGCTGGGAGGGCCCTTAGAACCCAGAATGTCAGAGCTGGGAGGGCCCTTAGAACCCAGGAGGTCAGAGCTGGGAGGTCCCTTAGAACCTAGGATGTTAGAGCTGGAAGACCTTAGAACACTGAATGTCAGGGATAATAGGGGCCCTTAGAATATGAAATATGGAAGCTGACATATGTTTAGGAACATGGAGTGCTAGAAATGGAAGGGATCATAAAACAAAGAATTTTAGATGTGGAAACAACTCAATTTTTATTAAGCAGGAAGCTAAGGTCCGGAAAGATTAAATTTTTTTCTCAAGGTCATACAAGGAGGAAATGTCTGGACCAGATTTTTGAATTCATTTCCTTTGATCTAAATCCAGCACTCTTTACATTGTCCCACATTGTTTCTACAAGCAGTATTGAGGTGTCTCAGTTCTTCCTCTTAATTATAAGGATCAACTTCCTTGGCCGTGGAACAAAGCTTTCCCATTTAGACTATCAATCAATCAATCAATCTTTATGCCTACTAGCTGAAGCACTGTGCTAAGTACTGAGATCAGTAGTTAAGTTCATGTTTGTACATAGTAAATAAAAGTTATTATTTGGATCCTTTTCCCATCCATCACCACTTTTGAAGGGGAAGGGGGATGCAGGTAACTTAGGTATTTTTAAAAATCTGTTTCATTTGTCACTATGGTTAAAGACATCATCACTCAGTAAACATCACTTGGCTGTGGGTGCTGAACCTCTTTGAGCTTATCATGATGGATCCTTGAGCAGCCGACAGCCTATAGTTAGGGCTGAATTCTCAGCTTTTTTTTTTCTCAGCAGAATCTGGAATAGCCAGTAATCTGCTGACATAGACATTGAGAACCTTTGAGGAACAGCCCATGCCAAAATGGGCCATCATTTTAAGGTAGTGTGGATGGAAAACTGGAATTATACTCAGAAATATAGTCTTTGAACTCTGCTTCTGACACTTCCTCCCTGGGTAATCTTTGGCAAGTTTTTTTTTCATTACTTTGATTTTCATTTTCCTTCTCTGTAAAAAGACATCATTGGATCATATGATTTCTAAGTTTTTTTTCTAACAAAGAAGCCTAATTTTTAATGATTTAACTGATTCCTGCATCTCTCCCTAATCTGGTTAACCTCCTCTAGATGAACTTTTTCATTCCCTAACATGTACTCTTTGAAACAGTGACCCCCTGGCCTCCTGACTGTTCCACAAACAAGATGGTCCATCGCTTAGCTCTGGATATTTTCTCTCCTCCACTTTAATTACCGAGCTCCTTTTGCTTCCTGTAAGTTCCAACTAAAATCTCACCATCGTCTTGCTCAACCCTTCTTAATTCCAGTGCTTTCCCTCTGTTAATTATTTCCTATTTATCCTGTATACAACTCCCTTTCTATATATTTATTTGCACGTTGTCTCTCTCATTACATTGTAAGCTCTTTGAGGACAGGAATTATTTTTGTCTCTTTTGTTTCTGCAACACTTGACACGGTACCTGGCAGATAGTAAATGTTTAATAAATTTTTATTGAATGAATAAATTCTGCCTTGTCAAAGATCTTCCTAAAATATGGAAGCCAGAACTAAATGGAGAACTCCTCCAAATGGAATCTGGCCAAAGTACAAACCATCAAGCCTATCTCCTCCCTCATTTTGGACCTATTAGGGCTTTCCTAATGCAGCTGAAAATAATGATAGCTTTTTTTGACTGCCATGTTAATTCATATTGAGTTTTTAGCTCACCTTTGCCCCCCATATTTTTCCCTGGGGAATTACTAATTAGCCCTGTCTTCTCTAAGTCCTGACACTACCACTAACTCTGGCTAATTGTGGAAGGAAGTAATTTCTTCTCTCTAAACTTAACTTTCCAGGCTGGCAAAATGTTGATAGATCTGGCCAAAAAATGTTGATAGATCTAATATAGAATTGCAAGGTATTTTCCAATAATTATAATAGCATTTATATAATATTTTCATATTTGCAAAACATTCAGTATGTATTCCCTTAATTGTTCCTCATTGAAACTCAGAGAGAGGGGTACTCATTTATGTTCACACGGCTAGGAAGTATCCAAGGCTGGATTTGAAGTGAATTCTTCCTGCCTCTGGACCCAAAACTCTAACCACTGAACTGGCCCGTTGCTTTGTATGGCCAGTAAACTGTGAATTATAGGAATTAATGACCCATAATGTTGGAACAGGGAGGAAGTGCAGTCTGTTGAATCCAACCTTTGGTATTGAATAGTTAGCACAACCTATGAAGAGCTTACCATATGAAACAGTACATAAGAAATGATGAATGTGAAGAATTCAAAGAAACATAAGGAGAAATATTAACCGATGCAAAGAGAAGACAACAGAACCAGGAGAAAAAAGTCAATAATGGCTAAAGCAAGTACACAGAATGAATCATATTAATAAGAGTGAATGTTTTAGAGTTATAATGACCAAATTTGACCTCAAAGAGAGAGGAATAAATGCAATTATTTCCCCTCTTTGCAGAAGTGGGAGAGTAAGGGTGTGAAATCCTGCAGTAGATTGTCAGACTTGGATGATGTGTTGATTAATTTTGCTGAACTGATTTTCTCTTCTTTTCTTTTTTTATTCTTTGTTACAAGAGATGCTGAGGAAGTGGGATATATTTGGAAATGGTTATATGAAAGCAAAATATATCATTTTTTTTAAATGGAAAGGGACTTTAGATGTCATCATGTCTATTCTCTTTATCTGAAAATTAAAGAGGCTGATAGATATTTAGAAAGGGAAAAAATAATCTATTTGGATCACACAACTTCTTAATGACAGAAGACTAGAATATGGAGCTCCTGACTCCTGTTTGTGTTCTTGCTACTGTGCAGTCTCTAAGGTCATTTACAAAAAGAGAAAAGGACAAGCATTAAAAGCTATGATCTTCTGGCTATTCCTGACCTCTGTTAGCTAAAGGCAGCTTTTTCTGACTCCACATCCAATATTCTTTCCACTATAGCATTCTCTAACACAGAGAAGGTAAGCGTGTTTAGGGCAGACACTTTATCCTTAGTGCCTAGAACAGTGCCTGGTACAGAGGCCACATAACAGATCTTTAATTGGTTGTGCTGCCTAATTGAATGAAATAAATGAAATTCAGCAGATGGAACCTTCTAATTTCAATATTCTGGAATTGTCTCGGATTCTAAGACCTACCAGAGAAATAATAATAATAGAGGCAATAAAAAGCAAAAAAAAAAATCAAAATGTCTTCTTTTGCAGTATTTGTAATGAAGTTATTTCCTAAGAGCACAGATTTCTGTGGAGGATGGATCTAGTTGCCATCCAGCTTGGAATCAGAGGAATGGCCACAATGACTCCCAGAGTTTCCTCTGGGGCTTCAGATTCTGCAAGAGACAATTGCATCTTTGTTAGTTCAGGGATCTTTATCAGTCTCTGATGGCAGTTGCTCTTGAAGCAGGTGACTGAAGGAGATGTTTCCTAGCTCTGGACGTGTTGTTTGTGCTAATCTGGAGTCCATCACAGTGCTTATGTGACATGATACTATAAAATTACACGGATGAATGGAGAGAATAATGTGTGTGAGAGAGAGAAGGAGGGAGAGGGAGAATAGGAGGGAAAGGGGAGGAAGAAGTATAGAGGTGAGAGGAGGGGGAGAGGAAGAGGAGAGAGAAAAGAGGGGGAGGGGAGAGGGATAGAGAAAAAGAGAGAGGGAGAAAGAGAGAAAGAGAAGGAAGAAAAAGAAACAGAGAGGGAGGAGAGAGACAGAGACAGAAATATAAGGTCTAGATGGGGAAGATTACACTAGACAGAGCCCTTGGAACACAGAATGTCAAAACTGAGGGGACACTTGGAAAAAAGAAAATGTCAGAGCTGGGAGGGCCCTTAGAACCCAGGAGGTCAGAGCTGGGAGGGCCCTTAGAACCCAGGAGGTCAGAGCTGGGAGGGCCCTTAGAACCCGGGAGGTCAGAGCTGGGAGGGCCCTTAGAATTTGGGATGTCAGAGCTGGGAGGGCCCTTAGAACCCAGGAGGTCAGAGCTGGGAGGGCCCTTAGAATCAGGAGGTCAGAGCTGGGAGGGCCCTTAGAACCCAGGAGGTCAGAGCTGGGAGGGCCCTTAGAACCCAGGAGGTCAGAGCTGGGAGGGCCCTTAGAACCCGGGAGGTCAGAGCTGGGAGGGCCCTTAGAACCCAGGAGGTCAGAGCTGGGAGGGCCCTTAGAACCCAGGAGGTCAGAGCTGGGAGGGCCCTTAGAATTTGGGATGTCAGAGCTGGGAGGGCCCTTAGAACCCAGAATGTCAGAGCTGGGAGGGCCCTTAGAACCCAGGAGGTCAGAACTGGGAGGGCCCTTAGAACCCAGGAGGTCAGAGCTGGGAGGGCCCTTAGAACCCAGGAGGTCAGAGGTGGGAGGGCCCTTAGAACCCAGGAGGTCAGAGCTGGGAGGGCCCTTAGAACCCAGGAGGTCAGAGCTGGGAGGGCCCTTAGAACCCAGGAGGTCAGAGCTGGGAGGGCCCTTAGAACCCAGGAGGTCAGAGCTGGGAGGGCCCTTAGAACTCAAGATATAATTCCAGTGGCAAGATGGTGGGATAAGGAAGGAACCCTTTGAAGTGCTCCCAAATTCCCCTCCAAACAACCAGAAAACTACCTCAGAATTATTCTAGAAGTGGTAAGTGACTCACCAGCAGGAAGCCTGCAGTAGAGCAGCCTGGGGCTATCCATCCTATCCTCCAGGAAATCAGCAGCTTCCAAAGTGAACAAATAGTTCATGCAGCACAGCAAGGTCCTTTTCCAGGGACTCCCCTCCCAGCACAAGCCATGGGCCAGGCTTGGATCCCATCGCTGACCAGTAGTGAAGCCCTGTACCAGGGCCAGCCAACAGGGCTCCCTTTGAGACCTGACAGCAGAGTCCATGTTTCCATAGCAACCCAGCAACAAGGCCCCACCCCTGGGGCAGCCCAAGAACAAGCTCTCTCCTCCAAGATCAGCTACCAGAAACACTTTGTTACCATAGCAACTCAGCAGCAAATCTCCATTCCTGGACCTGGCCAACAGTTAAACTGGGGGTGGGGAAGGTGGGAGGGAGCAGCATCAAGAAGGGGCCATTCCCTAGAACAAGCCAGAAGGGAATCCTGCTCTGCAGAGATAACAAGCCCTGAAGTCCACTGAGAACTGACAGTATGACCCTGATCCCTAGCATAAAAACTGGACAATGCAGGACCAGAGTCCAACTCTCACATAAAAACAACAAGTCATAAAAAAGCAGGAAAATGAGCAAAAGCAACCAAAATATGATAGAAAGTTACTATGGAGACAGGGAGGATCATGTCATAAACTTCGAAGATGAAAATACTGTCAAAAAGGCTACATGTGAAGCCTTAAGCAAAATTGTAAGTTGGTCTTGGGCCCAAAAAGAATTTCTGAAAGAGCTTAGAAAGGATTTTTTATCATTATTTTCTTTTTTAAAAATTAATTTTATAATTATAACATTTTTTGACAGTACATAAGCATAGGTAATTTTTTTTTTTTTTTTACAACATTATCCCTTGTACTCACTTCTGTTCCGAGTTTTTCCCCTCGTTCCCTCCATTCCCCTCCCCTAGATGGCAGGCATTCCCATACATATTAAATATCTTATAGTATATCCTAAGTACAATATATATGTGCGGAACTGAATTTTGTTGTTGTTGCAAAGGAAGAATTGTATTCGGAAGGTAAAAATAATCTGGGAAGAAAAACAAAAAAACAAAAAATGCTCACAGATTACACTCATTTCCCAGTGTTCCTTTTCTGGGTGTAGCTGATTCTGTCCATCATTGATTAATTGGAATTGGATTAGCTCTTCTCTATGTTAAAGATATCCACTTACATCAGAATACATCCTCATACAGTATCGTTGTTGAAGTGTATAATGATCTCCTAGTTCTGTTCGTTTCACTCAGCATCAGTTGAGGTAAGTCTCTCCAAGCCTCCCTGTATTCCTCCTGTTGGTCATTTCTTACAGAACAATAATATTCCATAACATTCATATACCATAATTTATCCAACCATTCTCCAATTGATGGACATCCATTCATTTTCCAGTTTCTAGCCACAAACATTTTGCCACATACAGGTCCCTTTCTCTTCTTTAGTATTTCCTTGGGATATAAGCCCAGTAGTAGCACTGCTGGATCAAAGGGTATGCACATTTTGATAACTTTTTGGGCATAATTCCATATTGCTCTCAAGAATGATTGGATTCTTTCACAACTCCACCAACAAGGCATCAGTGTCCCAGTTTTTCCACATCCCCTCCAACATTCATCATTATTTGTTCCTGTCATCTTAGCCAATCTGACAGGTGTGTAGTGGTATCTCAGAGTTGTCTTAATTTGCACTTCTCTGATCAATAGTGATTTGGAACACTCTTTCATATGAGTGGAAATAGTTTTAATTTCATCATCTGAAAATTGTCTATTCATATACTTTGACCATTTATCAATTGGAGAATGGCTTGATTTCTTATAAATTAAAGTCAATTCTCTGTATATTTTGG
Source organism: Sminthopsis crassicaudata (assembly GCF_048593235.1). Lineage (NCBI taxonomy): Eukaryota > Metazoa > Chordata > Mammalia > Dasyuromorphia > Dasyuridae > Sminthopsis > Sminthopsis crassicaudata. The sequence goes on along the minus strand of NC_133619.1, from coordinate 613,980,953 downwards.
AGATGAGGCCTTTATCAGAACCTTTAACTGTAAAAATGTTTTCCCAATTTGTTACTTCCCTTCTAATCTTGTTTGCATTAGTTTTGTTTGTGCAAAACCTTTTTAATTTGATGTAATCAAAATTTTCTATTTTGTGATCAATAATGATCTCTAGTTCTCCTTTGGACACAAATTCCTTCCTCTTCCACAAGTCTGAGAGGTAAAGTATCCTATGTTCCTCTAATTTATTTATGATCTCGTTCTTTATGCCTAAATCTTGGACTCATTTTGATCTTATCTTAGTATGTGGTGTTAAATGGGGGTCCATGCCTACTTTCTGCCATACTAATTTCCAGTTTTCCCAGTAATTTTTGTCAAACAATGAATTCTTATCCCAAAAGTTGGGATCTTTGGGTTTGTCAAACACTAGCTTGCTATTTTTATTCACTATCTTGCCCTGTGAACCTAACCTATTCCACTGATCAACTAGTCTATTTCTTAGCCAATACCAAATGGTTTTGGTGACTGCTGCTTAATAATATAGTTCTAGATCAGGTACAGCTAGACCAACTTCATTTAATTTTTTTTCATTACTTCCCTTGAAATACTCAATCTTTTGTTGTTCCATATGAATTCTGTTGTTATTTTTTCTAGGTCATTAAAATAGTTTCTTGGGAGTCTGATTGGTATAGCACTAAATAAATAGATTAGTTTAGGGTGTATTGTCATCTTAACTATATTCGCTCGGCTTATCCAAGAGCACTCAATGTCTTTCCAATTAGTTAAATCTGACTTTTTTTGTGGCAAGTGTTTGTAATTTTGCTCATATAATTCCTGACTTTCCTTTGGTAGATATATTCCCAAATATTTTATACTATCGACAGTTATTTTGAATGGAATTTCTCTTTGTATCTCTAGCTCTTGGATTGTGTTGGTAATGTATAAAAATGCTGAGGATTTTTGTGGATTTATTTTATATTCTGCAACTTTGCTAAAGTTCTGAATTATTTCTAATAGCTTTTTAGCAGAGTCTTTTGGGTTCTCTAAGTATACCATCATGTCATCTGCAAGAATGAGAGTTTGATTTTCTCATTTCCTACTCTGATTCCTTGAATCTCTTTCTCGGCTCTTATTGCTGAGGCTAGCGTTTCTAGTACTATATTGAATAGTAATGGTGATAGTGGGCAACCTTGTTTCACTCCTGATCTTACAGGGAAAGGTTCCAGTTTATTGCCATTACACATGATGTTTACTGACAGTTTTAAATACATGCTCCTTATTATTTTAAGGAATAGTCCATTTATTCCTATACTCTCAAGTGTTTTTAGTAGGAATGGATGTTGGATTTTATCAAATGCTTTTTCTGCATCTATTGAGATGACCAATTGGTTTTTATTAATTTGATTATTAATATGGTCAATTATACTAATAATTTTCCTAATATTAAACCAGCCCTGCATTCCTGGTATAAATCCTACTTGATCATAGTGTATTATCCTAGGGATGATTTTCTGAAGTCTTTTTGCTAATATTTAAGATTTTAGCATCAATATTCATTAAGGAGATTGGTCTATAGTTTTCTTTCTCAGTTTTCAATTTACCTCGTTTAGATATCAGTACCAAGTCTGTGTCATAAAAGGAATTTGGTAGGACTCCTTCAATCCTTATTTTTTCAAATAGTTTATATAGCATTGGAGTTAATTGTTCTTTAAATGTTTGATAGAATTCACATGCAAATACATCTGGTCCTGGGGATTTTTTCTTAGGGAGTTGGTTAATAGCTTGTTCTATTTCTTTTTCTGAAATGGGACTGTTTAGACTACTTACTTCTTCCTCTGTTAATCTGGGCAAGCTATATTTTTGAAGGTATTCTTCCATTTCGTTTAAGTTATCAAATTTATTGGTATAAAGTTGAGCAAAGTAGCTCCTAACTATTGTTCTAATTTCCTCTTCAATAGTGGTGAGTTCCCCCTTTTCATTTTCAAGAATAACAATTTGCTTTTTCTTTTTCCTTTTTTAAATCAGATTTACTAAGGATTTGTCTATTTTGTTGATTTTTTTCATAGAACCAATTGTTAATTTTATTAATTAATTCAATAGGTTTTTTTTACTTTCAATTTCATTAATTTCACCTTTTATTTTTAGAATTTCAAGTTTCGTGTTTGTCTGGGGTTTTTAAATTTGTTCCTTTTCTAGCTATTTTAGTTGTAAGCCCACTTCATTGACTTTCTCTTTCTCTATTTTATGCAAGTAGGCCTCTAGAGATATAAAACTTCCCCTTATTACTGCTTTGGCTGTATCCCACACATTTTGGTATGATGTCTCATTATTGTCATTTTCTTGGGTGAAGTTATTAATTATGTCTATGATTTGCTGTTTTACCCAATCATTCTTTAATATAAGATTATTTAGTTTCCAATTATTTTTTGGTCTATTTTCACCTGGCTTTTTATTAAATGTAATTTTAATTGCATTGTGGTCTGAAAAGGATGCATTTACTATTTCTGCCTTACTGCATTTGATTTTGAGGTTTTAAATCCTAGTATATGATCAATTTTTGTATAGGTTCCATGAACTGCTGAGATGAAAGTATACTCCTTTCTGTCTCCATTTAGCTTTTGCCAAAGATCTATCATATCAAACTTTTCTAGTATTCTCTTTACCTCTTTGACTTCTTTCTTATTTATTTTGTGGTTTGATTTATTTAATTCTGAGAGTGCAAGGTTGAGATCTCCTACTATTATAGTTTTGCTGTCTATTTCTTTTTGCCACTCTTTTAATTTCTCTCTTTAAGAATTTAGATGCTGTACCCCTTGGTGTGTATATGTTTAATATTGATACTGCTTCATTATCTATACTACCCTTTAGCAGGATATAATGCCCTTCCTTATCTCTTTTAATTAGATCAATTTTTGTTTTTGCTTGATCTGAGATGAGGATGGCTACTCCTGCTTTTTTGGTTTTGCCTGAAGCATAATAGATTCTGCTCCACCCTTTTACTTTTAGTTTGAATGTATCACCCTGTTTCAGGTGTATTTCCTGTAAACAACATATAGTAGGTTTCTGACTTTTAATCCAATCTGCTAACTGCTTCCTCTTTATGAGGGAGTTTACCCCATTCACATTTATGGTTAAAATGACTAATTATATATTGCTTGCCATCCTGTTAACCCCTGCTTATGCTTTTCTCCTTTCCTTCCCTCTTACTCCCTTACCCAGTATTAAACTTGTGAACACCACTTGCTTTTCACAGCCCTCCCTTTTTAGTATCCCTCCCCCACCTTAAAGTTCCTCTTCCTATTTTACCCCTTTTTCTCACAATTTCTGTATTGCCTTCCCCTTAGCTTATTCCTTCCCTTTCACTTTTCAATGAAGTGGAAGAAGTTTCACCATAAATCGAATATGTCTATTGATACACACTATGTTCATCTCCCTCCTTTCTTTCTCTCAGATATAATAGGTTACTTTTGCCTCTTCATGAGATGTAGTACCTCCACTTTACCCTTTTTAAGATATAATTTCCTTTCCACCTCTAGTTTCTAGGACAAATTATACATGTGTTCTTTACATATCTTTATGGCAGAAGTATAGTTCTCAAGATTTCTTTTTACCTTTTTAGAAATCTCTTGAGTTCTGTATTTGAAGATCAAACATTTTGTGTAGGTCTGGTTTTTTCATCAAGAATAGATGGAATTCATTTATTTCATTAAATGTCCATCTTCTTCCCTGGAAAACGATGCTCATTTTTGCTGGGTAAGTTATTCTTGGCTGCATACCAAGTTCCTTAGCCTTTCGGAATATCATGTTCCAGGCCCTTCATTCTTTTAATGTGGACTCTGCTAGATCCTGGGTTATCCTTATTGTGGTTCCTCCATATCTGAATTGCTTTTTTCTAGCAGCTTTCAGTATTTTTTCCTTCATCTGATGGTTCTTGAACTTGGCCAATGTATTTCTTGGCATTTTGATTTTAGGGTCCCTTTCAGTAGGTAATCGATGAATTTTTTCAATGTCTATTTCATCCTCTGTTTCCAGATTATTCTCAAATTGTCTCTCCTGGATCTGTTTTCCAGGTCTGTTATCTTTCCAATAAGGTACTTAACATTCTTTTCAATTGCTTCGTTTTTCTGGTTTTGCTTGACTACTTCTTGGTTTCTCCTTGAGTCATTCATTTCTACTTGTTCTAGTCTAATTTTCAATGATGTATTTTCTTCACTCACTTTTTTATATCTTTTTGCAATTGTCCAATTGAGTTTTTAAGTGAGTTTTTTTTTCTTCTATGGAATTTTTTTCCATTTCATCCATTTTGTTTTTTTAGAGAGATGTTTTCTTTTTCCAGTTCACTAATCCTGTATTTCTTGGAGTTGTTTACTTTTTTTAATTCACTAATTTTATTTCTCAATGAATTGATCTCTTTATCTGCTCTGGATAACTTCTCCAGACTCTCTTGCCAAGCTTCCCTTTCCTTTTCCCATTTCTCTTCTAGCTCTCTTGTGAGAGCCTTTTTGATTTCCTCTATGAGATTCTTTTGTATTGAGGAATAGCTCATATCCCCCTTAGGGGATTCCTCTGGAGACAATCTGCTTTTAGTGTCCTCAGTGTTTGAAGTCTGCTCTCTCTCTCCATACAGAAGCTGTCAATGGTTAGAGCCCTTTTGAATTTGAATGTCAGAGCAGAATCAAAGAAAACAAATTGACAAGAGAAATAATTGGTCTGTTTCTTGGGGGGCATGCGGTTGGACGGTGTTACCGGGATTCCTCTACAGACTAAGGGAGGCAGCAGTGAGGCACTAACAGGACAGTGATAGCTGTGCTGCATCTATGCTCTGAGTCACTCCAGGTGGGGGGTGGGGTGGCCGGATCCAGATAGATACTAGCTTTCCAGGGTTTTATTCTTCACCTCTGGTAATTACATCTTCTCTGCTGCTCCTGGCTTGCTGCCAAGATGGAGTATCCACATTGGGGTAAAAGTCTTTTCACAGAAACAGAAGAGATCATATCCCTCCCCCCTCTGGTCTGAACTGTGTGAGCTGCCTGCCTCTCTCTCACTGCCTGCCCTCAGTCTGCACCCAGTCTGTTCGACCCTCACCCAAGCAAACACAGACCTTCTCTGGTGAATTCCAAGGATGTCTTCTGTTGGTGATTATTTGTGGGTTTCTTTTCCGGTCAAGCATTAACTCTGAGGCTTGTCATGAAGTAAGTCCTGACAGAAACTGCGGAGCTCTAGTAGCTGTCTGCCTCCAAGCTGCCATCTTGGCCAGAAGTAGAAAGGATTTTTAAAAGCAAATTAGAGAAGCAGAAAAAAGTTGAAAAAAGTAATCAGATTAATGCAAGGGAATCATGAAAACAGAGCCAATAGAATGATATGGCAAGAACAATACAACAAAATTAAAAAGTTAAAAAATAAAAAACAATGGACTATCTGAAAACCATTATAAAAAGGGGGAACTCTACAGAATCTTTCTTTCTTTCTTTTTTTTTTTTTTGATAATAGGTTTTTCTTTTCAAAATACTTGCAAAGATAGTTTTCACATTTCACCCTTGCAAAACTTTGTGTTTCAGATTTTTCGTTTTCCTTCCCACAACTCCCTCTCCTAGACAGCAAGTAACCCAATGTAGGTTAAGCATGTGCAGTTCTTCTAAACAGATTTGCACAATTATCATGCTGCACAAGAAAAATCAGATCAAAAAGGGAAAAATGAGAAAGAAAAAAAAAGCAACCAAAAACAACAAAAAAGTGAAAATATTATGTTGTGATGCACACTCAGTCCCCACTGTCCTCTCTTTCGGTGCAGATGGCTTTCTCCATCATAAGTCTATTGGAACTGGTCTGAATCACCTCATTGTTGAAAATAGTTCATCAGAATTGATCGTTGTATAGTCTTCTTGTTGCTGTGTACAATGTTCTCCTGGTTCTACTCATTTCACTCAGCATCAGTTCATGTAAGTGTCTCCAGGCTTTCTGAAATCATCCTGTTGATTTTTTCTTATGGAATCATTATATTATTCAGCCATTCTCCAACTGATGGGCAGCCACTCAGTTTCCATTTTCTTGGCACTACAAAAAAAGCTAGCATCCAAATTCTTATAGGAGAAGTACAGGTTATGATCAAAGAGATTGTGAACATTACAAAATATAAAATATGTCGATAATTTTGAGTATAGTGAATTGAAAAAAGTTTTGCACAAACAAGTTCAATGCAACCAAGATTAGAAGGAAAGCAGAAAGATGGGAAATAATCTTTACAGCAAGGGTCTTTGATAAAAGCTTCCTTTCTCAAATATATAGAAAATGGAGTCAAATTTATAAGAATACAAACTATTCCCCAACTGATAAATTGTCAAAGGATATGAACTGGCAATTTTCAGATGAAGAAATCATAACTATCTATAAGCATGTGACGAAGTACTCTAAATCACTATTGATTACAGAAATCCATATTAAAACAACTCTGAAATGATGCCTCATACCTATCAGATTGTCTAATACAACAAAAACAAAAAGGAAAAGGATAAATGTTGGAGAGGATTTGAGACCTATTGGTGGAGTTGTGAACCAATCCAACCATTCTGGAGAGCAATTTGGAACTATGTCCAAGAAGCAACCAAACCATTCAAACTCTTTGATCCAGAAATACTGCTACAAGGTCTGTATCCCAAAGAGATCATAAAAAAGGAAAATAACTTAGATTGCAAAAATATTTATAGCTGTCCTTTTTGTAGTAGCAGCATATTGGAAATTGTGGAGATGTCTATCAATTGGGGAACAAGCTGTGGTGTGTGAATGTAATGGAATACTATTGTGCAATAAGAAATGATGAACAGGCAGATTTCAGAAAACCCTCGAAAGACTTGTATGAAATCATGCAAAGTGAAATATGTCTACAGTATCAGCAACATTGTGTGATGGTAAACTATGTTTGACTCAGCTCTTCTCAGCAACACAATGATCCAAGACAAGTGCAAAGGACTTATGAAGGAAAAAACTAATCACATCCACTTAAAGAACTGATGGATTGTGAATGCATATTGAAGCATCCTTTTTTCATTTACTTTATTCTTTCTGGTGTTTTTTCCATTTTGATCTGTTTGTTCTTTTAAAATTGTGACTAATATGGAAATATGTTTTACATATTATAACATGTATAATCGGTATCAAATTGCCTACTTAAGAAGAGGTTAAAGAAAGGAGGGAGGGGGAACATTTTGGAACTCAGCATCTTGTAAAAATGAATACTAAAAATTGTCTTGACATATAATTGTGAAAAATGAAATACTATTAATTTTTTAAAATGGGAAAAAAAGAACACTGAAGGTCAGAGGTAAAAGGACCCTTAAAACAGAAGGTCAGAGGGCTCTTAGAACTCAAGATGTCAGAGTTGGGAGGCCCTTAGAACAGAGAATGTCAGATCTTGGGGGGGACCTTAGAATGAGGATTTTCAGAGATGGGAGGAATTTAGAGATCTTTAATTTTTAATTTTTTTACTATTATGAACTTGACAAACACATACAAATCTGGTTATCCCCTTCTGCAAAGAATAGAAAAAGAAGACTTGCATACAAAATGACAAATCTCCATTATATACAATCAATTTCTTTTAAAAAACTTCTAAAAAAACTCACACCAGTCCCCAAACTATTCTTCTTGACCATATATTTCTGATTGTCTTTCTATCATTTATCTTAGAGATTTTCCAAATGTATCTCTCACACTTTCTCCTGTCACTTACATAGATACATAAACTTTAGCCCAAAGAGGTTACCCATACCCAAGTTCACATAGATAATCAGTGGCATGGATTGGTCTCCAGTATAGGTCTCCTGTCTTTGAGTTCAAGACTATTTCTACCAGGCTACATTGACTCAAATGTGACTGTAAAACCTTTGAGAAAAAAGGGAAGCTCATACCATTTGATTCATTCTGGGGACCAATTAAGACTGTCTGCCTTTGACATTGGTCATCCACTACTAGAAAAACACCAAGGGGTCTCTATCTGGAGTGACCTTTAAGACTGATTGGAAATAACTAAAGTAAGAAGAAGGTGAGTGGAAAAGAAGGAGGGAGAAAAGGAGGGGAAGAGAGAGAATATTTTACCCATCATATACTTTACCCATATGCATATACATTAGAATTAATAGAGTTGATATGAAAAGAAAGAGACCCTCAGAGATAAAAAGAGTTGAAGTAAAAGAGAGGACAAAGGATTGGAAATACAGACATAAAAGCAAAAGGAGTTTGAGACAAAGGTAAAATAGAGGAGCAGAAAAAGACAAAGATTAAAAAAGATAGAGAACCAAAAGGAGATAGAAGCAAAATAAAAGGCATACAGACACGAAAAGAGAGAGAGATGGATAGAGAAAAGGGGTCAGGGATAGAAATATAGAGTCAGCAACACAGAGAAAAAGAGATTCCAAGAAAGAGAGATAATGTAAAAAGAGAGAGAGACAGAGAAGTAAATAAAGAAAGTTATGGATAGATAGAAGCAGAAAAAAGATAGAAAAGGACAGAGATAAGAGATGGAGACAGAAGGGAATAGTGATGAATGCACAAACAAAGATAAATACAAAGAAAGGAAAGACATTGAGAAATAAGAGACAAAAAATGGAAACTTCTTTTTGGAGATGGTTAATGTGTGTCCCTGTCAGAGCATCTGGGTCTCTGAGGACTGTGGCTTCTCTGGTCCTGGAGAAAACAACTCACCAGGAACTAAAAGGGAACTAAAAGTCCTACTTCACACTCAGAAATTTTCTTTATCTCATAGACACAAGGTCAATGTGTCAACTTAAGGAAGCAGAATGGTGACCTTATATGCCATTCATTTTAATTAATTTTATTAGCATTCCCTAATAAGTGACTCCTAGGGAAGAGCCTCTTTCTTCCTTTTCTTCTTGTCACCCCTTTTTCTATTGCTCTATAATGTAAGAACACTTAGTATTTGCAGTTTCCCCATTCCATTGATGCTGTCAATCACTTTTGGCCAAAGGGGCTAGTTTGATATGATTCATAATGGGTGCTTGAGACTAGGCCTGCAAATGTGAGACTTCAAGGATACTCATGCTCCAGAAAGGAATCAATTTAATATCCATATCCACAGAGCAGAGTATCCTCCCCTTCCTTGGCTACTATACAGAGGGGGGGGGGAATACACACACATGCACACACACACATATATATACATGTATATATATATATATATATATGTGTGTGTGTGTGTGTGTGTGTGCATGTGTGTGTGTATGTGTGTGTGTGTGTGTGTGTAGATGTAGATATATAGGTATATGTGTATATATATATATGTGTGTGTGTGTGTGTGTGTGTGTGTGTGTGTGTCTGTATTTTAGTTCCAGAGTCACTATAATCATCAAAGTCTTTGGATCTTGATTGATCTGTCTTGTGTCAAATTACTTTCAGTAGCCCTCTGAGGCTGTCTGTGCTTTTATAAAAGCAGGGCTCGCCCGGGCTTCTGGACTGCTCTTTTCTGAGTTGCTGAAGAACTGACAACACTGATAAGAGGGAGAGAGAGAAGAGTACTCAAGGAAACCATATTGAATGGAGCCCAGAAGTTCTGGGGGCATCCAGTGACGTCCTTTCCCCTTGTGGAAGGTTGTTTCACTAGGCCAGAACGTGAGCTGTCTGAGTTGATAGGGATAGCATACATCACCTCTCATGGGATTGTAGATTTAGATCTTCTATTATTTACTCCAATCCTCCCATTTTAGAGGAGAAAGTATCAGAGCCTAAGTTTAAATCCAGGGACCCTGACTCCTGATTCATTTCTTTTTCTGATGCACTAAAATATTGAGAGAGGAAGAGTGTCATAAAGTCAGTGGCAGTGGTGTCCATGACAGCTGAACCTGTTTCTCTGTTCTCTCAGCGCCTTTGTACTCAAATATTACAGGACCCTGACACTAAGTGGTACAGTGGACAGAGTCCTGGAACTGGAGTCTTAAAGACCCAAACTCACCAGCTGTGTGGCCCTGAGTCAATCATTTAATTTCTATCTGTCCTGTTTCCTCATCTGTAAAATGGGAATAATAATAATACCTCCCTCCCAGGGTTGTTGTGAACATCAAGTAAGTGAACATTCGTTAAGTTAGCATAGAATTTGACATGACGTAGGTGCTTAAAAATGCTATTTTCTTTTCTTTAGGTTGAAAACCAGTATAAAGGGTTTGTAACAATGAAAGGAAATGATGGGAATTTGGGGTCTTCATTGAGCTTCATGACCTCTTTAGGCCCAGCCACAAAGCTCCCATCCCTATGGCTATGAAAGGATCAAAGAGATATCATGGTGACTGATTAGTGCTTCTTAGGTTGCTCTTGATGGCCAGATTGCACAGCTTACAGGGGAAGATCCACACCCTCAGAGGCAACAACTCTGGCAGAAGGAATGGTGACAAAAATCTGCTCTGACCAGGGGACCAATGGTGATTGTGATAATAAAATACTAATATACAGTTTCTACCTCTTATTCTAGCACTCCACCCAAAAGATCACTAGGAACAAAGAAGATTATTTTCATATATCTCCTCACTGGGACCTATGTGTTTTTTCACAGCACAATCTCTTAGAACCCAGGATGTCAGAGCTGGGAGGGCCCTTAGAACCCAGGTCAGAGCTGGGAGGGCCCTTAGAACCCTGGATGTCAGAGCTGGGAGGGCCTTAGAACCCAGGAGGTCAGAGCTGGGAGGGCCCTTAGAACCCAGGAGGTCAGAGGTGGGAGGGCCCTTAGAACCCTGGATGTCAGAGCTGGGAGGGCCTTAGAACCCAGGAGGTCAGAGCTGGGAGGGCCCTTAGAACCCAGGAGGTCAGAGCTGGGAGGGCCCTTAGAACCCGGGAGGTCAGAGCTGGGAGGGCCCTTAGAACCCAGGAGGTCAGAGCTGGGAGGGCCCTTAGAACCCTGGATGTCAGAGCTGGGAGGGCCTTTAGAACCCGGGATGTCAGAACTGGGAGGGCCTTTAGAATCCAGGATGTCAGAGCTGGGAGGATCCTTGGAACCCAGGAGGTCAGAGCTGGGAAGGCCTTTAGAACCCAGGAGGTCAGAACTGGGAGGGCCCTTAGAATCCAGGATGTCAGAGCTAGGAGGGCTTTTAGAACCCAGGAGGTCAGAGTTGGGAGGGGCCTTAGAATATCAGCATCTGTGTTGGATGAGAACTCAGAATACAGAATATTCAACTTGAAATGTATTGTCTAGTCCAACCTCCTCCTCCCATTTTACAGATGAATAAACAGGTTCAGACAGGGGAAGTTATTTGTTTCAGAGTAAATGCTCAAACCCTGCTACTCAACTGTAGGATTATAGATTTAGAGAAAAATCTTTGTGGTCATCCAGTCAAACCCCTTTATTTGAAGATGAGAAATCTGAAACTCAGAAAAGATCACTTCTTGGTCCAGATCTTATGTATTGTAAGAAGTATTGCCAGAATTTGAATCCAAATCACTTTTCCAAATCTCTTTCTACTAGATAACATTGACTAGAACTCTGCCTTCTGTTCTGGGACTCTTCTCATAGAGCCACGATACCTTCCTTACAGTGTGGATATGAAAGAACCTGGATTGGTTTTTTTTTTGAGATGTTGGGGGCAACTTTGTCTAAATGTCACTACTTGTCTGAGTCACAAGCCATACTCACCATTGATGTGGCTGGGATAGATAGCAATACCTACCAGTATAACAAATTTACATTATCTATTCTCTTTGAGAAAAGGTAGATTTATTTAGGGGAAGGGGCTACAGACAAAATGAAGGGACACAATAGACACTGGCAATGGTAAATAAGAAATGGGAGAGCATATAGTTAGAAAAGGAACAAAACACGTTCAGGGAACTCACAATCAACCCAAAGAAAGGAAATACTCCACAAGGTGGGAGAAGGCTGTTGTCTAGACCTTCCAAAGTTAACTAAAGTAAGAGAATGGCGCCATGAGAGGGAAGACACTATGAGGGAGAGAGAATACCTCATAGTGGGCTTAGTCCTGAAGAGAACTTAGTAATGATCTTCATCATTTGTAGAACTTATTTAAAGGAAATTGGCCCTTGGGTCTTTCTCTCAGTGAGACCAGAGAAGTATAGGCAAGACTCAAAGGGAGGAGGGGTCAGGAGCCATATAAAATGCACCCAGCTAGAGATGTGCTAATCAACATCTCAAAAGGTAGCTTGAAGATACCCAGGGATTGGAGACTGGACAATGGGGGTTGCTAAAGAGTTCCCTCCTGGATAGTCTAGAAATCATCTGCTAATAAAATTATCTGGTAATAGCTTCCTCCTGGTTAGATAATAATAGATAATTTGGGTAAGAAAGTAAATCACCTCCCCATCACTGTACCCACTTCCCTCTGGTTCTGAGCCTGGTTACTTTGGCCTCCTGTCTTAATCTTCCTCTGTCCTCATTAGTTTATCCTTCTTTCTTCTGCATGATGGGTAGGGTTGCATTGTGTTGGTTTGGTAATTGATTACATACTTTATTCCCTCCTTGACTCAAGGACATAAATTCCTAGTTGTCTTTTCTGTGCTTGCAAGAGAATCATAAAATCCCAGAGTTCGAAGGATCACAGAATTCAGAACTGGGAAGAACTTAAAGGGTCATTTAGTCTAATTGACTCATTTCACAGATGAGGAAACGGAGGCCAAAAGAAGTTTAAAGAGGACGAAGGTCACCCTGGTAGCAAGGAGAAGAAAATTAGAATGCATTTCCAAACCTAGAAGGGGGAAGAGGAGAGAGGAGGAGGAAAGAGTAAATATTTATTAAACACCTACTGTATGCCAGATATTGTGCTAAACACTTTCTGAGTATTATCATATTTAATCATCACAACAATCTTAGGAGGTTTGTACTTGTACCTTCATTTTACAGTTGAGGAAACTGAGGCTGAGAAAGGCCAAGCCCTATTTGAACTATTCTCCTGACCCTATGCCCCGCTCTCTATCTACTACATTACCTAAAAATCTCTTTTTTTTTTGCCAGGAAAGTTGTCTATCTCAATTTCCCACATCAACAGAGGAAAATACATCAGAGTTTTAAGGATGGAAGAAGAGGTATGGAGTCTATGAAGTCTTTTTGATAACTCCTTTGTCTAGGAGATAGCAGGGACAAGGCTGACCACTTCACCATTCCCATCAAGCCTACACAAGACATGGCGCTTTAATAGTCAGGACATTTAAAAAGTTCTGTCAAGGGGGCAGAGCTAGTATATATGGACCATATCAGCCAGGACAGGATAATGAGTGGAAAGGATGTGCAAAGAAAATTTAAGGAGATTCCGGTATCTTCTCTATAGATGTCAGGCCATTTTAAAAGTCATGTTTTAGTTCTTCATGAGCCATTTTCTTGGCAGAGATACTGCAGTGGTTTGCCATTTCTTTCTCATTGTACAGATGAAGAAACTGAGGCAGAGAGGATAAGTGACTTGCCCAGGGTCACAAAATTAGGAAGTGTCTGAAGCTGGATTTGAACTCGTGAATCTTCCTGACTCCAGGTGGGGAGCTCTGTGCACTATGGTGTCTCCCAGCTGCCTTTTTCTGTGCATATCCAGGCTTTGGTATGTCTATTTATGCAATGTTCTTTCTAAGTCTCTCTCCTCTTAGAAAAAAAATTGGGGGGAAGGGCTTAATAATTCTGTGCCCTCAAGATGCCATGTTTGTATGTCTCTCTGGCCTGGTGCCCTGCAGCCGGTATGTCTGAAGGATGGTTAGTTTTGACAAGATGCATCAAAACCAGGGAATGCCCAGTCTCTAAAAAGACTCAGATCTATTCCTCTGTCTTAAGTTCAGGTCTATATCAGTATTGACCTTACTCATTCTGAAATTTAGAACATGGAAATACTTAGTGCAGTGATACCCTTTGAAGTGCTCTTAATTAATGGTTCAAGAACCCAAAGTTTGAATATTTTCAGTGACGGGGAGCTTATTATCTAAAAAGGCAATCTATCATATTGCTGGAGGCTCTACTCATTAGAACATTCTTTATAGAGATTGAAGGCTTTAGCACTAGTAAATTAAGACATGAATTAAGACATGAATAGTGACTGACTGAAGGTTCAGGATGCCCCCCCAAAGAGGCTCTAAGAATGATAGGTCATCCTCCCAGGACCCAGTTGTTTTCTGCTACATACTTCAGAGTGTACAGTCATTTTTAATCCCTTCAATCTCATTATTCTATGAGTTTCTAGTCTAACAGATTTCAAGGATCATAGAAAATTGGAGTAGAAAAAGACAATAGAGGCAAACTAATTTACTAATGGGGAAACCAAGGCCAAGAAAAGAAAAGTTACGAGTGGCAGAACTGAATCTGACTGAGTTGTGCTACACCATTCTGCACTTCTTTGAGTAGTGAGACTTATTACTTGTGTGACATTTTGGCAAATTACTTCTCTCCATATAAAATGAGAGGGCTAAGTAAGATGATGTCTATGATGCCTTCTGGCTCCACATCATATGATCCTATGGGAGTTGGAGCAACATGGGGAGGAAGGGGCACTAAATTGAGATGGGAATGTCAGAGAAAGGTCATTTTTTTCATGCCTGTATCCTCAGAAAAGACCCTCTACCTTCATCCTGGAGAGGCCTTGATATTTCTTAACTAAGCAGAATAGGAAGAAAGAAGAGGAAAGAGGTTTTCTGAACATACTCAACAAATGTTTTTCTCTTTGTTATTTTCTCTCTTTTTATTGAGGAAATCTGACCAAACAACTCAAACCAGCAGTGACAGTCCTTTCCAATGATCTTATTCCACATGGGCTGGGGGAGGAGGGAGAACAGAATCTTTCCCTGCTTCCTGGTCTGTCAGCTTCATTCAAGATCAAGCAACCCATCTGGCACAAGGCCGCTTAATCAATCCTGTTTGTTATATCAGACTGGGTATTCTGCTGACAGGCTACGAGTTCCGCCTTGGCCCAAGGGGTCAGGATTGGGCCCAGTTGGCTGACCATGAGAGACAGGAAGGGAAGAAGAACATTTGACCAGCAAGCCATTCCATTATTGAAGAAGCAGAGAAAGGGCTGCTATTCTTATGTCTGTAAGAAAAGGATGACAGCTTGGGTCTTCTACTGACTGGAATAGATTGCAATACCACAGAATATGAAGGCTGGAAGAGATCTTAGAGCTCATCTGTCCACATTTCCCTTCCTCCAACATCTTATAGATGAAGAATTTGAGACCCCCAAAGGTCTTGCTTAAGGTCCTGTAGCTAGTAATAAGAGACAGAGTCAGGATAGAATGAATTGAAAGGAATGGAATGGATGGATATCTAATAACACATGTGTTAGCAGTAATAAAAGAAAGCATTCAGTGCTACTTTTGACCTTAATTCCTCCCACCGGGTGGTGGAATAGAACATTCACAGTACAAATAAGTCTATAAGAAATCATAAGGGTGGTGTGATGTCATGGAAAGAAGAATGACTGGGGTGCAAGGAGACCAGAATTCTAAGCTCCTGCTGTGTTTACTCCCTGTGCAACCAAAGGCAAATTTCTTCCCTATTCTGGCCTCAGTTTTCACCTTTACAAAGTAAAGGAGGATTGGATTTGATGGTCTTTCTTTTTCCCTCTTCATATGTTTTTCTCTTATCTAGTTATGCATAATCCTTGGTCCCAGACAGAATAAATCAATACTAGTCTTTTACATTTTTGTCTTCAACATCTGTCCTAGTGTCTTATTTCCACAGGCACCCACCTCGGGACCTAATGACTCTTCTAGTCAGAAATCTTTTCCTTGGTTATAATTTGAATATCCCTC